>NC_140296.1:201827666-202428123 GCF_964211825.1 Aythya ferina
ATGCAGGGTGGTAGCTTTTAAAGCCAGGCCTCAAGCAAGAGATTGCTTGCCTAATTACCAAAGAAAGTGAAAACAGCTGCTATTATCGACTCAAAGTTAGAGGCAAATGGTGAACTGAGGCATGGAGAAGTTAAGTGGTTCCCTTAGGCCACAGAGGGAAGTAGTGTCAGACCCAAGATTAGAAATCACAAGTTTTCCTCATACATTTCTAAGCCAGATCATGAAACTACACCATCTGGACATGCGTAGATAAATATTGGGGTCTGCCTATCATTCCTATTCATCTGTAAAATGAACTCCTATCCTCTTAGAGTTGATGTAGATGATTTCCAGGCAAACACTGTTTTATTTAAGTATAGTTTCTAGCACAGTTAATATTTCAGAGAAGATATTCGATATTAATGTGGTGCCACAGCCACTGGAAACAATTATATGTCACCAACTAAGGATTTGCTTATTTTTTAACCATAAACCTGCTTTTAACCAAAAACTGCTTAGTGCAAAATGATTCAGAAATAGATGTTATCTTCAGCTGGTTATTGAAGTAACATTTTTTAAAAGATGGGAAGGAAGCTGGGAGAATTGAGATAGGAAATTTTTGTACTGCAGTAATTTAGCACAGAACAGCCACAGAAAAAAAATAAATATATATATATTCTTTTATATATATATACAGAAAAGAAAAGAAAAGAAAAGAAAAGAAAAGAAAAGAAAAGAAAAGAAAAGAAAAGAAAAGAAAAGAAAAGAAAAGAAACAGAAACACCAAAACAATACCCCACACCACTACTAATACAGTAGGCAACTAAAACACAAAATAAACTCCAAAGTAACACTACCTCAAAACACTCTCCAGAGTAAAATAACATTTTTGTCCCCGTTATCACTGTCAAGGGCTTTTGCAGTTCCAAAACAACATAACAAACTCACATGAAAAAGATCTTGGACCTGGCTTCTCATGCTTTCTCTTTTTGTTTTGCCTGAGACTGACATACTTTGGCCTCTCTCAGATTTATAGACACTGATAGAACTCCTCCATTGCCAAAACCTAGTGAGATGATTTTTCCTTTTTATTTATTATTTTATTTTATTTTATTTTATTTTATTTTATTTTATTTTATTTTATTTTATTTTATTATTAATTTTAATTTCCTTACTTCAAGGAGATCAATTCAAGTCTCCCTGAAATTTAGGGGTCTAAAGCAAACACAAGCAAACTTTAGTTATCAATTTTGACAGAAAAATAATCTGATTTCTGTAATCCCATTCACCGCATGACATAAATCTGCTTACAGACCCTACTCCCATCTAATGGGTCTTATGCAGATCATAGAACTACATAGCTTGAAATGTGAATGTTCAGCACAACACAGGTTAGATGCGATAAATTGATGACTGATGTCACGATCTCCCTGTATTGGAGATGGAGATTTGCCAGTGACGGTTTGGCAAATGTGACAACACAGCAGGCTCCCTGAGACAGCAGAAAGGATGCAGCTGAAGGAACCAGTGAGTTTTTGCAGGTCTCTATTACCCTATCTGACTGATACATTTCCAGATAGCTCATCTGCGTATGAGAGGCATACTAACTCTAAATGTATTGCTCATTTGGGCAAATGCATGTGCACCTGCAAGCACATATACCCACTGTGTTTGATAAACACAGGTATATAAACCCAAGTTCCAGGGTGTAATCTCAACACATCAAAGTGCTTAATCAAATCTCATTGTAGCATAAAGCTGTTGCTTAAAATATTTCCCAAACTGTGGCTAGTAACATGTATCATTATCACTGTGGTCAGTCTTTCTATTGATTTCAATAAACTTTAGGTTGGTCCCCTGAAGTCAATATTCTGGATCTACCTGAGATGACATTGCAAAAACAAAGCATACAGATTTCTTCTGCCCCACAAGAAGATTTATCTCTTCTCAAGAGATAAATTCAGGCAATCACTGCATCACAAACATCCACACACAATTTTCCTGTAACAAATTCAATGAACTCAAGCATTTTGTGAGTCAGAAAAGCAATGTGAAAAAGAAAAAAAAGAAACCTGCACATATATATATATACATATACTCCTCATCCTCTGAACAGAACATTTTTCAAACTGTTAAAACATTTTGTAAAATTGCTTTTATTGTTCCAACATTTTACAGTTTTGCAAATGCTTATTTTCTGGTGTGGGGAAAATAAGAAAAACGAAAAACAAAAAACAATCCACAAGCCAAACATTTTAGTGTTTATATGTTACCTGGCTTGGTTTTAAATGGATTTACTTCACACAAAGCTTGAGCACTTAGAATATTTTTAATGCTCTAAAGGTGTTCAGTGACAGGAAAATGATACATAGCTGCCTGCCTGTGACATGTAAGTAATTCTTTTAGGTATTGCAACACATCTTAATGCTACATTCTGTAGCAACAGTCCCTCAGAGGGTATTTAGAGTGTAGGTACCTAAGTTAGGAGATTTGTATACTTTGGCTCCCTTTGTGATTACAGGTGTGAGAAAGCCTTCTCCAGAGAGCAGTTCAGAGGAGAAACGTAGTTTAAGTGCCCTGAGTATGTTAGCAAAATCATTCAGAGCAAAACCATTAAATAATATTCTGAATTGCAGCTGTTATTTGAAGGAATGGAGTGCAGGCTTGAAGAATGCAAAGGTGAGACAAAACTTTGTTCTTATTTCTGGACTAAATGATTGAGAATGCCAAGGGGTCTTTAACAACTGCGTGGAATACTAACATTCTTGTTTGTTAAGGAAGTTGTTTTAAGGACTTGCTATTGTCTGTGAGGTGTTCTGGGATGTTAATGTGTTGGAACGTCGTTAGGTTGATGAACTTCGTGATTCAAGTGACATGTCTCTGTCTCATGGCATCCACTCCAGAATGACAAAAGGCAGAGCTGAAGTTGTCTGAATCTGATTTGAACCTCTAGCTGCAATATGTTATGTGAAGCTGCAGCTTAATCTGATGCTTCATTGTTCTTCAAAGAAAATATTTATCAATTGCCTACCACCATATGCATATCAATACATATTGAGAAATAAGGGACATTTTTTACAAAAACAAAACAAAACAAAACAAAAAACAACAACAACAAAAAAACACTTATCCTCTCCAACACTATTTGTTTGTAACCAGTAGAACTGTTGTCACCTTTGAGATTTGGAAAATCTTGCTCCAGCACAAACAGAAATCAAGTAATTTCCTAATTGTGCATGTCAGGACTGTGAGCTCTTTGCAAGAATGAATGGTTACTTGGGTCTGCAAAACATAGGACAGTTTTTCTACTTAAACTCACATAAAGAAAAGTTGCAAGACACAACTCACTATGAGAAAGGTAGTGAACATGTGCGAGTAATTATGAATTCAGTGGTGTTTGAGCAGTGTCCTAAGGTCCCAGCCACTATAATCATTTTATAGTCCATGTCTCTATGAATTTCGTAATTTTATTTTGTACATAGAGGCTTGTCTGTATAAGAGCTTACATGCATAAACATTTCTGTCATATAAATAAACAAGACAGAATGAGAGTAGGATAGAAAAGTTAAATACAGTCTAATTGAAGAGAGAAATCCATAAATCACACATTTAAAGAAAAAAAAAAAGAAATCTGACAAACATACTCAATTGGTAATAAAAACTGTATATGCTACTGAATGAAAAACACATCAAATGCATTAGTAAATGTTGCTAAATCAAATATCTCTCTTTGAACCATATATCATCAATGACTGAAAGAATCTAATGTAGTAAATGACACACATCACCTGCTGATTGAAACACATCACCTAGTAAAATAGCAATCTGTGTGTACAAAATATAACTCTTCTGATAATAAACTAAATGCAGAACATGCTAAAGTTGATGCAGAATTATGCACAGTGAGGACTGAACTCATTTTACCAGCTACTGAATCTGAAACATGAAGTACCGAAACTGATACAGCCCATCAGACACATCAGCTTTCTGGAAAATGCCAATCATGGGAGCAGGCTGGAGCTGCTGTCAGAAAGCGTTTAGGTCAACAACTGCTCTGAGTAACAGCCATTTGCTACAGCTGGTGGCAAAGGTTCAGGAGTAGGGCATGGCTGCCAAGATCTCAAACATCTGGAGCTTGATATTCATGGCTATGTGAGTGTTAGCTACAGGGGGAGAGGTGTAGAAGGATCAATTTAAACATTTGTTAACTTAATGTAGAAGGAGAGAGCAGCTTATTGTATTTTTTTTTACCTCACTGAAAAGCAACGGCAATGAACAACGGCAGAATTTAATTTTCTCAAAAAAGAGGGTAACTTGATCTGGCAAGTACCTTGGTACCTGGTAACTTGAAATGGCAAGTACCATTTTTGCTACTCATATAGGAAGATTGCCTGTTTCCACATCTTTTGAAATTGATACATACACATACAGGTGTTTATATATATATATGTATATGTATAATAAAGCAAAACTATATATATGTATAGTTTTGTGTTCTCCAAAGATAATGGAATACTGTGATATTTCATTGCATCAAATTGAATGCAAAACAGTTTTCTACTACAGTTTTTGGAAGGAAACCAGCAGATTTGTTGCCAAGTAGGAAGTCACATGCCTGTGTTCAACAGCAGCAAAGACAGCCTGTCAAGCAGACCCATCTTCTCTTTTTCTTGTGCAATATACCCTAAAGAGAGAGAAAAAAAGATTATTTCAGGGTCAGCTTTATTCTTCATGTCACTCAGTGACTAGTTCTGTTGAGCTTTTAGTTAACTATTTGGTTTACTTGTAGGTATGCTATGCATGTATAAGACAGTTGTATGGACTACATTTCCTCCAAAACAAATGCTGTTAAATGTAAGTCAGTCTATCCAGAAATCTCTGTGAAGTCATTGACTACTTAACTGATCAATAAAGCTGGAAAATATCAGGGTTATCATTTGCTGAGAGAAAAAATCCTGGATACCAAATTGCAAAAAAAGAGAGGTTCCAACAAAACTGCAAGGTGTCTGCGTCATGAGCCTGAACAGGTCTGTCCTCAAGGCTCCTAATTAAGAATAATACAGTATGTTTCATCAAAGTAAATTAAGAGTAATTCCAGTGAAGTGGGGGATGCTGAAGGGATGTGATAACCTTGAGTTAATTTACATTAAAAAAAAAAAAAAAAAAAAAAAGTCCTGAAGGAGGAAAACAAAGCTGTTCGGTTTTATTGAGCAAGGAGAGCATGTTTTAAAGGAGTGCTTTTTTTTTTTTTTTTTTTTTTTTTTTTTCTGGAAGTTCAGACAAGAGCCTAATCAGACTTCTGGCATCCGTCACATTAACCTATAACTCTCAGGATAAAAGCCATCTTACTCTGCCTGCACTTCAGACAAAATACAGCTGGGAGAGAAGCTGATCCTTTCAGAAGCACAAAGAAGATCCCTTTAAGGGACTGTGGCTCCAGCTGTGGATTATGGGTCAGTTTGTTCTGCTTTCCAAAGTCTCAGCACCAGCCTGGCACAGTTCAAGACAGGCAAGACCTCTAGGAAGCTGAAATTTCTGACTACAGGAGGCTTTCAGCATCTCCAGTGACTCAACAAGTAAGAAATGAGTCACCTTCCCCTTGTGCTTTTATTCTGTTTTTAATTATTCCTCTATTTTTGAAGTAGAAACTTACAGGGACAAATAACAGGAGGTTCTAGTTGCTGCTAATTTTCAGGCCCTGGTCTGGGGATTTGAAGTAGCTAAGCACCAAATTCCCATGGCAATAACAAGTTACTAAATTATTATTTAAACATAAACTTGAGGCTCATTTTAGGCACAACCCCTGGCCCAGTCTCTGGGAGAGAAGAGGCTGTGAAGGAGATTGGGGTCCTTCAAGCCCCAGTCTGCCTTGGGGTCCTCTTGGAACCCAGGGGAGATGTGTCATTTGCGCCACACACTTCTCCCACTGCTTCATCACTGCTGCTCAGCAGGAGGACTGGAAACATAGGTCTGTCCCACTTCTACAAGAAGGCACAATGTTATAAGGTGGAGAAAAAGGATGGCTTTCATTCAGGAAGGTGAAATACAACCTAGATAAAGAGGAAGGACTTGTGGTTCAGGTAATAGGGGAGGACCCAGCACCTTCCAGGACTGAGCACAGAGAGAGCATCAGAAGCCAATCAAATGAATGAGCTGGATTATACATTTCCATTTAACTGAGAGCTAGACACAGCCTCAGCAACACAGAAACGGATTTACAACTTTTAACAAGCAGTGCTCTGTAAAAATAAAATGACTTCAAGCACAGTATTAAAACTTTTCTCAGAAAAGCTCTAATGTAAATTTTATATGGAGCGCACTACTGTATCTGCATTTGTTATTTGCATTTGTTATTTTATTAAAAATCAGAGCCTAATCAGGATTGTCTACTTCTGGGAAGAAAGGGAATGGGATAAAACATGAAATAACAATCGGTTCAGGATTCCTACCAACTCAGGAGGTTTCTGAAATGTTCTGCCATTTTCTACAGATTTATATATTAAAAGTGTCTGCCCCATCATAATCACTTAACATGCTTTAAAAAGCACATAAACACAAGGGGGGCTTTCATTATGGCATATGGGAGAGAGATTCTTCTCAGCATTGGTCCAATTTTGCTCGCATTACAGTCAAATGCTAAATGTCCCATGGACATCAGGGGGAGTCAAGCCTTTTGAAAAAGCTGCTCTTTATAAAAGAGCACAAAGCAGACAATTTGCAACAAATATAGATTTCCAGTAAGCTAGGAATGAGATTTAGAATCAAACAGATAATATCATATGGTATCTGCCATCAGGGGAATTATTTTCAGTGGCAAAAAGCAGGACAGTGTCAGATGGACAGTTTGCCTTCTGAAGACTGATCCAGGAAACATTTTTTTCCTTTGGATAACCCTAATTTTGAAGAGTTCTTTATCACTCCTCTTATTCTTCCTCCCCTTTCTCTCTTCCTGCACCCACACAGAGGACTTCTACATCTCAGCAGGAGCCTGATGTATTTTTCTCTTTAATTTATATTTCTGCAGAAGGAAATAACAGCAGCTATTAGCATCTTGCGACTGTATGATGTATGAGGCTCTCTTTGTAGCACCTAATTGCACAATTTAACAGACAAGCAGCATAGAAACCATGCTGAAGGTACAGAAGAGACATCATTCTGGTCAGCCCTGTGTGCAAAAGTGGTAAGGTTCAGGGCTCAAAGTCTCCACACTAGCAGAGGCTTTTGGGAGCACAGCCAATCTCTAGATCCCATGGCTTAGGTTTCTCACGTTTAAAGGCCAGTGCAATGTTAAATCATTTTATGCAGAGATTAGATTTCACTCCCAGATCACATCCACTGCTCTAAGATATCTGGTTTAACGTATTGTATCAAACTTTTGGCACCACCATACCCAAATTACATCTTATGGTCTAAAAATCTTATTGGTTCCTATACAGTAATTTCTGTGTTAAACCTGATCAATGACTTCTGGCTGAGCTAGAGAAGATTCTTCAGAAAGATAGCAATATTTGATTTTAAATTCTTCAAATGAAGGGAAAGCCAGCACTTTTCATATGTAGCCACTTTGATGGTTAATAAGGTTTGTAGTTAAAATCCTGCTCTTTCTCTGTTACCTTTGTCTTGCTTCTACCTATAGCCCTAGGATTTTGCTTTGCCACAAGTATTAGATTTAATTTGTATCTATAGAAAGTCATATAGTCAAGGCTGTCCCTATAGCACTGATTTTTGGAACACAAATTTTGTTGCCCAGCCTACGAACAGACAATTTTTGTGCAGAGGCTTAGGATATCACTTCTGCCATTGTGACCAAAGGCTACCTGTTGGTGAGAAATAGTGGAAAACAGGGAGTTTGGTCCTTTTCTGTTCCTCACTTGGGGCTGAAAATCAAAACAGCAAGGGTGGCCTACTCAGCCACGCACAGACAACAGTGTCAGGCCCAGCTGGCTTAGAAAGGAAAGCCAAAATTGCACACAAATAAACTATAATTTGTGTTGGGAATCTGAAATCTGAGTAGACAAGGTACTGGAGGAAAATGCCTTTTTTGTTTTGTTTTGTTTTGTTTTGTTTTTGACAAAAAGCAATTAAATATATGCCTCAGTTGCACATTTAACATTTGGGCTTTATGTTAATTACCTTTTCCTGAACAAACTAAAAGAGAATGCATTGACGTGGTAAGTTTAATGGCATGTAACTGAAAAAGTAAAGGCAATTATTTCTTTCCACCTCCTCACAATGGGTCTAAAATAAGAGGATAAAGTTAACTGAGCACAGCGAAAAATGTGTTGGGTCATTCTAGATTTATGTACTAATGAAAGGAGATGAAGGTGACACCAGTATTAATTTAATATCTCTAAGAGACTTCAGATAGAAATCTACTACTTTTTGACACTTTTTATCATTTGCAGAAAAATGTGGTGGTTTTACCGTGCTGGGCAGCTAAACCCCACAACCGCTCTCTCACTCCCCCTCCTTTAGATGAGGAGGGGGAGAAGTAAAGCAAAGAACAACTCACGGGTTGAGATAAGGATAATTTAATTAAAGGGAAATAAGTATAATAATTAAATAAAGACTACCATGAACTAAACAATTTAACTAAGGGGAAATAAAAGGGAAAGGGGAAAAAGGAAGGAAAACAAACAAACAAAATAAATGAAAGCTATATGGAAGTGCAGAGGAAAGAAATTACTCTCTACTTCCCACAAATGAGCGATGATTGACCACGTCCTTGAAGCAAGGCCTCAACGCACGCAGCCGGTGTTTGAGAGGAGGACCGACGTCTTCTCAACAAGAGCCCACCCCTCCCCTCTTCTTCCTGTTTCCACCTTTTATTGCTGAGTGTGACACCACATGGTATGGAATATCCCTTTGATTGGTTTAGGTCAGCTGCCCTAGTGATGTTTCTCTCCTCACTTTTTTGCCCACCCCCTAGGAGGGTTAGAGAAAGGCCCAATGCTGTGCCACTGCTGCTCAGCAGTAGACACAACACTGGTGTGATAACACTGCTGTTCCAGCTACAAGTACAGAGTACGGCACTGTATGGGATGCTGCTGGGAAAGTTAACATTCCAGCCAGACCCAGTACAAAAAATAAAATATATTTCTTCATGCTGATATCAGATGGATGCATTTGAGAAGCTCAGTTATTACAGTGGCCACCTCTGGGAAGAGAGACAGAATCTGGAGTCATCCACTACAATAATCTTTGTGAAATAAATTTTGTCATTTATTATCTGCATGGCAATAACATCCAGATATTATGATAAGAGATCCACTATGTGGAAACTTCAAGCAGAGTAATGGAAAAGCTGTGCCTCCCTATAAAAAGCTTGTTCCCTGGTTTAAAGATGAAAGACAACTGATGGATTTGGAAAACAAGGAAAAATAAAAAAGAACAGCAAAACCATCATGTTTAATAAGGCATGTAGAGACCATGGTCAAAGCTGCTGAAGGGATCTTGGAGCCCATCTGGGGCTCTTGCTACCCTCAGTCCCTCCCATTACTCTATGATCGTTTTTGTAGGCTGGCTACAGAAGACACAGCAGCAAGATGGCTGTGAGTAGTGTGCATAGGCCATGTTTGCTGTGCTAAAAAAATGTGCAGGTTTGTACTGGCTTCTGCAAACAGGCATATATCGTGGGGCTACAATATCTGCAGTTCTCAGTTTGAAGGTCCTGCTACGCTGATGTGGTAGGCTCCATTGCTTTCACAGATCTGGCATGCTAACAATGTCATTAAAAAAAAAAAAAAAAAAAAGGCAAAAACGGAAGTGAAAACAAAAACAGAAACAAAACCAAAATCAAGCAGTAAAAGCAGCTTTTAGGTGAGACCTTTCTCCCATGTCAGTCTGCTTACCATGGAACAACAGATATAACAGATCTTTCTGCTAAACTGTGTGGCCCTAACATGTCAGCAAACCTTCACAACAGATATCAGTTTTGCTCAGGCTAGGCTGGGAAGCAAAACCTTAGAAGAAGGAAGTAGAGACCCCAACTTTCATAATTCTGGGATGAGTTTGCTCCATTTGTGTAAGAAAGTGTATCAACATATTGGCATATTGGCATATATTAATGCCAAATCTGCAAATTAAAAAATGCAAGTACTTGTAGGTGAATGTAGCTGTGTGATAAAATATAAATAAACAAATAAAATCACACCCCCAAACCTCCAACCCAACCACCAACACCAACAACATAAAGTTAATTTCACAGCTCATTTTCCTATAGACAGGACAGAAAGAGAAGAGGAAGAAAGACGGAGATATATGCCTTGACTTGCATTTCCTTGTATTACAAGTCTGAAGCTACATTGTCAAGCCAAAATAAACTTGCTGTTTTTTTTTTGTGGAATAAAAATTATTTGAAGAGTTTTGTTGCATTGGAAAAAAAAAAAAAAAAAAAAGACAAAAAACACAATGCTACTAATAAGTAGTACTTATTTTCACATAATTTTGAAGTAGATTCTATTTTGTTTTCAGTTGAGCTATGTGTCCAGATGGTTTTGACATCCAATTGAAATGCATAATACACAATGCACAAAGATTAAAGGTCCTTTCCTAGCAAAATGCTCAAGAGCCCTTCAACTGCTGCTTGCAGGTGCTGTATTTCTTACTCAATATACCATTTTTTACTCCTGCTTTCTCTATGTTCAACTGAACTTAGCGTCATGCACATTCTATTTCTGCCCTTTTACGTGGTTTTAGCTGATAAATCTAAAGAACCAGCAGTCTGGGAGAGTGAAAGTGCAACCACAAACTGTTGAGAGTAAATGGCAGTGTGTAGCACTTTGGGCTGGGGCAATGAGAGTTCACTGTAACAGAGTATAAATTGATAGAAAGGTGTTGGCAGTTTACAGTTGCTCTGATGGCTGCTATAAAAGTATCTTTCTAGGTGTGAGAAACACTTAATGAAATGCTCTGGCCTGTGTTATGTAGGGGGTTGGATTAGGTAAACATAACAATGCTTTCAGAATTAATCTATGCACTATGGATATTGTCATAAAAAAGGGTTATGAACTTAAATGGAGAATACCAACATCCTCCTAGAATGAAAAGTAAAAAGCAGACCATGACTCTCTTTAACAGGACACTTTGATCTATCATCTAACTTAAAAATAAAATAAAATAAAATAAAATAAAATAAAATAAAATAAAATAAAATAAAATAAAATAAAATAAAATGTTGAATTCTATACATCTCTCTGTTTTGGATTTCTACACAATAGTCTTGGATTTGTGATGTATTTACCAAACTGGAGAAATAAAAATTGATTGGCAAAAATGAGAAACAACATATAAGATTAATAATTGCCAATAAAACATATTTTAGTATCAGATTTAATGGGGCAAATTCTTCTCTATGACAATTTTATTCACAATGGCGATACAGATTGAAATTGGTAAAAATAGAAATTACTTTAAGTTTGTAGTAGAAACCACTTTTGAGAAGGAAATCATTCAAATGTTTTATATTTAGAGTTTGTTTCTACCAACAACATTTTCCTGACTGTAGTGAAAATTGTTGTTATGTACATATACAAAGTAGTACTCTATTTTTCTTTATCTTTGCTCCATTGACAGAAAAGACTAAATTTAGGGAGAAGGTGTAGTCTGTCTGGAGGTTTCATTAATATCTGAATATTACCCCAAAATTAGTATTGCTGTTGTAAAAGAAACCTTCAGTGTCTGCAATATACAGAATGATAGTGAAATGAAATTCATTTCTCCAGTAACCTTGTGAGTATATCAACAATGTTCTTCATGATTATTTGGGATTTCATTATTAAAATGAATTTTATAAAGGTTTTATACTGCCATCTAGTATCTGAGCACCTCCCTCATGTATTCAGCATTAACAGTGAAATATCTTTTTGGGATTTTTGGAGCATCAGTCTCTTGGCTTCTGGAGAGAGAGAACTCTAGACTCTATTCAAGTGAGTAAGTTGGGATCTAAGATTTTTTCTTATCATCTGAATGCTACCTCTGAAAGCATCATTGACATAGTCTTGCCATAGGACTTTTAAAAAAACAGGGGCCAAACCCTTCCATAATCTACATAAGTGAATATATTAGTTCTTGAAAGATCAATCCCTAATTTTATCAAGAATATTTTACATTGCAGATGATGCTGATGGGATTGTAAAGATTCCTACGTATCACCAGCTTGTGAAAAGCTAAATGGTAAGCTGTATTTTCTAAGGAATGAGCGTTGAAATGGGTAAACGTGGCACAGAGATAAATGAATTGAGGAGGGCAGACTGTTCAAGCAGTGTAATTTCTTAATCCCTCACTCCCATAATAAAAATCACCATTTTATTCCTGGTTTACATTCAGACTTCTTCTGAACTTAAAGCAATCACCAAGCGGTGAAACTTTTCCTGCCATATTACATGGCTGGCTAATCAGTGCCTATTATATTGTAAAAAGCTCTGCTGATGTGCCTCTTACAGTTTTAACCAATAACATACCTACCATCTGACACCGTGCAATTAGCCTGCACTTCTACGGTCTGCCAGAAACAGCAATAATACTGCATCAGAGAAAGATCATTATCTAAGGCACCTCACAGACACTAAATATGCACAATTCTGCTGCATTTTCAACCCAGAAAGGATAAAGGCACCAATAACTGTATGGTGCTAAGGCATTCATTTGTATTGTTCACATGAAAGGCTGGACAATCAGGACTTACAACTAGCAGGCATAAAACCCAAAAGCAACCAAACAAAAATCAACAAACAAGCAAAGATAAAATACACACATACACATACAAAACAAAACCAAAAGCGCAAAACCACGAAAAAAAAATATTATTAATAATAATAATAATAATAAAAGGTAATATTTTGGGCTTTTTTCTTTCAGAATTATTGAGGGAAATTGAAATATCAGTATCAGCATAACTTGTAGAGCTCTCTTGGTATGAGTCAGTATTATTGAGACCCTGGACTGAATTTTTACTGCTTTCTTTCCTTTATAAATAAATAAATAAATAAATAAATGGCATCTACTTCCCTTTATACTTGCACTGTCAGGAATTACTCAAGGCGAGAAAAATTCCTGTGCGTGCTCAGATACTGCATGACTAGCAAGGGTGATGCCCAAGTACCTAACCCATTTATAAGAGATTCCTGCTGTGGTCCAGAGGGATTTACTCCCATGTTCAGTACAATGCAAATAACTATCTGTGGCTATTATTTGTAGGTTTATATACCATCTCTTTGCCAGGCTGTTCAGAATCAATGAGTGCCAGCCTGGGGTTCTCGACACTGTGATTAAAACCCTCTGTGCTTCTGGGGCCTAACACACTATGAAAAAAAGTGCGTTACTTTTGAAGGGAAATCACATTGATTTCTGTGATTGCAGACGACAAAACAAGTGAAAAAATGAAACAAACAAACAACAACAACAACAACAACAACAACAAAATTAAAAAAAAAACAGACCAAGAAATACCATGGTCTGAAATGCCAACACATTTTCCAGCTTGCTTTAGCAACAGCCATGGGCTGCTTTACCTGAGGAAGTCACTCCTGCAGTCAGTCCTGGGAAATTCCCCAAGGGTCTTTTCTTCCCCTGTGATGGAAACTAGAGGCTCTTATGATCATTTCTTTGCCATACTGGGATGGGGAGGTGTTGGGGGACAAACAAAAACTAAGGAGTTAAGATCTATCTACAGCAACAGTTATAACTTTCCTTACATTAGGAGTTAAAAATATTGTGGGGGGAAAATATGAAAATTACTGCTTTCCAAGAAGATCTGTTAATTATTATTAGTCAGAGTACTTATAAAGCAGCAATGGAAACTTGGCACTCAATAAGTACCTATTAAACTGTGTTAGAGAACATCATTTTTTATGTTTAATATAAAAACTGCATGAATCGTCTGTTCATTTAACACTAAGTCATATCTTCAGCTGGTATTAATCAGTCAAACACCAGCAAAAGTGCTGGTCAGTTTACATAAACCAGGATCTGGCTCAGCATTTGCTACATGAAAAACAGGATGGCATTTCTTTTCTTCTAACTTTTTACAAAAATTTGGAGTTTGTTCCTTTTTCTGTCACCCATCTGGTAGAATTGTAATTAACAGAATTTAGAGCCACGACACTGAATATGTTAAAGAGTCACACAATCAGGGGAATTTGCAATGTAATTAATAGATGTAGAGGACATGATCTGTTTAAAATCACAGGGACTTGGATGCAGCAGCAATTCAGATAATTCAGGCAGTGCTGCTTTGTTTCCAAATAACACCCTGTTTTAAACAGGACATTTGAGCTGTATTTCTCTAATAGGGTCAATGTTGTCTAAAACCACTTCAGTTCAACCTCAAGAGCTTGCCTTTGTGTCCTGTGATGTCTTGACATTCTGACTCAAGAGGTGGGTGATTTTCTTCAAAAATGTAGGTCATATTAACTTAATGAAAAGTAAATATAATTTTGCCACTCAGTTCAGGCTTTGTGACACTGCCAGCTGTAAGCTGAAGATATTTGTCAGAATTGTATTGCTACAAGTTTTTCATCCATTACAGTGTTCCAACAATTATGTGAACCAGTTATCTATTTTCTCCCCAGTTAATTTTTTTATGATAAATCTGAAGGGAAAACATTAGGTACTGTCCTTAAGATCTCAAATGTAAGAAGCACATGGTGAGTATCTGTTCTTGAATGAATTCATCCTCCTGCAAATTTATGCCTTTGTATGTAGGGTCCAATCCTCCTTTGTGTGTAATGCATTATTTGAAATAATATTGTCTCATTAGGGCAAAAGTTGCAGAATCCACCTTGTAATGATGGATAGTTTATGGGCTTTAAAAAAAAAAAAAGCCCATAAAATTTTTAACAAAACAAACCAACCAACCAAACAACCAAACAAACAAAAAGCCTGAATTATTTATTATGGAGGAGACTAGTTAAAAAATAATAAAAAAATAAATAAATCTGTCTGATTTATTCCATTTAATTTAAGGACTACAAAGGACTACAACTGAGGGACCTAATTTAAGAGTTTAGCAGACTTAGGCCTCCTGTAAGGTTCATGCAGGGAATAGCTCTTCCAAGGTCTGATCTGGGCCCCATGAAATGTGAATCACTCCCTAATGAAGAATATATCCTCAGTCTGAAAACAAAAGGAAAATCTAATAATGAAATTCCCGGCATATGGGTACATCCATTTAATGCTTAAAGTTAACATTAGATGAACCAGGGATCAAAGACCTGTTGCAAAGTTCATAGGAGAGTTATTTTTCTGAGGACTGCAGTGAATCTTGATTAATATTTAAAGCTGATGGTGAAGTACATATTGGGAGTTAGAGGTGATTGTACACTGGGTTACAATGTTAAAACAAGACTGCTTTCCAAAGGAGAGGGACCTACTAAACCTACAGCTCAGTTCAGTCCCCAGGTTCTGTGATAATTGTATGAAGAAGAGCCTGGTGGACCCCCAAAGCTCAACATTTTGTGCTTAGTCCACATCAGCCAAGTCGCTTCTTGGAAAATTTCTGTTTCTAAGCTGATTTTTTTCAGTAAAGTCTTTGTTTGTCTGGCTGTTTTATTTTAAATATTTGTTAGTACAATTGACCGTTTTACAATTATATGTGCCTGTATAAATCTTTGTGCTTGTATAAATGTGTAGTTTTAGTATCTAAACACAAAAATAATTAATTAATTAAATAATATAAATAAAAATATAAAATCGACAGAAACATTAACTTTGTGAAATAATAAAATATGCATTACCAAGCTCTCTGATTGGCTTCCAGTGTGATGGATCTTCCTGGGTTGTAGCTTTCATGTGGTGAATTTCTAAATAGTTAGTTATAGAGATACAGATAGATATGTAAAATCATAATCACAGAAATCCTCTTAACACTCTTAAAAATACTCAAATAAGTGGTTACGTCTTAAAATCAAATATTTTGAAAATATATACCTGTATTGGGTGTATGTATACAAAGACTGTGAAGAGACCAAAGTTTTTCTCTAAGCAGAATTTCAGCTTCATTTTGAAGCTCCTTCTTTCTAAAAGTGTCTCTTCATTTTTTGTTTTAGTTGTAACTGAATGTCAGTTTAAGTCAGTCGTGTATCAAGTGTGAAACAGGAAGAAGAAAGACTGGGCTTCAATCCTTCTCTGTATTGAGCTGCTTCCCAGCTCCCTAAAACTAGAAGCGCTTGTTGCACAGGATGGCACAGGATGTATCTCAAGTCGAACAAAGAGTGCTTGAACAGTGATCTATAAGAAAATTAGGTATTTGACTGACTCATTTTGACAGCACAGTGAAAAGGTACAAGCAAGGAAGCTTCATACTTAGACTTAAAAAAAGAAAAAGAAAAAGAAAAAGAAAAAGAAAAAGAAAAAGAAAAAGAAAAAGAAAAAGAAAAAGAAAAAGAAAAAGAAAAAGAAAAAGAAAAAAAAAAGAAAAAGAAAAAGAAAAAGAAAAAAAAAAGAAAAAGAAAAAGAAAAAGAAAAAAAAAAGAAAAAGAAAAAGAAAAAGAAAAAGAAAAAGAAAAAGAAACAGAAAAAGAAAAAGAAAAAGAAACAGAAAAAGAAAAAGAAAAAGAAAAGGAAAAAGAAAAAGAGAAAGAGAAAGAGAAAAGAAAAAGAAAAAAGAGAAAGAAAAAAGGGAGAAGAAAAAGAAAAAAGGGAGAAGAAAATGGTTTTGAATGCTTTCTTTTTATAAAAATAAATATTGGAATACATATTATGCCAGTGTGCTAAAAATAAATTCTCGTTGACTTCTTTAAGTGTTTTAATACATGCAGATTAAGTCTGGGTGTTTCCAGGGAGATTTGCAGTTTGAGGGTCATGTTTTGAAAGCCCTGGCCTTGCTTGTACCTTCTGTGTTCAGCATGGCCACTGTTACACCCTGGGCTAGTGCTGCTAGCTCCCTGTCCTCGGGGAGCTGTGATTCCACTGAGAAGGAAATCCAGTTTATGTTTTAATGGGAAAAATACAGAAGAGAAGGAAGGGGAAGCAACCACACAGTAAGTTTTAACACCAGATACATGAGCCCAATTAAAAGGCATCTGTGCTTTGACAAGACTAAATATTTATTTCTGGAAAGAAAGGCATGATTTGTTTTAATTCACTAAATTAAACAAGTCACTGTGAATGATTCCATCAGTAATAAGCTGCACATATAGAAACCAAATTCAGTGTAGATGCCTATGTAAGGCTACATTTATGAGCAACAGTAAAACATTCTCAGCTTACACCAAATAAAAGCTTATGGCCTTTCTGAGGAACAATCTTCCTTAGTTCTGTCTCCCAAGGTGAACTTCACTAGCAGAATTAAGAGAGTAACTGGTCGTGCATGATGGATGGAGTCTGGGTTATTTGTCTGCTTGCAGCCAGTTGTACAGTGGACATTATATTCTTTTAAAAGGTTGCAGCAAAGCAGCAAGAAGGAAAGCTGCCTCTTGGCTTCATCCTGGCTGTAGGTAGGAGCCTCAAGGGGAAAAGTTGGGCATTTCAAGGAAAGGAAGTTTCATGGGATGAGGAGAAATGCTTAATAGGTCATGGGGAAGATGCAGGGGTTGTTTGAGTGTTAATTACTGGGAGAAAGAAGGTGCACACCACCAAGGAAACCTTCATAGTGAAGGTGAACATACTGGAGAGAAGAATTATTGGGAATCCAAAAGGGACAGGGTAGGATCTGTTTCATCTAAGATGCTAAAGTCTCTGAAACAAAGCACTTCCATACGGACAAAGGTGACAGGAAAAGATTTATTTGTAAATTCATGGATTTCTATTCTTTCTCAGTCTGAATTTTCTTTACAAGGGAGAAAATAAATAAATACATACATAAATAGATACATACATAAATAAATAAAGTCCTGCATTTAGTTTCTGTCATAATATAAAAGTAATTCCAGAGCGTATAGAAACTTCTGGTGGTTTTGCAAAAGCGCTCTAAGGGAAGAGTCAAGCAGAGATGCCTCAGAACTCAGGCTGAATCAATGTCCCAGCACAGTATAAATTACTTTGCCACTTTTTGCCTTAGCACTCCCATCTGCAGAATGGGAATTTAACAGCTGCCTAAGACTGCTGCAAAGAGAATTAATTGATGTTTGTACAGTGCTTTGCTAGCATTTTACTGTTACTTATTTGTTTATTTATCAACCTATGTTATTCTTTCATCCTCGTAATAATACAAATGTACAAATAGTACATTTCTTTGAAGAGGATGAAATCAAGACAGAGGGAGTAAGAATGGACTAGTAATGCATATTAGGCATAGGAAGACAGTTTCCAAGCATTTGCATAAGCACTTTAGGAGAAAGGAAAAACAGATTATAAAATGTATTTAAGATCTTAAAACAAAGTCTTACAGATTATTTTATTTTCTCTTAGTTTAAACACCCTTAATGTAAAACACAAACAAACAAACGAACAAAAACAAATAAAAAGCTAAGGAAGAATTAATTGTAGGAATTAAAGATTGCAAAATAAGAAGAATATTGACCTGAAAAAAAATATAAATTAAATAGAACTAGTCACTCTAAGTATGATTCTTTTCTCCTAACTGTGTTGTCTGCAGGTTCACTCTCCAGCCTCCATTAGTCCTCTAGGCCAATGGAAGCAGGCACTCTGTGCGCCCATTAAACCCATTTCCTTTAGAGATATTGTGTTTGGAGAGGTCCTTAAGATGGAGCTCAAGATCAAATGGATAAATAGTTCTCAACGTTTATTCATAAGAGTGCATTTGAGCCACACAGAGACTGAACCTGGAGGGAAACTCAAAGGGAAAATGTTGAGTACTGTTCCTGCTTTCATGTGCTTCTCAGTGTTGTGCCTGAACAGTTGTGGCAATATCCCATGGCTGATGTCAGCCAGATAGATTGCCCTGCAATCACACAGAAACAGACAGTGCTTGTAAGCAACCTGAATCCAACTCAAATTGCCAACATGTTTAATAATGCATATAATTGTGTCTCAGGAGCATACTGGTCTTCAGATTGCTTCTGGAATCAGCTAGCTCAAAAATTGTACATAAATACAGCATAAATATAGAAAATTAAATTTTCATTATTTTTCAATCTTTTCATTGCCATTGTTGCATTTTTTTTTTTTCTAAACCTTTTATAAACTTTTAGATTATTTTTTTTTCTCTGTATAGTTTCTAGAATTGCTCACTCTAGTGGAGTTTGCAACCGTCCTGAATAGAAGAAATATTATCCTTCTATTTTTATTCTGCATTTCTTTCTATCAGTTTGTGGATTGTACTGATCTTTAACTACAATAACACAGCCAAGGCTTCCTCACAGATGATGATCTGCTGTGTTCCCAGTATCATTGCTTCCCACTACAGGATTCAATAGTTATGTAGAAGCTTTATACTTTGTCATAGATCAGTGTTCATGCTGTTATCCATTTTGTTTGCTTCTGCCTAACTCTCCAAGAAATCTAGGTCACTTCTCTGTCTTCTGTGCATCAGAAAACCTTATCTATGATGGTTTCTTTCTTTTTTTCATATTAAGTGGTTTGTTATTTGATTATATTTTATTAACAATTCACATATGCTGTATTCATCATGGTAATACAATTGTTCATAATTCTCAGTCAAAGTTAGTTAATACCTTTGCGACTGTGAGTGATCCTCTTGTATGCTGATTGTAAAAACTTAGATCCAGATCCATAAAGGGTCAGATAAGAAGAGTATAACTTATATTGATTCCAGGGGGATAAAGACTCCTGATTCCATCTGTGAATTGGAGATTTCAACCTGTTTATTAAAGTTTCAATTCATAGACACCAAATAGATTTTAATTGCCTCATAGTTTTAGTAAGTGGACTATTGATTTTGTACTCAACATTTTCTCATGTCTTGTGGAGATCATGATTTACCCAGCTCAAATACTCTGAAAAAAATATAAGTATTTTTCCAGAAGTACTAGACTGTAAGCAGCAACCTGAAAAGTGTTGATTTTAGATTGTAGAGATATTGGTTTTTTGTTTGCTTTTCTTCCAGTCTTTTTGATCATTAGCATGTAATTTAATCCCTATTAAACTATAGTGATATGGAGCACTAAAAGGCTATTTTATAACTGGGAGTAAAAGGAATTGGATATCATTTTGTTGCTTCTGAAAGCAGAAGACAAAAATCTGCAGATGCTCGTTGGTAGTGGGTTCAGATTTTTTATTTTGTTCCACACTGATGATATAGGCTGCTGTTACTGTTATTTTTTAAAGTAGACTTCACACAAAATACTTGCATATAAAAAGCAATATTGTTACTTTCTTACTTTTTTTGGGGGGGAGAAGGGGGTTGGGGGGGGGGGGGGGAAACTACAGGGATTCCCACTGAAACTCTGAACCTTGTTTAGCACATATAACTAACAGACCTGAGAGAAGCACTGCAGTAAATGATATGGGAGCCCCTTTCCTTTTAGACTTGATCTTAGGAAAACAGTATACATTATAATGTGCAAAAACATCACTCTTCTCAGAACATTTTTATTCTTTTGCTAGAAAAATGTAGAAGTGTACCAGAAATTTCTAGGTTTTCTTATTTGAATATATAGGTCATGATGTGTACAGGAAGGGTACAAATGCAGGAAGAAATCAATTCTGTTATCATTTTAAATGTATGATTCACTACAAGTAAACATATGTTTCTCTTTCTCCTTTTTTTTTTTTTTTTTTTTTTTTTTTCTCCACAGTAATGAAGTTTTAGGTAATAAAATGTGTTGCCTGAAGATAAGAAGTATTATCTAAAACACATTTCTGTCAATTAAATTGTCTTCTATTACTTCCATTGAAGCGCTAGCGGACTTTTGATTCCACTGATTTTTAAGAATACTGAAGAATGCAAGACATTGGAATAGGAATGTGCACTGCTAATTTATGATGTTTCACCATAATGGAGATTGCACATAATACTTGGGAAATTACTTTTTATTATCAATGAGTTCTTAGTATTTAACTTATGCTTTTTTATAAAGCTGTATCTGCCACTGAACCTTCCATTTTAACTTGTAATACTGTTTGTGTTCTTATTTAGTGTTTTGTCCCAGTAATTAACTATAAAACTTGCAATGAAACAAGGCTGAAGAACTATCCTCCCATACATTCAACTCTCCCTAATGAGCTCATTGAGATAAAATTCAATCCAACACTTAAATGCCAATGAAGTGAAGATGCTTGTGTTTTAAAGGTTATCATGAACTAGTACTTGTTTAAACACACACTGTGGTGAATAAGCATTCTTATAAATGTAAAGGTCATATAATATATTTGAATATGAAGTCTATGAAAATTATTTCAATCTATGAACACTTGCAGGTAACCATTCAGGTAACTTACACATATTTTACCTCTATCATTAAAGTCTATTCACTTCTCTTTCCACAACTCAGAGACTTTGGAAGAATTGTTGAGTCTTCATATTGATGTGATAGAAGAAGGAGTGATCATCAGTCTTTGGCTTATTCTGGAGAGTATATGATTAGCTGCATGGTCCAGAAACGGAAAGTGATGGTATGGGTCTGTGGCTGTCTGTCCAAGTCGTCTAATGTTATGAAGGCAGTGGCATTGCTTGCAAAGCATGATTTCTCATTGTATGGGTCAGTCAGTAAAGCCCAGACTCACCTCAGGTAATTTTAGTCATCTGGAAAACAGGAATTCAAGTCACTTCTTCTAACGTAAATCTGTACAAGAATGTTTACATCAAAACTGATTATTGGCATTGGTGGAGAGGAATGCTTATGATAGATATTTGAATCCTTATGTACCTGCATTAGGAGAGAGAAACCAGAAGTTCCTATTTTTTCCAACTGGCTATAAAAGAAGTCTAAATGATCAGATCAGATAAGGACATCTTCATTGGAGGTATCTTCATTTGCTCAGCCAAAGCCCGTCCCAGGTATCTGCTCTAAATTGGGGGTTAAGTTTCTTTTGTAGCTGATAGGATGATTCGTTTTTCACAGCACTTGTTTTAGAATTAATACCAACTGTAGGATAGGATGAATCACCCTTTAGAACTGCTTCTTCTTTATTGTCCAAAGGAGGAGCCTTGATAGTTAGCTTAGACTGGGTACTTTTTAGATGACTATAATTAAATGAAATGAATCTCAGCCTGGGGGGCATCTCCTACAGGCCCAAAATACAATACATATTTCATGTTTCTGTTGGTGGCAGCAGGTGGTCTAAAGATCAGAAAGATACAGTCCCTTTCCTGCCCTCATTTTGCCTATTACAGTAAAAAAATGGGCAGAGCAAGGAGGAAGAGAGGCGGCAGTAGACAGGGGAATAAGCAGTAAAGACATAAAATTGCTCAGGTCTACTGTGACCACCCTCAGTTGCAGTACAATTGCAGCCTGAGGACTGCAACAAAAGCTGTGAATAGTTGTTCTGTCTCTGTGGTAGCAGATGGTGGGGATTATGGTTCTCTCAAGTACTGATAGTTTCCCTTGAGCAACACCTTTTTTATTTTTTTTTTTTCTTTACAGAAGGCAGACATTTATTTTAAGTGTGCAAAAATGTACCCCCCCCCCCCCCCCCTTTCATCTTCGAAGGAAAGTGACACAGGGGCATCTCGTTATCTTGTATGAATATGAGTAGAGATGATATTTGCTAGGTGGAGACTTGTTCTTATATTTCTGCTCCCTTCTGCTCTCCCTTATGATATTCTTTTCACTTTAGAAGTAAATAAAAATATAATAATATAAAAAGAGTAAGTTCTCATCTATTATCTCAAGCTCTCTTCGTAGGTACAATAACAACAAAAAAGTGAAAATAAATTTATTTTAGAAATGATTTTTAATTGCAGTCTTTAAAAATCTTTGTTGATACAAAGACTTTTTTAACCTTGTTAAAAACAAAAAAGCGCATGCCTGTATGTTATGCATGTTAAAACTAAAACAAAACAAAACAAAAACATTTTAAAGATATGTAGTTTCCAGAATGTGGAAGACTTTCTGCTTTCCATCGGAAAAGCAAGCTGCTAAAAGCGGCCCCTAGTCCCCTTACTTTAGGCCCCTTAAGGTTTCTCCGTGTAAGTAAAAATCAAGTCATGAAAAATTTGTAGTGTCTATAGAAAATGTTAATATTAGAGGCTCAGCTAATCTAAAATATTATCAGCCCATAGTATGTGACAACTTATGTAAGTTGGAAGTCTTTCATTTTATCATTAAAGAAGCCAACACTTTGAAGGAAATTGTTAATACTTCTTATAAGACATTACAAGAACACCATTCCAGGAGTGAGTATAAATTAAAAGTTGGTCAAAAGATATTTAAAAATAACTTGTTGCCTTCTTCTTAAACTGTATACAACTACTAAAAGAAACAGTGGAATTCAAAACATCAGTGAAGGCAACATCAAGGAATAAAATGGAAAGCAAAAAACAGAAACCTTTTTTCCCTTTGCAACTGACCCAGTTATATAACAAATTACATTCAACATTATTTGACTCATGCAGGTTCACACAGATTCTTCTCTATGAGCTACACCAATACGACTGAGACATAATTCAAGTCAAGATACTCACTGTAGTCATACCTGCTTCCTCCTCTTCCTCCTTGGTCTATTCTTCCCCTCCCCACCTTGTGTTTTTTCTTTTCTTTTCTTTTCTTTTCTTTTCTTTTCTTTTCTTTTCTTTTCTTTTCTTTTCTTTTCTTTTCTTTTCTTTTCTTTTCTTTTCTTTTCTTTTCTTTTCTTTTCTTTTCTTTTCTTTTCTTTTCTTTTCTTTTCTTTTCTTTTCTTTTTCTTTTTCTTTTTCTTTTTCTTTTTCTTTTTCTTTTTCTTTTTCTTTTTCTTTTTCTTTTTCTTTTTCTTTTTCTTTTTCTTTTTCTTTTTTCTTTTTCTTTTTCTTTTTCTTTTTCTTTTTCTTTTTCTTTTTCTTTTTCTTTTTCTTTTTCTTTTTCTTTTTCTTTTTCTTTTTCTTTTTTTTTCTCTGATATCCTCAAGCAATTTAGTTGCCAAGACTCAGTCCCAAAAGACAAAAGTCTTACCATCACAGATGACTCCTTTTAGCTGGAAATAATATAACAAACTTGATCCCATCCACCCCAAAGAAACATCCTTCCAAAGTCAGCAAGAAGTCTGGAGTAGCTTCATGGCTAAGGGAGTCAGAAAGCATGACACATCCAAGGCGGTGGTGACATCAAATCTTCCTCTCTGAATAGTAACTACTTTATTTCCAATGGTGTTCATTAAATAGGTTTAAATCCATCCATATCCATGCATTTTACTACCCCAAAAAAAGCAAGAAGTGGAAGGCTAATCAGAGAAAGACTGAGACTGTACAGTAATGGGAAACAGGCAGCTTCATCTCTCAAAGTTGCCTCTGTAAGTGGGAAGCAAGGCAATGCAAGGCAGTTGTGCACTGCCAATGTTTACTTCAGCTTAAGTTTACACCGAGACTTTTGTTATCCATGCCTTGTGGATTGTCACAGAATGCTTCAGCCTCAGGGGCACTAACTTGAATTTGTCCATAAACATTAAATTCCTATGGAAAAGTTCTGTACCCATGTGTAGGTTAATGCTTTTAAGTATAAATAGTTGTAAAGGCATCAGTCTCACTTTCCTAAACTGCTGGACCATGTTTTCAAAGGGGGAACTGGTGAAGCATAATCACAGTTATTAATCAATTTCTCTTTCTTCCCAGTTTCCATTCAGCAACTGCATGTCTTTAAGACTGCTGTCTTTTCCACCAGGGCTTAAGATACACATTCTAACTGGCTGAATGCATATGCAGTGGGGGAGTCTCAGAAAACTGTCCCATGGCCTGAAGAGCAATGAGACACTGTCGTGGATAGCCCTTCAGGCACAGGGATATGACAATGTTTGATTCTAAGCAAGTAAAAATGCAATAACTTTATTCTAGACATTAATGTTTCTAACATTTTTGGGTAGTATGAAGGTATCTGCTAGGATATGATTCATTGTTGTTCTCTGTTCAATTCATCATCACCCATTGTTAAAAAGGATTATGTGTTTTCCTCACCTACAACAATTCTCTTCAGTTCTCTTTATGCATTGATCCTGAGCCCTACCTTTGCGTATCTGCTAAAGATTGATGCATTTATGAAATTATTCCCCCATTAATTTCTTTTCTTTTCTTTTCTTTTCTTTTCTTTTCTTTTCTTTTCTTTTCTTTTCTTTTCTTTTCTTTTCTTTTCTTTTCTTTTCTTTTCTTTTCTTTTCTTTTCTTTTCTTTTCTTTTCTTTTCTTTTCTTTTCTTTTCTTTTCTTTTCTTTTCTTTTCTTTTCTTTTCTTCTTTTCTTTTCTTCTTTTCTTCTTTTCTTTTTTTCTTTTTTCTTTTTTTTTTCCTTTCCTTTCCTTTCCTTTCCTTTCCTTTCCTTTCCTTTCCTTTCCTTTCCTTTCCTTTCCTTTCCTTTCCTTTCCTTTCCTTTCCTTTCCTTTCCTTTCCTTTCCTTTCCTTTCCTTTCCTTTCCTTTCCTTTCCTTTCCTTTCCTTTCCTTTCCTTTCCTTTCCTTTCCTTTCCTTTCCTTTCCTTTCCTTTCCTTTCCTTTCCTTTCCTTTTCTCTTTTCTTCCTTTTTATTTATTTATTTTTTTATTATTTTTTATTTAATGTTTATATTTTGAATGAAATGATTGCTTTTCATTTTCCAAGAATACTGCCTTTTGTTATACCAGAACTAAGAACAGGCAGGACACAAGAGAACTATTTTTCTCACCCTGCTAGTATAGAGATTGAACACAAGTTGTGTCATTTCAACCTCCAGGCCAAGGGAAAACTATTTACTGAACCTTTTACAACAGTTAGAAGATTCCTTCTTGAACCCTTCTTGAAGATACCTTTTTGATGCTCATCAGAGTTTAGCATACTTTTGCCATGAAAGATTGACTTCTAAAGTGTGGTTACATGTGTATCACAAGTAAAGGCATTGAACATTTAAATGTTCAGTTAGCTGTACCAAAAACAGTGGAAAGGTATGGTACTGTTCTTCATAAAGGCCAGACGGGATTCTATCACCCTTTCTTTTTGTAAACATAAAATGTCTTGTTATTAAGATTATTCTTTTTGCTGTTTGCTCTGTCTGAAATGTTTAATACTCAAAAACACTGAAACTGTATTTTCCTATCCATTACCTTGGGTACAAAACAAGGAGTTTTCACTTTCTAACTGTGAAATGTGTAGTTATTAAAATATTTGTTAGATTGTAGCCCAAAGACGTACTTGTTGCATAAACTTTTCAATAGATATCTATGTAAAAGCTGAAACAATTACCACTGTGCACGCAAGATGTCAATCTCATCTCAGTATGTGTAACTACTATTCAGCAGTGTAGATGTCTACATGTGAGCTATATCGTCTTGTATGTATCATAACTTTTACAGTTATAGAGAGAATAGGTGCTTAAGTTACATATTTTATCTGACCTCTTCTGGATTTCCTCAGGATGAGATTCATCTCAGATTCTGTAAGTGTCCGTTTCTCTCCCTGGTGTTGAAGAGACAAAATAAACCTACCTTAGTTCAGTGGGTGATATCGGTAGCAGGATAGTTGGACCAGATGATCTTGAAGGTCTCTTCCAACCTTAATGGTTCTATGATTCTATGAATTGCTTTGTAGACATCTAAAATTGGGTGAGTTGAATACTACCTGAGTTGCCTAAAAACTTTAATATTCTTTTCCTTACAGGCTTTGGTCTCTGAGAGAAAAGTGTTATATCTGGTGTAGAATATTTATTTTCATAAATGGAGAACACAGACACAAAGAATTAAAGGTTCAGTTCCAGAGGTACTGAAGTTCTGATACTTTAGTTTTTGTTAAGGAAAATCACACAGGAAAATTGTTCACAGAGAAGATCTATGGGATATCTAAGATCTGAATGCTGAGAAACAGCCTAACAACTAAACAAAATCCTTGCCTTGACCTCCAGCTCTACTCCTCAGTACATTTCAGCAATATGATACAAGAAATGTACAATGTATGATGATCATCAGGTAATGAATGGGGAAATGAAACTTAATATATGTTTTATTTATATGTTAATATGTTCATATATGTTAACATATGTATATGTTAACTGATGTAATGAAAAACTAGTCTTAATTCTTCCATATACAATGTTGGAAATAGTTGTTGCCATTGAGGAATGTGATCCTGAAATTACAATTACACTTCTATGAAAGTGTTGGCTCAGTTTTTAGTGATTGTCAAAAAGTAAATTGTATTATAATTGTATTATTAAGAACATTTTTAAACAAACAAGCAAACAAACAAACTACAAACAAAGAAACAAAATAAAAACAAGACAGAAAGCAACATCAAACCCTGGTATCACCTTTTATACAATATGCATTTAAGGGTTTCACTGTGTATTTCAGAAAAGCTTGAAATGGGTCACAGAGTTTGAATGGATATGGACAGTCTCTGTATTGTTTCTTTCTTTGATGGAAGAAGCATAAAGGATGAAGTATGAAAAAGAAAGGATGAAGTAACATCATCAAATGTATGATGTTACATAGAAAATCAATTTACTTATCAGTGTAAGGTAAAAAAGTTTGATAGTCTTTCACCTGATCTTTCCTAAAATATCAAGAGAGTAATAATTAAAATAGCAGTTAATATTAACACACACCGTTCAGTGTTCAGCATTCAACTAATATTTGAAACCAAGCAAACAAACGAACAACAACAAAAACAAACAAACAAACAAAAAATACACATTTTCTTGTCATCTGAATGTGTATTAATTCTGGATATATTTTTTTAGGTACTCCAGGATTAATATACACCATTCTGTTTTCCTTAAAATTAAGAAGTTTTGTTTGTTTGTTTGTTTTTGGTTTCGGATTATTCTAAGAAAACAGTTTAAGATTCTCAGATATTGTAGGTATATAGTGTTACTGGTTTCCTTTGTAATTTCAACACTGTCACTACTGAGAATCTGGCTAGATATTTGTATTCATTTATCTTATTTATTTTACAATCATAGAATCGTAGAATAGTTTGGATTGGAATGGACCTAAGAGACTATCTAATTCCAAGCCCCCTGCCATGGGCAGAGACACCTCCCACTAGTCCAGATTACCCAAAGCCCCATCCAGCCTGGCCTTGAACACTTCCAGGGATGGGCATCCACAACTTCTCTGGGCAGCCTGGCACCCACGGTGCAAAAAATTTCTTCATAATGTCTACTCTTAATCTACTCTCTTTTAGTTTAAAAACATACCCCCTTGTCCTATCTCTACACTCCCTGACAGACTCACTCACCAACTTTCCTGTAGGTCTCCTTTAGGTACTGGAAATTTTCTATAAGGTTTCCCTGAAGTATCCTCTTCCTTAGGCTGAACTCCAACTCTCTCAGCCTATCTTTATAGAATAGATGCTCCAGCACTCCGATCATCTTCATGGCCCTTCTCTGAACTCACTCTATCAAGTTTATGTCTTATAATGCAGGCCCAAGAGCTGAATGCAGTGCTCCAGGTGGAGTCTCGTGAGAGCAGAGTAGAGGGGGCAATCACCTCTGTTGACCTGCTAGCTACACTTATTTTGATGCTGTACTGGTATATGGTTGGCTTTCTGGGCTGCAGGTGTACATTTTTTTGCTCATGTCAAGCTTTTGATCCATCAGTATGCTCAAGTCCTCCAAAGAACTGCTCTCTATTCACTTTTTGCCCAATTTATATTCATGTTTAGGATTTTCCTGACCCAGGTGTAGGACCTTGCACTTGGCCTTGATGAGCCACATGTTGTTCATGTGGTCTCACCTCTCAAGCCTGTCAAGGTCCCTCTGGACTGCATCCAGTTCCTCCAGAGTGTAAAACTAAGCCTTATCTAACCTTTTTTCTTTGTAAGTACAGAATACATTCTTGTCAAAATAACGATTTCAGCATTGTTCTTTGTGTTCCAAAGGGCTGTTTTGTTCTGTGGGGTTATTTTACTATGATGAGGGAATCATGAACTGGCACAGGGGTCTTCTGCTTGTTTTTTTTATAATCAACCTCTGCTATAGCTTACTGTGCTGTTGTTTGGTCTTCAAATGAAGTGTTAGAACAATCTGGTCAGAACATAGAATCATAAAATCGTGAAATCACCTAGGTTGGAAAAGACCTTCAGATCGTCAAGTCCAACTATTACCCTGGGCTACTGAGCCGAATCACTAAATCTTTTTCTTTAAAGTCATGTTCACATATCTGTTAGATATCTTCAAAAATACAGGATTTACCTTGGAAACTCAAAGTACTTCCTTTGGCAGCCCATTCCAAAGCTTGACCATCCTCTCTATAAAGAAATTCTTCCTAAGAACACAGCCCCCTGAATCATTAAAGAATGAGTCACTCCTGGCTACTCATGCTTTAAAAACAACAGTCTGCTAGTTGGTGGACAATTAGGATAAGGCCAGGAGGACCCGCTACCTCTGTTTTACCTTGACGATTATTTATTCTCAGCTCTGCATGAGATAACAGCTTCAAACAAAACTTTGGAGTGTCTTCTGTCCTCATTATCCTTTCCTTTGTTATACAGGCTGAGGATAATTCAAATTGTTTTCAGCTATGTTTTTCTTTCCTGTGGTTTGACACCATCCTGGGCAGAAAACCATGTCAGACTGTGGGGTTTCCTCCAGAGAAGCTGCATATATAGGTTTCCATCATCAGCCACCAGACTGAAGGTGCAGGAAGGAAACTGTAATATGTGCTAGAATATACTCACATGGAGTCGGCTGTAGTGATAAGGTACAAAAATGGTGCATGTCTGTGTCTCAGTCAGAAGGGAGTTCTCATGGCCAGGGTGCACGCAATGTAGAGCACCATGGAGTGCACCCACTGTACCCCATATTAAAACACTCACCCTGCCAAAGGAACATCACAATGCTCGATCCTTTTACTTAAAAAAAAAACATTCATATTTAAAACTCATAATTTTGGTGCCATTGCATTTTATGTTACGGCTGTATAATGTAATCATTTCTTACATACATAATAATGGTGGCTAATACTGCATATAAACATAAAAATTAAATGAAATAACTCCTAACCCATAAATTGGATGAATGATAATCACATTTTAATATTGTGAAACATCTCAGCACAGGAAGGATGTTAAGTATTTGTCCAGCTTTAAGTAGGTGTTTGCAATCTATTTAAAAGATTCAAGTGTGTGAGTCCATTAAAGACATGAGACTAAAGAAGACATAAATATCTAAATTAAGTAGGAACATTATAACAAATAGAAAATAAGGATAAGCTTAAATTTAAATATGAATTTAAGTTCTTTTTTGGTGAACTAGGACTTTAATTTTAACTTTCATTATGAGGAAACTCAATGTCTGCATATGTCTACTCTACTAAACCTTCTTTAAAAAGCACTATTGTTTTCTGTGCTCTTCCGAGTTTTTATTTTTTTTCCCCCCAAAATACCTTATCACTAGCAGAATAAAAAGCTAATGGATGACATTTTCAAATCTGCTGACAAAGGATGTGGGAATAGAAAGCAGAAAGTTTGTATGATCTTAGAATAATATAGGTTGGGAGGAATGTCAAAAGGTCTCTGGTATGAATCCTGTTCCTTCATAGCTATGAGATCTGATCAAGATGACTCAGGACATACCTGATGGTCTTGAAAAGTTCCGAGAACAACCCTTTTCAGTGTCTGACTGTTGTAATTTTTCTGCATATTTGTTTTGAATCTCTCTTTGTTTTACACCTGTGGTCTCTTGTCATCCCACCATGTTCCACTTTTATGAACCTGGCTTTGTCTTCCTGATGACCTTCCTGATGTAGGTATTGGCAGAATGCTGTCATGTCCTCCTGAAGACATTTTTTCTCCAGTTCATACAAGACCAGGTCCCTCATTACCCTGTCAAAGAGCAAGTGCTCTATCCCCCCTCACTGGTGGCCTATCACTGAGTTCATGCCAATTTATCAATTTCATTGTGTTTTATGAGGCTTAAAACTGGATGCAGTATTCCAGCTGTGGTCTAATTACTCCTGATTTGAGGGAAATAATATTTTCCCTCCATCTCCTGACTCTGTTCCTGCATTAGCAACCTGGAATACTGCTGTTTTTTGCTGCCAGGGCATGCTGCTGGCTCATACTTAGGTTGCTGCTCACCAGAATCTCTAAAGCTCTTTCAGGGACTATGCAGAGTTTAGTCCTAGAGTGCAGAATTTTGCAATTTTTCCCCTGGTGAATATAATGAAGATCCTGGTGATCTTGTCCTCCAAAATGCCTAGATCCCTCTGAATGGAAGCCCTACCCTCCCCAGTGAGAATAATGACTCATTCCCAATTTGATGAAAAACCTCATACATGGTACCTAAGAAAATTTGTCAAATTGATTTTTTTCAGAACAGTTTTCATATAAAAGAAAAATAAATAAATATAATATTACTTACTACTTGAAATGGAAAGTGAAGCCCGTGAGTTGAGATAAAGACAGTTTAATAAGACAGGAAAATAATAATAATAATAATAATACAATGATGATAATAGTACTACTACTAATAATATGTACAAACAAGTGATGCACAATGCAATTGCTCACCACCCGCTGACCGATGCCCAGCTTAACCCCGAGCAGTCCGGCCCCCTCCCCCCGGCTAGCCACCCCTATATATTGTTTAGCATGACGTCAGATGGTATGGAATACCCCTTTGGCTAGTTCGGGTCACCTGTCCTGGGTCTGTCCCCTCCCAGCTCTTACTGCACCCCCAGCCTGCCTGTTGGCAGGACAGAGCAAAAGTCTGAGGTGTCCTTGGCTTGGACACCTATAAGCACTGCTTGGCTTGGACACCTATAAGCACTGCTCTGCAACAATTAAAACATCGGGGTGTTATCAGCACTCTTCTCATCCTAAGCCAAAACACAGCATTCCACCAGCTACTAGGAAGAAAATTAATTCTGTTCTAACTGAAACCAGGACACTACTCCATTTAATAAAAATTATTTGACCTCTTTCTAGAAAAGAAGAGCATATTTTAATTTGAGTACAGAGGTCTTAGGCAAAATGCTATGGTATCCCTGCTTTGAGAAATCTTGCAGTTTAGATAAAGCCCTGCATTAGCGCAGCATCTGAGCTTGGGTTAATAGCAATAGGTAGTGACTAGTGCTCAATGTAACTCAGGAAAAACATCTAAACATCTTTAGCTGCACCAAAAAAAAAAAAAAATCCAGGAAAAAATACTTGGCTTCTCTCCTGCAGCCACTGCTGTAGCGAACACTGAATAAAAGAAAGACAAAAACAAAACATCACAAAGGAAAAATCAGCTCGTCTTACGTCTTCATCATAGCTGACTAAAGTTGTATTTCAAAGTGCTTTTCAAGCTGTTTGGATACACATCAACTTGTAAGGGTAAAGGGAAGAAAAAAGTAAAGGAAAGAAACTCACCAGCTTTTCAGCCCTGAGCGCCAATGAATTATATTTTTCCCCATGTTTCTTTGCAAGTCTGCTTTCTCCTTTTCATACAGTTTTATTTATGTGGCAAAGTATTAACTCAGCAGTAAGCTAACAGCCACATGGAGTTATAAGAGGACACGTTTGACTTTTCTGCTGAAACATTGTATTCTTTATAAAACTATAGTTTGTACAGAGGAAATAATGATTCCTGGGAGACTGAATGTCTCAAGGGGTTGGGATGTGCAATGGGGTTTTCAATGTCTACCTCAGCACTTTGCATGTCAACCAGATTAATAATGACCTGAAACTTCTGCCTCACACCTCAGCAGTTCCACATACTTTTCCATTTGTAAGGGAGCATTGGGAATGGACAGCTGCTTCTCATTTAGGGAACAGAAGGGAAAACAAATTATTTTCATAATATCATAGAATCATAGAATGCTTGGGTTGGAAGGGAAATTAAAGCCCATCCAGTTCCATCCCCCCTAGGTGCTACCCACTAGATCAAATTGTCCAGAGATTCATCCAACCTGACCTCAAACACCTGGAAAGATGGGATATCCACAGCTTCTCTGGGCAGCCTGTGCCAGGGCCTCACCATCCTCATAGTAAATAATTTCCTCCTAACATACAATCCAAATCATCCTTCTTTTACTTTAATGCCTCCACCTCCACCACCCCTTTCCCCCTTTTCATGTTATTATGTGCCCATGTAAATAGTTGTGTTCCATTTTATTTATAAGCCTTCTTTAAGTACTGGAATGTTACATTGATGTCTCCCCAGAGCCTTCTCTTCTTCAGGCTGAACAGCCCCAGCCCTCTCTGCCTTTCTTCATAGGAGAGGTGCTCCAGCCCTCTAATCATCTTTGTGGCCCTCCTCTGGACCCGCTCTAACAGACCCACATCCTACCTGTGCTGGGGGCCCCAAACCTGGATGCAGTACTCCAAGTGGAGTCTCATAAGGACAGAGCAGAGGGGCACAATCCCCTCCCTCAACCTGCTGGTCCCTCCTCTGTTGACACATCCCAGGATGCAGTTCACCTTTTGGGCTGCAAGCACCCATTACCACCTCATAACAAGCTTTTCTCTCAACAGAACCCCAGATCTCTTTCAGCAAAGCTGCTTTCCATGAGTTCTTCTCCCACTCTATCCTCACGTCTGGGATTGCCCCAACGCAAGTGCAGCACCTTGCAGTTAGACTTGTCGAACCTCACTAAGTTCTGCTGTAGTAAATGTCAAGACTTTGCCTCCACTCTGATTTAAACTTTGAAGATCTCAAGAAGGATCTCTGAACACTCTCACAAGGCCATTAGGGCCATTGTCACTGCAGAACCATGTCCCCACCATCATTAGCATTCTCCTCAAGAAACTGGCTGCTCTTGGCTTGGACTGGCGCACGCTTCATTGGGTTAGAAACTGGCTGGATAGCCGGGCCCAAAGAGTCGTGGTGAATGGAGCCAAGTCCAGATGGAGGCCAGTCACTAGTGGCGTCCCCCAGGGCTCGGTGCTGGGGCCGGTCCTCTTTAATATCTTCATCGATGATCTGGACGAGGGCATCGAGTGCACCCTCAGTAAGTTCGCAGATGACACCAAGTTAGGTGCGTGTGTCGATCTGCTTGAGGGTAGGAAAGCTCTGCAGGAGGATCTGGATAGGCTGCACCAATGGGCTGAGGTCAACTGCATGAAGTTCAACAAGGCCAAGTGCCGGGTCCTGTACCTGGGGCGCAATAACCCCAAGCAGAGCTACAGACTGGGAGAGGAATGGTTGGAGAGCTGCCAGGCAGAGAAGGACCTGGGAGTGATGGTGGATAGTCGGCTGAATATGAGCCAGCAGTGTGCTCAGGTGGCCAAGAAGGCCAACGGCATCCTGGCTTGTATCAGGAACAGTGTGACCAGCAGGGCTAGGGAGGTGATCGTCCCCCTGTACTCAGCTCTGATGAGGCCGCACCTCGAGTACTGTGTTCAGTTTTGGGCCCCTTGCTACAAGAAGGACATCGAGGTGCTTGAGCGGGTGCAGAGAAGGGCGACGAAGCTGGTGAGGGGCCTGGAGAACAAGTCCTACGAGGAGCGGCTGAGGGAGCTGGGCTTGTTCAGCCTGGAGAAGAGGAGGCTCAGGGGCGACCTTATCGCTCTCTATAGGTACCTCAAGGGAGGCTGTAGCGAGGTGGGAGTTGGTCTGTTCTCCCACGTGCCTGGTGACAGGACGAGGGGGAATGGGCTTAAGTTGAGCCAGGGGAGTTTTAGGTTAGATGTTAGGAAGAACTTCTTCACTGAAAGGGTTGTGAGGCACTGGAACAGGCTGCCCAGGGAAGTGGTGGAGTCACCATCCCTGGAAGTCTTCAAAAGACGTTTAGATGTAGAGCTTAGGGAAATGGTTTAGTGGGGACTGTTAGCGTTAGGTCAGAGGTTGGACTCGATGATCTTGAGGTCTCTTCCAACCTAGAAAATTCTGTGATTCTGTGATTACCAGTAAGCTAATTTCCCCTTGGACATTAGACCAGACCCCAAAAGGATAATATGCAAAAGCAAGCCTAGGGTAATTCATCAAAGCTATTAACATAGTCATAACCATATTATTGGCAAAAAATGAGGCTTATTGTTGGCAGAACTGGCTAAAGTGCTGTTCCTGGATTTTGAAAAGACCTTTTAGTAAGATTCATAGAGTTAACAGGGTCTGAACCATTCAAAACTACACAGCTTTCTGGTCTGTTGTGTACATGATGTCTTGTGATAGTTTGAGCTGTACTATAGGGGATACAGAGAACGATGTTTTTTTAAAAAAAAATGTTAAAAGGAAGTGTCTTTAACTCGTATGTAACCTTGCTGTCACGTAGCCTGTTTAACAGCTGTAGTACAAAAAATTCTTTTACGTTTAGTCTCACAATGTTCTTATTAAATTTAGCTGCATCAAGAGCTTGAATTTAGCCATCCAGTAGGGAAATATTTGGTCCAAGCTCCTTTTTGTAATTCATGGAGAGAAAGAAAGACATTCAAGAGTACATGTATTACTCTGAAATAAGTGTTCAAGATGAGCAATAGTATTTGCCCTCTGGAAGTAGTTACCCTGTTCCATTTCCTAAAGACAGAGCATAGACAATTGGCACAGACAAGATACATAGCTTCTACGTAGGTTATATAAGATGAGAAGAAACTCACTTATAAGCCATCAGAACATACATCAAGACCATGAGTTCCTTTTTGCTTTACAGAGCTATCTTAAGGAAATTCCAGGCAAATAGAGATTTCACACTATAAATGCATTTTGCATTTATATAATGGTTGAAAAAGACATTGATTTTATAATGGGAAAAAAATTGAATATTTGTGAAGTTATACAGGAAAGGATCCTGAAATCTAAGACATATTTGAATATCTTTGAATATTCAGAATTCAATGTTAAGCCATTCATTGATTCTCTCAATATAAAAGACAACTCCCAGCTACACATTTTTCATCATGACCTATTCCTGTTGTTGCTTCACAGTCTGTAGGTCTTGCTCAGGATGCATGCACTTATATTTTGGTTATGGAGTTCAAACCCTATTGACAGTCGACTTGAATTTCATGGTCTTTCAGGAATAAAACAATACCACCAATTGGAAGTGGGAATGTGGAATAATCCCCACAGCAATTAACAGCCCATGGCAGTTTGCTAAGTACGTTTTCATCCCACTGTACTATGGGAAAAATCAGTCTTTCTAAAGCCAAAGATGTCCCACAAAACTAAGTTTCATTTAAATCTTGCTAAGCAAAAATCCAGCTTTCTAGTTAGTAGTATCTCCAAGGTTTTTCTAAATGCCGCAGCAACCTTCATGCTTATATTTTCTTTTCATTCCATCCACTCCTTTCTCTAGTTTTCATATAATTTTCACTTCTTAATATAAAAGTTACCTGGTAGCAGCATATATACATATATACATAATACATTTCAGATCTTGAAAAGGGGAGGAAGAGAGTTGATTTCACTATAACACCTCTCACAGAGGGCCACACTACAGCCTGATGGCAAAATGTCTTCTTAATACCCAGATAATATTTCATGTTTGATAATCTGAGAGCTGGATGAGAGAACAGCTTATAGTAAGCATGGTAGAGATGGTAGCAGTCAGATTCAATTTCACCAAGGGTACTCAAATATCTGCTTATAATAAAGCTAAATAGTATCTGTTGTCATATCCTGTTGTGTATATTGACTTGTTTTCCTTTGTGCCAAGGACTTTCATGGTCTTTTTATTATTGGCATTTGGAGAACAGGGCAACACTTGTTTGAACTCAATCTGTGGCTTTGAATTTGTTAGGTATAAAAGGACAATTGTGCAATGCTATTTTTCATTTTTTAAGTGACAGTAGGTATGTTCAAACCGTCTGTGTGATCTGGATCAGAACCAAAGGCTTTATGATTTTCTGTCCAAAGTTATGACTACTTTCAGAGAAATACAAATGTGCATGAAAACCATTTAAAGTGATTAACAACACTCACCAGAGTGATAAAAGTCATTACTTCCAGGCCTGCTATCTGGTCCTCGGGTAATAGCTGCAGGAACAGACCACTGACTGTGTTGAAAAGCCAGTAGATTTTCTATTTGGTCTGGCAGAGAGGCAGAAGGAACAAAATTCCTGACTTGATTCCCCTTGATCTTTGGCTTTCTACGGCTGTAAAGAGTCATTTTCAGCAGGATCACTGAGTGTTTCTCTTTGGCAGTGTCCTATATCCTATTGTGGACTTTTTGATGTGAGAGAGAAGAGCTCTTCACCCTTTAGGCTGATAACTTAGATCTCCCACTTTTTGGTTATTTACCTTTGCCGGGGTTTAAGTCTCATTGTTGTCTCCCTTTTTCTTCTCAGCAAGCTTCAGTTCTACTCTTTTTGGTATTTTTTCTTAAAAGATGACTATGCAGCCTCTGCCTGAGCTTGATGGAAAAGCCTGTACACCCTGTACACTAATAAAAAAGAATAGAGATTTAACCTAGATGTTTTGAATTGTCATTTAGAAATATTTGTGTTCCTGGGGTAGTCAACAGACTCCAGAAGACCAGATAATCCTATAGCTGTCCACCTCTCTGTGTAAACCATCCTGAGAATTTAGTTGTTTCTTTTGGGAAAGGTGAACTGGACTTCAGGACTATGTAGCAGAAATTCAGTCACCTAACAGACTAAGGTAGGTATGGTGCAAACATTAGATCTTGGTTAATGTCATAAGATTTACAACATAAGATTTTGAGGCCTGAGGGACAGCTATTTACTCCATTCCAAACCAACACGAACTTATCACAATGTTCCATAATTCCACAGATCGAACAGTGTTAACATGCATTTTTCATAAAGCTGTATTTCTTTCTTCTCTTTTAAAAGACGGCACTGTAGGTTTTCAAATTTTGAGATTTCCCTGCCTCCCCCATTTGTCTTGTCATTGTTAAATCTTATCTTTACTTCTTTGTTTCCACCATTCTTTTTAAAGAATCATAATTGGAACAATTATCCTTGCTATGAGAATAATTAGCTATAGCTTTTTGACACATTAAAGGGTGAACATTACATTTTAAGCAGCAGGCACTGAAACACTAAACAATACTGCTTTGAATAGGACCATAGAGAAGAGCCTCAGGTGAAACAATTGCTAATTTTAGCAACTTGAACTTTATACCTTTATAGAAGAAAATTAATCTCACAGTAGTTTTTGGCTGTGAAATAGACAAAGCACTTTGGCCTATTTTAAAATAAACCTTTGATACATGTATTTTCAGTGGTGGAAGATGGTTGCACAGTGAATCATCTTCTGATGTGTCCAACAGAATTTTGGTCATATGATGAAAAGAAAGTGTTTGATTCCTTTCCTTTGTGGCTGGATAAGTCAAATATCCAGTGTAATACAAATAGCAACATCCAGAAACACTTGCATTTTAGATATGGAATATGTCAATACAGAACTGGGCAGCATTACATCTCAAAAAATAAAGGTTACTGAATTTCAAATACTCCAGAAATGAAAACTCTGTTCCATGTTTAGTATTGTTCTTGTAGGAAACAGGTACTTATGGGCACCTTCCTGATGTTTAAGATATCAGATTAGTCTTGGTACCTTCCAAAATATCTTTCCTTCACTGAACATAATGGGAGTTTTGCAATTAAATTGACAAGACCATTTTGAGAAAGTCAGTACATCTTACTGAAGTATTTTAGTTTTGCAAGAATATGCCTAGGAAAAATATAGGCCTAAGAAACTTGACATAAGAAACTTGACATAAGTGAATTACAGTGATGACTTGGTCTAGTAATCATCCTGCTAACAGCACGGCAGTTATGAACTTTTTTTATCAATTAAAATGGAAAATAAAGATGTGATAATTCTATTGAAATAGTTTTTACTTGCTTGCTAGAGTTGCCTTTGGTCAGCTGTGAACTGTAGTATTATTATAATAATATAACTCTTACAGCATTCAATATAATAAGTAAGTGATGATGTAAGTTTGATGGAACTAATTGCTGTAACTAACATAATTGGCATCTTAATATATTGGAAAATAGTATTAAGAAATTCTTTAAAAACAGAATATTAAGTAAATTAAAAATGGTGTTATTAATAGAGTTATCACCTTTGCAGCTTTTCCCAGGTTGCTGTTTCTGCCAAAAAAAAATTAAGCTAAACAAGATAAAAAACTACTTAGATTTCAGCAATGAAGAAATTGACTTTATTTCTGCTTAAATGAGTCTCTGATTTATATACTGATTTTGGCATGAGTCATCTGAAGCAAACATAATAAAGCTAAGAGGTACTATTCAGACCCTCATCTAAACTGATTTATAATATAGGTTTAAATTTGGATTAACTTTGGGATTTAGATCCCTGGAACATACTTGGAATTATTTTGGTAGTGGGTTATCACCTATAAAGTGAATGCATTTCTTGTCATCTTCCTTTCTTCAGACATGCATTGTGGTATTTCATCAGTCTGGGTAGGAAACATCTCCTCAGGGAGCAGGAATCTCAAGACTTCAAGTTTCTTCTTTCCATCTGAATATTTAGCAGGAAGAAAATCCATCTTCTTGCCCTGTGCTAAGAATGCAGTCAATAAAAGAAGAAATAGGAAATGACAGTCAGTTTGAAGCCCACTATAAGCACTGAGAAATATATGCTCAGTTCCTGGAATTGCTGCGTTTGTTGTTCTGCAAAACTGAGCAGGTTGTTTGATCCTCTGTGTCTTAATGACTGTAAATGTAACTGGGAGTAAGTCTTGTTTTAGTCCCAAGTAAGATTATATATCCCCAAAGTAAGACTTCCATTCTTCGTTCATCACAGCTAATTGTATTGCAAATTCTGTGGTGCAGGGATTAATTATTATTATGTGATTTTCATCTGGCACATTGGGCCATAACTGTGCTACCACAGTATAAACAAAGAACAGTAAAATTACAGGTACTTTAGGTCCCCCAAAGAAGAATAAAAATTAGCAAGTGCTCTTGATTCTTAATTCTACTTCATTCTGCCAGATACTTAATTCTATTTTGTTCTGCCAGAATATTTGGTACTTTCATAACCAACCCTCTTCCATTTTGCTTAAATTATATAATTGTTAATTATTGCAAATATTTTGCATCTGCTGATTATTTGTCCACAAAGAAATGTGCAGTTTACACATGGCTGCATGCCCAGTTGATTGCCCTTCTAAACTAGACATTACCAGAACCAGTGCCATATCATTAAGGGGACACTCTCTGTTTCAGCATACAACTGAAACTGCCTTGGCTTTTTCTTTCTTTGGAAGGTGTGTTCGGGGTCCTCCCCTGTTAGAGATGCTTTTCAACTTCTGTCACTATTTTGACATTTTGATGCATCACTGGGGAATGCTGAAATAGTTGGTTTGACACTAGTGTCACAACCTTCCATCTTTGCGTGAAAGCATCTATTACTGTATTTCCACATCTAACCACAATCTAGACACTCATGACAAACCACAATAGTCATGTTAGCCCAAGTGAAGGAGAGAAAAAGAAAATCTTCACAGCTCACTGGCAAATCACCTTGACTCTGCTAAAGCAAGATGTGAGTGCTGATCTTTCACAGAGTCCCCTGGAACAAAAGCAACTCTCTATGCTAAAAGACAAGGGCAAATGACATAAAAAAATAAGTGAAGTGTTTGGACATATGAAGAAAAAAATCATTGTAAGAATAACTATTAATTGGAAGATGTTAGATATGTTTATGGAATCTCCATCCTTTGAAATTTTCATAACTTTTATGAAAAAAACACTCTAAGCAACCTCATCTAATGTAGAAATTAACTCTCTGTTGTGTACAGGGGGTGGTGGGTGGACTAGATGAACTGTAGAGCTCACCTCTGCCTAACATGTTGTGTGATATCAGGATTCATTCTGCCTGCCCTTATCAGATACAGTGGCTACCTCTTGACTGCATGTCTAAATTTTAGATGATTAGACAAAATGAGATAATGCCCATTCTAAGTTGAGGTAACCTGTAAGGATGTAACAGAAGTGTGCAAAGCAACATTAGGAAACAGATACAGTAAAACAAGGGACCTGCATGCTCACATATGGCTGAGGCCAACAGAAAATTCAAAATTCAAAGGTAAGTTCTTTAGTAATTATGTGTGGAGAGTATACACTGTGACATCAGCCCCAGTACCATAGGAATTAAATAATAACAGGACAAAGTCTGATTGAAAATATACTGTCTTTGGTGTCATGAAGTCTGTATCAAACCCAACTTTCAATTACATATAAGCAGGTGAGATTCATAGCAGAATTTGCTTTGGGGAAAAAAAAAAAATAAAAATCACTTATTCTTATCCCCTTTATAAGGATAGTATGTTTATTTGAAGTAGGTTCAGTTTCGTTTCTCCCTAAAAAAGCAGTGGAGAGATAAAAGCATCTTAACAGCACACTACAGTCCATTTAACATCTGGCTCTCCTTCTGGACACACTTCTTTCTACCCATTTGCCACACAGGGAAATTAAGACAATTCTGTTTCTAATTTAATTCCCTCAGGTACATAGAGATTTAGCAAAGGCCACTGTCTGCATTAAGAATCGGTGCAGATTGACTACTTTGATACAACTTCATAACCTCAGTGAGCATTGATTTCTCTACATAGGCTCCCTCCTGTGCTCTACGTGTTTCAATACTTATGTGGATCTTGTATATTATCTCAAACAGAAAGCATTGCATTAACAAGACAACATGTGAATGAAAGTAGCCTAAAAATTAATTTGGAAAAATAGATTACTCCTTAATATTTAAGTCTTTCTAAAAAAATCATTTTTTTAAAAAAATTATTATTATTATTATTATTTTTTCCTTAGCAGTTATTTATGGTCTTTCATTTGAATGTTAAACACTCAGATATGTTTCTATGGTTTCCTTTTTGTTATTTTTCTCGAATATACTTTGAAAATCTGGCACTCTTATGGTATTTCTTTATGTTGTATATGCTAACTAGCTGATTTTATTGAGACAGCTATGAAAATCTCAGTAGCAAAAGCTTAGTTTTTCTTAGCTTTCTCTTGTAAAAAGGAAAAAAAAAAAAAAAAAAGCACACCACACATCACTCAGTTTGTAAGTACAGCTCAGACTAGATAATCACAGGCATACTTTTAAGACCCGAGCTCAGCCCTTTCTTTCTCTTCTACTGCACCTTGCTGTCACTCATTACATCACTGATAAAATTATTTGACAAGATCCTCGGGCCAAGAACTATTTATTTGTTCTGCAAAATGCCCAGCAAACTCTAGTGGATGAATTGAACAATAGTGTTGGCGGGAGAGTGGGTGGCTTTGATAGAGCCAACTTGCTGTCAGAGGCAATCATTTGCAAATCCATAACTATTCTTACATTTGGCATTACATCCTGGAGAATTTTGCTGTGCTGCATTTTAGAAAGGGTGAGATATATTCATGATATTGAACAGAATTTTATAAATACCATTTTCCAGATCTCAAAATTCTCCCTTCATTTAGGATTTTCCTTTGCTTTAAACTGTGGTAGCTGGTATGTTAATTGGTTAACCATCCCTTAAGGTGTAGATGGCAAATGAACTTGATTGCACCACATACAGGCATATCTATTCTAGCTTTAATCTAAATTACCTTGTGAAAATATAATTTAACATGTCTCATTATCCTCTTCCTAAGTAGACTAACAGCCCAGAGATTCGTGTTGTGGTCCATGCCTACTCTGAAACCCAGGCAGCTGCATTTTTTTCTGCTGCAGTTATTCAGTTAGCTAACACTTAAACAATGGTTAATTATCTGATTAACCAACAGTAGCTGGCTCTCTGTACTACAGTTGCTCCTTCATTTTATTGTGTATAGACATGTCTTTTAGCTTTTAGATCTGATTGTGATCTACTATTGGTAGGTGTTCTTTATTACTGATTTTTCTTGTATTCATTGTGTATTTTAGCTATTATACATGTATTTTAAAGTCCTCCTTATTCCTCCAAGCTGAAATAATGCCTATAACATCCACATGTGACTCCAGCCAAGTAACCATACCCCTCAGAAGATAATTTGTACATGGAATTTTCTTTTTCTTATTCTGGCATAATCTGTTTATGCCACAAGAAAATGTTGTTGTTGTTGTTGTTGTTTTTGTTGTTTGTTTTGTTTGTTTGTTTATGGATACTCATTCACTATAATTGCCATCGAACACTCAAGTGCAGTGATTCTATGTTCAGACACACAGAATTACAGCCATTTTAGGAGATAAAATATTGTTCTCTGTACATGTTATTGTGGATGTTAGTACTCAATTGAGGGACTCTGAATGTGAAAGTCACATAGTCTATTGTAGAGGCAACCATTGGTGTCTTCAGTTTCCTAGTTCTATATTTCTTTGTGAATAGCATGTAATTATAAAGGAAGATACTAACTGTGTCCTTTCACTTGTAGAAATGTATGATGTTTAGAATAGTTGTCAATATTAAAAAGAAATGGTTAATGCATTTCTTGCTGTGTATTTCAATACCTACTCACCATTAAACTCCTCCTGGTCAAATTTTCCTTTGGTATATTGGCTAAAGCATTTGTCAGACTGACAGATATGGATATAATTTATAGATTTCTAAGTAAGCAAAGAGGGAACATGTATAAATATAGATCTCTACAGTAAAAGTCAAGAGTATGAGCCCATGAATGAATGCGCTTTGATATACTCCTGCAAAGTTCTGGTGTCCTCTTAACCACAATTATTTGATGAAGGTTTTAAGCTTTTTAAAGTAATGGTCCTCATTGACTGTGAAACCAACAGCAGCTTGGAAAAAGTAGCAAAAGTGATAAACAGCATCTGTTTTACTGAACAATCTGCTGGAATTAAACTTCTTCTAATGTATAGAAGAATGAACTAGTAATTTATACAGCAATAACAACAAAAGTATTCAAAGATGATTAATCGTATAAGTCTGTTTCAATAACACCAGTTTTCAAGGGGGGAAAAGCTTCATATTGACTTTTGACAATGTTAGTTTTAGTAACTGATAATTGATGAATCATTTTTTTCCACTCTAATCTGGTTTCTTGATCTCTTGATCTCTGCTCTGCCTTCAAATAGGGTCCATTTATTTGCTTTAACTTAGAAGCTTGATTATGCACAATAAGGGCATTTTCATTAATTAAGATATGAAATATCTAATGCTCTATGTGTCCTTTTGCTGAAGACAAAAATGCAAAAGAAAAACAGACTGGTACAATACAGAAGGGTTTAGACAGTGACACAAATATTCAGTGTTAAAATAAGGCACCCAAATTCTCCCAACTAGCTAGAGCTCATTAGTTGAAACCTTCAGATCTGAGAAGAAAGACTGTGGTGTAGTGAACAGCCTGGACCATGTCTCTGCAGTATAAACCTGAAGAAGACACTTCAGTTCTTTGCTTCCTTCCCTTTTTACAGTGCACTTGGGGGCTGTGTGGGGAGACAATGAAATACATGTACATGTATATCTTCCCACTGACATCCACCACAAGTCTTGGCAATCAGTGCCTTTAAGAGTTTTTATTGGTGCAAACAGTTTTTCAAGCTTTAGTATTCTCTGTAAGGCATTATCCCGTGTTAGTCCCCTCTGAGCTGTGGACGGAAGGTGAAGCCCTCATGCCCTTACCCACAGTTTTCCTTGGGATCCTATGGGTTCTTGTTGCACAGTGCCTCCAATCTATTTCTGACCTCACAAATAGGAGATTTGTACTATGTCTTGCTCTGCCTGTGCAGAAATATAAAATCTTTGTGCAGGAGCTAATTTATCTCTATGAATGCAATGATTTTTTTTTTCTTTAATCAGTCCTAAATACTCCTATTTCCACTTTGTCTACTGGAAGCTGTTTGAAGAAGAGTTTTTTGCTATGTTGTTAGTTGAATCCGTACAAATAACAGAAGGTATTTGCAATGCTGCAAAGAAGAAGGAATAGTAATGTTTGAGAAACAGTCATCCTGCTAACATCAGACTACAGCTGTCTGATTTTTTTTTCGCTTTAAAAATTCATCAGATTTTTTTTTTTTTACAGTGACTATGTTAAATTTTGTGATTTCCACTGAAATGATCCCTGTCCCACTTTCACTTGTTACAACTCAAATGACATTTTGAAATAAAGCTTGTGACTGAAGATATGGCTCGATGACTGCTTCACAATTGTGTTAATGTGTTAATAAGTTATCCCCACAGTATTGATGCAGTAACAGACAATATGCTAGGGGGTTGCAAGGCAGGCGTCTCAGTGGACTCATTTCACATGGAACTGAGCATGCTCCTAGCTCAATGCAAGTAAAATGCTATCACTTAAATCCTGTGTCCCAGACACGAGGACGGATACTGTATCTAGCAGCTAAGGATAGTAAATTTTTCAAGTGTGGTGATATGATTGAATACAAATGCTGGCTTTATCATTAAATTAGTTAATCAAAACTAGAAGCCATTTCAACTTTCTGAATACAGTTTAGGATTATATATACATATATATTCCATTCCTTCTCTCTTTTTTTCTCTCTCTCTCTCTTTTTTTTCTTAGTCTCTTTCCTTCCTTTGCTCAGTGATTTCCTCTAACAGCAAAAAAAATGACTTTTTGTAAAAAAAAAAAAAATAAATAAAAGTTTTCCTTACAGATGTACTTTTTTTTTTTTTTTTTTTTTTTTTTTTTTTTATTTTTGGTAAAGAAAGAGGTAACAGAAAGAAATGGAGAAAATAACATCCATAACCTGAAAATTCCAGATAGTTAAAATATTGCCATGTTTAAGCTGATATTGAAGCTCAATGACATTTGAAACTTTTTGATATGTTTTTAGAGAAAGCTATACTTTTTAATTTCTCAGTTCAAACCCCGAATAACTCAACGTACATTTTGTGATGTGAACATTAATTTCAAGTAATATTTTAGACAGAAAAAAATCATTTTAAATTAAATACAATCATAGAATTTTTATCTATTTATTTATTTATACAGTATGTAATTAAAAAAGATGATACTACCTCCAAGTGTTGGCTTATTTGTCAGAGTGCAATATCTTCTTTTTATTGTTGTAGTTGGGTTTATGTTTATTTTCAGGATACTTTTCTGAATTTCTCATTTTACTATTGCAAAGGTTTTCACAAAATTAATAAAACCCCTTACAGAAGCATAGTCATATAAATAAAAGAATTTAATAAATTTTAGAAAATATACATAAAAGTGGTATTTTCAGTAATAAAGGGCATCTTATAAGGGCCATCATTTGAGAAGGTTTGGTTGCTAGGAGACCATCACTAAAACCAGCAGGACAAAAAGAAAAGTTTTATTTTAGATAATGTTAATTAGTGTGCATGTTTAAAAGGTAATATATAAAGATATCAGGTGTCTGTTGATGTAAAAGTATATGCCTGAAAAAGCAGTATCAAGTTAAATTTTCAGTGGAAATCAAACAACCTCAGCAGGCACAAGGAATTCTCTTTATTGCTTAAAATATATATGTAAAAGCACAAAATTATTAATACGGAAACTAGCACTGTATGCAAAGTTCATTTCTGCTGGCTGTGACGTACATTAATTAAGTTGTCATAAGATTTTTTCATTAAAGGTATTAAAACACAAGATAAAATAAGTCACTTCATAAAAAGTGCAATTGCAGATTTTGACATGCTTATAAAGACCCAAACTTCCTATTTGGAAAACTTTGGACTTTGGAAAGAGAATATTGATATTAAAAAAAAAAAAAAAAAAAAAAGTATTAGGTTGAATTCTCACGTATATTATAGTATAAGCACAGTGAGAGAAAGCTGGGCTGATACAATAAAAATTGAGCAAGATTACAAAATTATTCTGCCTTTTGAACATATGGATGAGTGATACATCCCCATGCTAAGGTCACAATCTCATCTTTGTCAAAATCCACAGCCCCACAGAAATCCGCATGTTAGCATGAGGATCCTCATGAAATCCTTAGTTGTTTAAACTATTGAAATTATAGCAGAATTAGAATGTCACAAACTTTTGGGGATGAGGAGACCTTTGGATCATTGTTGTTCTGGTAATAGCACCTTAACTGGAAGCTCCTATAGAGCTACACGGGGGTTACAGCTTTGTCAATGGACTGGGAGAAAAAGCTACTTGAATTACATCTCATGCTCCAGTTGGGACAAAAAGCATAACAGGGAGAAAAGGAATACATCATTTAAATCTGACACTGATGAGTGATTTGGATCCCTACTTGCCCATCAAAAATTAAATGCTTAAGGTATATTTTAAGAACAGTTTCTACCAAAGCAGAGCAGGGTCTGTAGCTGGTAGAACTCTTTATGAATGATATGTGAGCTTTACTCAATTGTAATATTCCCATGCTTATTTACTTGTAGTAACATTACATGCTCATTGGCATATACAGGAAAAAAAAAAAAAAGCAAAAAAAAAAAAGCATAATTTGTAATCATTTTCAGGGGTAGAATTACTTTATAATTAATTTTTATTGTTGACACTTTCCACGATATGAAATATACTGTTTGCAAATCTCATCACAAATCTTGCAAAATTGTTTAAAAGATATAATCAGAAATCTGAACTCTGAAAAGCATTCAATTTTAATAAAAATCTTTTTCAAAAGACTGCTTAGTTGTCTTCCCAAGTCTAAAGACCTCAGGGTTTTATAAAAAGCTTTTTCAGGCTTTAAAAATCTGCATAAAAATTAATCGTGCAAATGAATGTAAGTTTGCAATATTTGTATCACAAAGATTTCTGTCAAAAAAACACAGTTGGAAATAACATGCTGTTTGTCGTGTAATTGTTACTGTTCACTAAAGCAGAAAAAGCAAGTGCAGAGAGCTAAAAAACTGACAGGCTAGTCATTTAAAACTACAGGTTGTCTCCTGGATGACAATAGTTTTCGAAGTAGAGTCTAACCCATGCCGAGAAGTTGCTTGCTGGAAGTATATATAGGATAATATTTTAACACTTTAGTTGAAAAGAGACTTTTTATTTTTTTCATTAAAAAATTAAGGGAATCCTATTCAGAAAATGCGGTGAATCAAAGAATGGCATATGATCTCTGCTCTTGTTATTTTACTGCGTTTTTTTATGCACAAGTTCTTATATTCTAAATAAATTATCAAAGTTGATTTAAACCTCATCATTGGAGACTTAAGAAATTATTTTTCCATTTCTCCAGGAGGCTGAAACTAGTGATGGGGCTTTATTTAATCTGCTGAAAAATAAAATGTTTTCTAATATGTGGTTGTCTGTATGAGCAGCCTCCACATAGGGGTGATTATTGCCCTAGTGAAACTCTCATGTTCACATCGCCCATTGTCAAACACACTGGCATGCAGATCTGCAAAATGCAGATATTTGCAAGGTGCGAGAGAATATTCATAACTGAGTTGTGGAGTAGAAGGGAGGAATTTGGAGAACTCAACTAAACTCTCTACACTTGAGAAAAAAAAATCTGGACAATAATTACCCATGTATAAATTAAAGATAAAAAGTCCTTCTTGTCTGCTAGGTAGAACTGTTATGGAAAAAACAACAACAACGACAACAACAGCAACAAAAAACAGAAACAGCAGTGTTTTTATCATAAGTTTTTGGAAGTAGATTAAAAAAGAATGGCAGGTGCAAGAACTGTTTATAAAACACAGTTAACAAGAAAGGTATATATATTCATTAACCTGCCAGATAGATAGCTCTTATTTTTAATTTGTGCATATTGAAATAACAATTCTTCACAAAATGGGATGCTTAGGTTGATAAAATTATGCTATACAGGTATTTTTTAGTGTAGAAAGACCCTCATGCTGAAGTTGCAGGCAGGTCTTCTTGGCTGATTCAGAATTATTCTATTAAAACTACCGAGGATTAGATCTAGTTGATCAATGGATATTGAGTAGAATTAACAGTTTCTATTGTCGCTGGATAATTACTGACTGGAGCTGGTATCTGCACAAGGACAGTCAGATCCCCCACCAAAAATCAAACAAAGCAGGTATCAGCAAGTGTGAGTTCATGTAGCTCAAAGAAACTTTTGTGAGGTTTAAAAAAACCACAAAAAAACAAACCAGATCTTTGGATAATACTATTCTTAAGACTGTAAGGGAAATAAAAAATAAAAAAAATAAAAAATAAAAATAAAATAAAATAAAATAAAATAAAATAAAATAAAATAAAATAAAATAAATAAAATAAATAAAATAAAATAAAATAAAATAAAATAAAATTAAATTAAATTAAATTAAATTAAATTAAACAAAACAAAACACTTCCTTTAATAGAGGACATTTTTGCTTTATGCTGACAAAACTTGTCACATTAACAAATCCCCAGAGAAGCTGAAGTAACTGCAATTAGATTGAAAGGTAAGACATACTACACACTGGATTTGAAGAGGATTTGCAAAGCCCTCAGTAGTTTTGTCCTAGTTGCTTCTACTATTTATTTTGTCTATTTGCTCTTCCTGGTTCACCCACCTAGCTCTAGGCACTTAAATTAGACTCCTGGTCTTGAGGCAGGTTCATGCCTTAGGTGAATTAAATTGTCCTCTGAAGTTGCTGATATTTTTCTGTTGACCAGAGAGAAAGCCAGGGCTCCTACCTCACTTTAAATGACAGATCCAGTCTTTAGTGGTTTGCTCACTGTTATACAGGTCTGAGGTTCTTGATGAACCTCTATCCTTTATTCATGCATCACATATCTATATTTTTCCTTAGATGCTGCATTAAATGTAATACTTGTTTAGAGCTTTTTTGGTGTTGTTTTTATTTAATTTCATTAGTCAACTTGTGTTTGAATCTGGACAAATGAAATAAATAGGTATTCTAGCACTGACTTCAAGTTCAGCAGGTGCATCTTACTCCTCATCTTAAATTATGTGTGCTTAAAAACAAGTCACATAATTGAAATATACCAGTTGCTATAGTTAGTTGTTATATACCAGTTAAGGACCTAGATCCAGAAAAATTATGAACTGGAATTCATAGCAATGCTCTTTAATAAGGAATTCAATACTATAAAAGTAATGAAGGATAATTCTTTTCTGACAGAGCAATGAGAACAATATTCACGATCCCCTGAGCTTCATGAACTTTTGTCTCTGATTTTAATGAAGCTTGAGTTGGATGTTAACAGCATTTTCCTGTCTGCATTTGTGTAAACTTTGTTGTACTGGGCACAGGAAGTTAGTGAGCACACAATGAATTACATTTGGAAGGTGCAGCGATGCTCTTACCTTTCTTGGGTGTTATTCACAGACATAAATTCAAATTCCATCAACAGTGTTGTACTGTATGAACAGTGTAAACTGAATCCTGGTTTTCACTTAGCTATGAAATATTTCAACAGCAAAGGATGTTTTTAATGGTTATTTAGTGCCATGCATGTGTATGTTTTCCTGACCCAAGAATTTAGAAATACTGTGTAGCAAATATATATATATATATATATTATTTTTTTTTCTGTGAAGCATCAGACCTTACATCAAAGTAAAAAATGACCAAGATGGTTTCAGTTATTACAAGTATAGAAAAATATTTCTATATAATGAATTCTGAAAGTAAGGTTTATATCTGTTACTAAAGAACAGACATTTGTTCCTTGCTTTATTCTATATATTTCTTTGCCTTCAGCTAGTAATCTTTCTTTGAAATACCATGGAAACAAGCAAATATGCCTCATTAAACTTTCCTTGCAGGGAAGAAGAGAAAAAAAAAAGGCAGAAAAAGCAGAGAATTTTAAAATTGTGGAGTAGGAAAGAATAGAATAGAAAGGCTCTTAGATTGCTCTTAATCCTGCTAGGTGAAGTAGGATAATTTGTAAGGAAAAAGAAAGCCCCAAACCCCACACCTTACCTACTGATTTCCCTCTCTTTTGTTGGGCTGTTTTCCAGCTATACACTGTATTATTTTATGCTTTACAGTCATGCCCATTACTGTAAGTTATGAGTCACAGCTGATATCTAGCTGTTCCTTAACATAGCTAAAATAATGTTTACATATATAAGATTTTCTAAGATTATTTTTTTTTTTAGAATCCTAAAAAATAGTATTTAAATATGCAAATCTTGTATAAATTAACATCTAGCTGTCAGTTTATATACAGATATGTTTAGAAATATTTCCTTGCTGTATAAAAAGAGGGACAGATTTCTAATGACACACAACTAAATTCAGTGAAGCTATGTTGCTATATACCAGTTAAGTACCTAGATGAGGAAAAATTATGAACCAGAATTTGTAACTATACTCTTTAATAAGGAATTCAAAATTGCTTTGTACTTAGAAGTATTTTCAGCTTTCAGCAATATAGCCATCTCTGCCTTCAGATGTCATTGAGATCTTAATGAATAGGTTGTGGAAGATCCACACATCACTGTTAGTAAGAATCCCCTATCCACGTTTGCCCAATATATGTCCCGTAGCCTTAACTGAGGCAATGTCTGTGAGGGACATGCCTTGAAATTAAACTCCACTCTTTAGAACAGCCCATAATCTTAAAGACAAACTTGGTAGCGAAAGGGATATTGATTTAACTGAGTTAGTATTTTGCACCCTGAAATCTACTTTAACAAAAGAAGGATCAATAAATGACTTTCTTAGATCAGTCTGTGTTTTTATTTAGCTGGCGGGTGGTGTAATTCATTTCCCAACGTGTTAATTTCTAACAGTGCAAAGGCAAAGGTTTTCGTGAATCCTTTACACTAAGACAACCCGAAGCTAAGAGGAGAAATAATGAAACCTACATACCAATGAGGACCTGGAAGCAGCCAGAGCATGTATGTAGAGACTGAGAGCAAGTATGGATGCATATTAAGGATAGTTTGCACAGGCAGGTTCCTACTTCAGTTCCTTAAACCTTTGTAATTTGGGTTACAACCCTGTTTAAGACAGTCCTGAAGTACCCAGACACATGCTTATTTTCACTACCTTTTCACTTACTTAAAATGGGTGAACAAGCTGAGTGAGGAAGTGGCAGACTTCATTCATTCATCCATGACTTCTCCTGTGGATTTTCCACCTTCCCCACCTCTGGAGAGCTGCCAGATCACAGGATCCCAGCAGTTGGAACTCTGATGGAGTTAAATACAATCCGGAGAAGATTTTCTGCTGTATGTTTATCTACCTGTAGTAGGTTTAAATAACTAAACCTGTATCATCCAGTTCCTGTTTTCATCCCAGGTCATTTTCAGAGAAAAGGGGGGACAGATTCAGCAGAACATATGAATCAACCAGATCCAGAGTTTGATTTCCAAAGAAAGTTTTTTTTAAAAACAAACTAACAAACAAACAAAAATCCCCAGGAGGATTGGAAATATAATAGCATTAACCCTGTGCAAAGTAAAGAGATAGATCCTAAAGTGATTGCTTATTCAGGCAAAGAAATAAGTCATGTCAAAAAAATTTCCACACTTTGAAAATCATTTGGTAAAACATCTCAAGCTGTGCAATCTTGATGCAGCCACATTGCTAATGGGAGGTAAAGGCAATAATTGTCTAGGATTTCCTGCCATATTCATTGCCATTTTGATGACCCATAAAATCCAAAATGCCAGTGTCTCCAGGAGGGAAACTGCCTATTACAAGATTGTCAAGTGGCTGTAGACCAGGAGAACACTGCTAGTACTACACAGCCCTACCAGTCATTAAAGATCTAGCCCAAGAAAAGACTTTTATCCAAAAGAAAATTCAGTTTTTATAAATGACTGAAAATCACTGTTCTTTGAATCAGAAAGAAAATTCACCATCATGTTCAGTGAGGATGTTCTTTTTGAAAGATTAAGGTGTTATTCAAAAGATTTTAATGGCAAAAGATGTTCTAGTTATTTGACTTCCTACATGACAAATATCACTTTATATTCCCTGCACTTAAAGTTTATAATTTGTGGTTGAACTAGAGCACATCTCTTAGAAAGACCTCCAGTCTTGATGTAAAAAATTGAAGTGTCAGAGATTAGGAGAGGCTGAGAGAGCTGGGCTTGTTTAACCTGGAAAGAGAAGGCTTGTGGAGGTTTTATCAATGTGTAGAAATACCTGATGGGGGAGTAAAGAAAATGTTTCCAGAGATTTCTCACACTTTGCCCAGCAACAGAACAACAGGCAGTGGGCACAAATTCAAAAAGAAAAAAAAATCCATTTAACACAATAAAACTCTAACTTTATGGGTGATCAAATATCAAAAGAGGTTGTTTAGAAAGATGGTGGGTTCACTGTCCTTAAAGATATTCAAGTCTCACCTGATCACAGACCTGAGCAACCTTCTATAATGACCCTGCATTAGGCAGAGGGGTTGAACAAGATGATCTCCAGAGGCCCTTTTCAACCCTAATCATCTTGTGTTTCTGTGATCAACCATTTGTTCTTGTAATCTAATAACCAACAGCAAATAACAGCTAATTACCCTCCAGAGAAAAAATCTGCATTTATTTCCTATTTAATTTCATCTTCAGTTTCTAGCTCTTGGATCTTGGCTTGTGTCTGGCTACTTGATTAAAGAGCTCTCTTCTAACCACTCCTTAGGTACTCTTAGCTCAAACCACCTGTTAACCTTCTCTTTGATAAGCCAAAGGGTATTTCCATAAATAAATACTCAATGTTCTGTGTTAAAATGGAAATTGAACCCTTAATCTAGTCAATTTGCAGGCATGGGTACTTTACTGTCCAACTGCAGTCTGTACAGATTCTGACTATTCTAGATTCTGACTATTGAGCTCACATTGCTCATTCTCAGAATCAAGACAGTAAAAAGTAAAAAACAAACAAACAAACAAACAACCATCATCAACAACAACAAAAATAAACATACCATCCCCCTTCAGCCCCAGCACACATCCAAAAGTGTCCCCAATCCCCAAATCCAGCAAGAAATGCTAATTATTATATTCAAAAGTTTCATTAAGATGCTGGCATTTTATATAAATGACCTGTAAAACTGTCAACATTAAAAAATGTCAGTTTTAAGTGCAATAGCACAGAAGCTCTTTGATCTATCTGATATTGTTTATTTTTGGTTATAAATTTACTGGGATTGCTATTGGCTGTCTAAAATACTGTGACTAGATAATAATAAAAGATATTGCTAGCTTAATCGGCTAGAGATTTGATTAAAATTCAAAGAAGAAAGAATTCAAAGAAAATTCAAAGAAGAATTTTCAGTTGTGGGAAACAGATTGCCATGGTACAGTGAAAACAGACTAGAGTAAGGATATTCAAATCAGTGGTGTTATGCAGCTTAAAAACTGGAAGAATTCAGCAACCCCAGTAGATGACAAGATCTAGAAGGAGGGAGATTTTTTAAGGCTGTACACCGAATCTATCTCTCCATTGCCATGAGATTTTTTTATTGATGAGCTCTTGTGTTTAAAGGGGTTTGGGCATAAACATTAAAAAACTATATAAAAAAATATATTGTAAACATGTTTCTTTTTACTTAATTAATGGTCATAGAAGTGGACTTCTTACTGGCAAATCTCAAATGTAATCTTGAATGATGTTACTGATGAACATTTGGTGGTGCAGAAGCCCAGGTGTCAGAACCTGTTCATTCATCCTACCTTCCATGGCCGTATTGCTCAAAGTCCATCTTAGGCTCTGAAATTTAAAGGATCATGACATGGAATATAAATGCTACTTATCAAAGCACAGTTTATCCACTTTCCCCCATTACATTTTCCATATTTTTTCTATCAGTTTTTTACTTCTTCTGCTAGACTTATTTAACCCTTGTGTAATCTCCTACATATCTGAACAAGAGTGCCAATAAACAGTTCAGCAGGATATAAGGTGTTTTTTTTTTTTTTTTTTTTTTTTTTTTTTTTTTTTTTTAAGCTGTTGCTTTGTATCAGTCCAATATGGTAGAAGGGAGCTTTGTTTAGCTTTGTTTATTTATTTGCTATTGTCTCTATTGTTCCTGCACCTGTCTACTCTTCTCTGAAAATAAAGTTTGTTGTTGTTTTCTTAGTTTCTTTGTATAAAAAAGCAAGTTCAAATCCCTTTTCAAAAGCGATAGAAGATATAAAAGTACAGCTGCTTAAGCAATTAGCAGAGCAGCGTGACATTCTAAAGCTATTAGAAACTCACCTGGCTTTAGATGCCATAATAAACTCAGAGTTTGGTCTGGGTGACTAAGAGGGACAGAAAACCTTGGAGCAGAACCAAACATGCTGGTTAGTTCCTCTCTTTCAAAGGAATACATTTTAAGCCCTACAGATGTGTAATAGAGCTACCTAAACATTCAGTGTGGGATTCAATTCCAGAATAATAAAAAAAAAATATGTGTCTAAGTGTTTCCCTCTGAACATTTGTGAGGTGTGTATGCTTGCATCACTGTTGAAGCAGATAAAACCAACCCAGCCAACAGACTAGAAGGATAAATACCCCACTGACCAGTGACTGTGTGTCTATTTCTTGGTGAGCTAAACTGCACAGGGTACTTAGGAGAACTGCATTTTTCTGGTAGAGTGTTTACAAACTAAATTCAATTCTCTAGGGCATATTAAATGTCATGAAACACCCATATCCGGGGAGCTGATTTTTTTTTTGCTTGTTTGTTTTTCCTTGGAACCTATCCTTCAGGTTTCATTTGTGTGGAATTTTTGTAAGTACTTGGCATTATCTTAATCCAGTTTTACCTTACACATCAGAAAGATCAGACTTATCCACTACTCATCACCATAGAGAACATCATCCAAATTTTATTGTAGCAGATTCCCAAAGCCCTCTTCAGTTACACGACCACACTCATATGATGAAGATGATTATCTTCCCCAGTCACTTTGTTTCCTTCACTTAGGTATCTAATTGCATGTGAGATAATAGATAATGTCCACAACAAAACAAACAAACAAACAAATAAATAAAATCTCTTCATACATCAATAAAGTATCTTTAGGGAAGAAAGAAGTATTCTTGCTTTCACTTTACAGAGAGAAAAAAGAACAATCAGTGAGATTTAAGACATTCCAGGATCTAATCCCTTGAAACCTGGTTTCCTTTGTCAGACACTTCCCCATGCACTTCCCCAGATCTTTACCAGATTTATCAGCAATAACAAAAATTAAGCAAAGCAGAGAAATCACTTACTTAATCTCCATAGAATATTTGTTGTTGAGAATATGAGGGAGAAGAAATGAGTGAATAAGTGAAGGAAAGAAAGAAACAATATAGTTTCTGGCAGTGGTCTAAGCTCTGGGGATCACAAATTAAATCAGTGCTTGGCCTAATTTACAGCAATTTGAAGTGGAAAACTCTTCAGACCAGGTGAGTATCAGTCAATCTGATCTCTGTTTTCAAAATAGTTACACTTGTATTTTGGGAAAATATTCTGAAAAAAAAAAAATGTTCTCATTGCACTGCAGAGCAAAAAGAAAGAAGGTGACAGGAGACCTCAAATAGTTTCTATAGCATGAAATTGCCACCTTCCGTTCTCATTATCAGTGATGTACCATGCTAGCAAAGAAGGGATGAGTTTACAGCAGCTCCCACTTATGCTTTTTCTGAAACTTGTGCTAGGTCATCTGCTGCTCTCATCTATGAATAGAGTTTTCAGTGACAGCCAAAAAAAGGTCATTTTTCAGCACACAACAGTGTGTGTGTGTGTGAGAGAGAGAGTGATTAGTAGGTCTTGATTACTACTGTAATAAAAATAAAAAATATTAATAAGCTGAATTACATTCTGAATCCTTTTATTGTAGCTTTGCAAGAAAAGAAAAAAGTGCACTAGATTGTGGAGGCACTTCACTAAAGTTTAATGAATATTTATTATTTTTGAAGAAGAATTATAAAACTATATCGGGATGTTACATGACCATCAGCAATGGCTTGCCATTGCCTTTTTCTTTCCATCAACTGCCTCAGTCAAGGTCTGAAACAAATATTCCCTCTTTTTATTTAGGCTGCATAGATGATATCCATCCTGTTTAGAAAGACCCAGAAGAAAGCATAACATTTCCAAACCTTGTGGTCAACCCAGTGAAAAATCCCCAAAGTCCCACTTCCTATTTGACCTATTAGAGAATGTGGACGCTTAAAGGCAAATGTCACATTCCCAGTGATTCTATAGGTAGGAGAAAAAAAATGATCCTTTGGCCACAGGCAGTTCAGAACTAACTCTAAGAAAATGATCAAATGAGAAAATCTACCCATAATGTTCTCTTATATAAATTTTAGCAGAAAAGGAAGAGTCAATGACCTTTGATACTTTTTTGTTTGTTTGTTTGTTTGTTTTGAACTAATAAACTTTCAAAACTCTTTTTTCCCCCTTATTTTCTTGGAATCGGGCTTCAAACTTCCAGTGACTCCGTTTCTTGAGAATAGCCTTTTCTACTTCGCTTTGCATTGGATTTAAGCCCTGATGATTTGTGAAAAAAAAAAAAAATACAAATTAAAAAATAAATAAAAAAAAAGAGGGGCTGTGCTTGTGGTAAAGGTATTTTTTGTTTTTAAGTTCCACTTGCTAGTTTAAAATAAACACAACTAAATTGAATTCAGAAGCTTTGCATTAGTTTTCTATGGTGCGAGTAAAGTAAATAGAGCCCTCAGTACTTTTAGTATATGTTTATGAGCTCATTGAGCTCATTAACATTCCTTTGTCTTTAAGGGAGAGACATGAAACTCACAAAAGATACATTTTGCTATTGATCACACATTCTTTTAATCTTCTCTTTTTCTGAGTTCATAAAAGGTTAGTGCTTTTTTTTTTTTTTTTTTTTTTTTTTTTTCTTCTTTTCTTTTTTTCCCTGCTTGGGATTTCCATGGACAGATTGAGATTTATTTAATTAAAATACTAACAGAAGGAGACAGAAATAAATTTCCCAAGTTTTACCTTTCATAAACACCAGTTTATTAGATACTGCCAACCAACTATTCTTTGGTGTGCGTTTCAACGTTTTATTTTTCTATGTAACTGACTCATGCAGGCATGTCTATCACCCATAAACAGCCTCGATCTCCCTTTGCGCATATGTCTATGTATAAATGAAATCAACCAACAATACAAACCCAAGCAGTGAAAAAGCAAGACCCAAAGCACAAAAAGTTTAAATTCTTGAAGTGAGCAAGTGATGTGGCCTGTGGTATAACATATAAAGATGAGGAAGTGTATCTGCATTATGTAGATGTTTTTGAAAGACATATGTGAAATATAAAAGTCCAGTGGTGGTTAAAAATATATCCAGTGGTGGTTTACAATCCTCTTCAGCAGCCCAAACTTAACTGATGCAGGATTTAATGTCAGTATTTTTGATTGGGAGACCCTCCTGATCACCTGTTTCTCATGTGTTGGATAGTCAGCATGGATACAAAAGCCTACCCAGGGAATTAAATTGCAGCCATGATTCTTGGGGGATTTATGGATTCAGTCCTGACTTCTACTGTGTAATTATTTTTTCATGCATATTACTTGATTTTGCTCCAAATAGTTCCTTATATGACCAGATAAGTGCTGGCTCCAGAAAGAATTGTGACAGCTCAGATCACAAGGAGCAATTTTTAGGGACGGCACCTTTACCTTCTAATGGTGAAAAAGAAGACTTTTAGTGCATTTTGTGGATTTTGTTTATTTTCAAAGTTTTACGTAACTGCTTAGATGTGAAGGGTTGTATTGTACATAATAGCATCCCATTCTTAATATTCTAGTGCACACTTACTCTGTAAGGCCCAATCACAAATTCTGAGCACAAATTCACAAATTCCAGTCACTGAGGGTGACAGTTGTATTGTGCACCATAACATCCCTGGGCACGTTACAAACAAAGCATCAGCTCTAGGACAGCACAGTGTGTATATTATCAACAGAAGCAACTGTTATGCAAAAATAAAAGGTTTCTGTCATTTAGGAACTTTTTCCTTTCACTTAGCTTTGTAAATTTCTCAGTTTTAGGAGACATCATAAGAAACTCATCAATTTGTTACTTAAATTTTTATGGTCATAGAACTACTTCAATTTCCCTCTACTTCTGGCCTTGTCCCCCTTCTTGCCTTGTCCCCACACCCAAGCAAATGCTCTCTTGTCACTACAGCTAAATATTGAGGGTATTTGTTGAGAACATGTCTAAAGTCTTTCTGTAGTCAGTAATATTTTTGCACATTTAACTGCTGTACTAAATTGCATTGTATGGATCCGATCCAAAGGGTATTGATGTCAACAGAAGAAAAAAATCCCACTGAGTTCAATGAGATTATTTTTTTTGGTATTTTGTTGTTGTTGTTGTCTTTTCCTAGATGGAAAATAATTATGTACTTTTACTGTTAAACATTTATAATAAACACCAGCAAATAATATATCTATATCTATATCTGTATATGAATAGACTACTGTAAAACAAAAATATCAGTATCTTAAATGCCAGGACAGATGAGTTTTCAAGATCTGTTAGTCCATCAGCATTGTACAATTAAAAAGGCATCACATCTAGTCTTCTGAACAAGAGTGTGAACAAGAAAACACTCTGATTCATTATTTTTCTAGCAAAATAAGTTTGATCTTGGAGCCAGATGATGACTGGGATTTTTTATTATTTTTTTTTTGTAAAATATTTTGTGTTCAACATTATTACATTGATGTAATCCTTATAAAATCTGTGAGAAATAATTTTATACCTTTACTCTAACGTGTTTCTGTTTAAAAAAAAGAAAGTTCCTAGATAAATCCCAACATATTTTAAGATAAAAATAACATATATCTTAATTATGTTTACTTCTCATGTACGGTTTTAAATTTTTAAATATAATTTTCAGAGAGTTTTAGGATAGAGGTCCGCATTTTCCAAGTAATGAAGTAGAGGAGATAAAGTTGACCAGAAGAAAAAATAAGCATGGAAGTTGGGCATCTTCAGCTTTATACTGTAACCTCCTGAGAACACTGCATCTTCATTATACTTAGCACACTAAGGTCTGGCTTTTTCTAATCTGATTTTAAACATAACTGAAATGCCCAATTTTGGAATGTAGTCAGTTAAGGTTGTTCCTTAATCACCGAAATATAAGCATCCCTCCAGAACTGGTTATCTTTCTTGACCTACCATAATCAGTTGAATTGTATCCTAGGGGCCCTAGATAAATGTTGAAAAATGCAGAGGGTGAATATGGATTTAATATTTTCAATACATAGTTTAGTAATAAGAATAGACTTATATGAGACTATGACCCAAAAAGCACATACCAAGGGTTTGGGGATTGTATGGTGGAAAGCCAGTTTCACTGACAGAAGAGATCTTCATAGCTGTGGGGCTACTAAGAATGTTGTTCGTAAAATTTCTAAACAATGTTAGAAATTTCATTTTTCTTCTGTATTAGATAAAGATTGTATCCAATTCATATTTCTGTGGGAAGAAATATTTTCTAATACCTAAATTGTGTAGTGTCTGTTATCTAACAAAAATCTAGACTTGTGGATAGTTCATCACTTATGCTAGTTATGATATTAAATTTGACCCCTTTTTTATTTATTTGCTTTACTTTGGATAGCTGCTGTTTAGAACAATTTTAGAACTCTGATGTTCTAAAATTATTCTAAATTATCTTGTAGAAAGATAATGTACAAAGACCATACATGATAGTCTTATTTTAATACAGTAGAAGTATTAAAGAAAGAAGATATATATTAATGATATATGAGGTTTTTGAATGCATATAATAATAAAAATAATAATAATAAAAAAGTAAACATTAGAAGTGTTTGTAAAATAGTTCCTAATGATTTTATTGAAGTGGTATGGTGACATTTATAGTTACAATTATTGTAGATAAAGTTGAAAGAAATGAATAACAATTGAAAACAATTTTACAATCTTTTACACAAGTTGATATACCTAAAAAGTAGAATACAGTGTTAATCAAAGTTAAGTTTTCTATATATATTTTTTGATATTCTACTACATTTAGAGAGCATATATTGTAATATGCTCATTTGCTTAGTATTTTAATTCTATTTTTGTTTCTAATTTCTTTCTTCTTTTTTTTTTTTTTTTTTTTTGATGTCTGTACCACATTACTCATTTTATCATTCCTTAAATTTATCAAAGTAACTATTTGTGAATAAATACACATATATGGAGATCACCTGTCTTTACAAGACAAGGTAAGTTTTTGAATTCACTGCAATATAAAATGATAGTTTTCACTATGTATGATAAAACACTCTTTGGAACATAACAATCTTAAACTCCCTTTAGATGTTTCCAACATCCACATCAATCTTGAATCATAAAATACATGACGGAATCAATATTGTGATGATAAACTGTAAAAAATTGCTTTTGTCTGGATTCAGTAGAAACAAGTGGTCTGATTCAGCTTGGGAACACTGTAACCGTCTTCCTAAAATGAGAAGGCTATTCAAAAATAAAGCTAAGTTTGAGTTAGGTGAAAGTGGGTTTCCTTTATGTGTTACTAAACCAAACCTTTTCTTCTTTTGCCCTTAGACAATCTCCCCCTGCTGGATTGACTTTTTAAAAATATTTATTTATTTACCCTTTCCTTTCCTTTCCTTTCCTTTCCTTTCCTTTCCTTTCCTTTCCTTTCCTTTCCTTTCCTTTCCTTTCCTTTCCTTTCCTTTCCTTTCCTTTCCTTTCCTTTCCTTTCCTTTCCTTTCCTTTCCTTTCCTTTCCTTTCCTTTCCTTTCCTTTCCTTTCCTTTCCTTTCCTTTCCTTTTTTTTTTTTTTTTTTTTTTTTTTTAATATTTATTTATTTATTTATTTATTATTTTCTTATTTTCATTTTGGCTAATTGGGTGAGTTCTGGATTGCAGTTGAGATACTAAAGCTAATCTCCTGTCATAGCACAAAATATCCTATCCTAGCAATTTTCTAGCAATTATCTAGCAATTTTCTGTATGGAGGTCATCTATTGGCTTTTCAAAGTCTGACAAATGTTAACATCCAGTACTGCCAGAAGAAGTGAGTAGCATTCCTATCTGAAACTTATTAACAACAATAATTATAATATGGAGTATGGCTTTATGACTACTGCTCTACTGAAAAACTGTTAATAACCAAGATTTCTTATTAGTCATACATAAATGACAAAATTATTATCAATTCCATGAATTCTATATTGAAGATATTCATGATGTCTTAATGACAGACCATTGCTACATTGTGAGCAACCATGTTTGCTGTTTATGATCGAGGAATTAAACACATATTGATGAATACTTGCAAAATAGTGAATCGTATGATACACTATTTCAAATGAAAGAAAGTTCCTAATGTTTTCTTGGGTACCTTAGGCAGCATTATTATATGTATGAGAAAAGTGCCTTACCAGACATGAGAAGAGTGGTGGCCATGAAGACAGGTTATGCGGAATGGACTATATATATAATGGACTATAGTCTATCTTGTTCTATCTTCCTTTATAAAGGAAGATATCTTTTCTGCTTTGTTACTGACCTTTGACTACAGAGATATTGGAGGTGGCTCTGATCCCCAGCTCCACACTGAGCTGACAGGACAAAGACAATATGAAGAAATAGAACTATTCTAATAGTATCTTGCATCTGCGGAGAAACATGGAACTTTGAACACTGTGTTATTCATGCACTCTTAAATGTGTTACTCAAAGGTATAGAGCAAGCCAGATTATGTATTGAGTGGCAACACATGCCTGATTTGGAGGAAAATAACAACAACAATAACAAGCAGCAACAACAACAAAAGAAAAAATACATAGGGTATAATTAATCTCTTTTACTTTTCACTTTCAAAAAGTGATCTGTAAACCAGTCCTCTAATTGCCTTCTAAAGTTAATAGGGGGAGAAAACATATTGACATTTCCTCTGTGGCTTAGGGCACCTTATGTGATATGAGCTTGCTGAAAATGCTACTAAAGTTTTTTTTCTGTTCAAACGACATTAGGTTATCTTTATTGAACAAAGACAATATGTAGCAAATCCTTGTGTTTATTCTGTGAATGATTTCCATACTTGATTCGTGTTGCTTCTTTTTTGCTACTAAGTCATTTAGGGTGAATTAATCTCCCCTAAATTTGTGTGTCTCATGCCTACAATTGAACTAGATATTCAGACTTCATTCATTATTCACACACAAAACCACATTTCTGGAGAAAGTTTATATGACATTACAGAGCATGTACTAGGATGAAAATAAAGTACTCCTCAAAAACTTCCATTCCTTTTCATTTGTAAGAAATCAGCATAAATGTATAACTCAGACAGATGTAGATGAGATTAATCTTTCTCGTTAAGTTTTCCCTCTGCAATGTTCTAACTATTGTATTTCATGAACTGCTAACTTTGCTCATAATTTATGTGACTAGCAACAGAAAAGAAGAGAAACAGAAAACTTCACTGATGTTACTGAAAGACAAAGGAAGGAAGTTTTATCACTTGATTTTTAATAATGAGTGGGCTTACTTGCTGACTTTTACTATTTCTGTTATAAGAATCAGTACAGCTTCATTTTTTCTTCTCTTCTTTTATAACACAGTTAACCTATGTGCAAACAAGGAATAATCTAGAGCTCTACAGAGGCCTTGTGGTTATTTCACTTCTTGCATATTTGTGACAGCTTGTGCTCTGGGACTTGGGTATTAGCAAGGTTAAAACTGTTTTGTTTGTTTTTGTTTGTTTGTTTGTTTGTTTGTTTTTTCTCTCCCCAGGGTTAAATGTGGATGCCATCATCATTGAATCTGAGAAGAGTCAGAAAAAAAATCTGTAATGATGACAATATGAAGGTACCTTGGGCTAGTATATTCAAGACAATTAACATTGTTTAGAGATCTGAGAAAACAATTGCCTTACTGTACTGATCTTATATAGGCTCCTGGATTTCCAGATCTAAGAGGATGTAAAATATTTGAAAACAGGTTTAAAATGTGAACAGTAAGCAATGAAACCAGAATTCTGAGTTAGGTTTCCTATGAAATGTAAATACACTGAAGAAAATGCCCGTAGAGGTAGAAGAAATAATTTCTTAACCCCCAAAAAGTGTTTGAATTACATGAGATTAATAGCTTTTAACAAGTGTTTATTTGTGACTATTCAGTATAGAAGGATCCTAGATATTAAACTAGATGCCTAACTTTTAGAAGGATATGATCAACTGAATTAAATACCATCTGTGGGAGTTTCCATCCATGGATAGCCTCAAAAGTTTTTTTGACATGGTTCTGGGCAACCAAAGTGGCCCTGCTCGAGCAGGGAGTTAGACTAAATGACCTCCAGAGATCTCTTCAAACCAAACATCCATTCTTGGTGATAAAAATTTGAAAATGTAATAGCCTGTTCTTGTACATGTTGCTGATGTGATCCACGCAGCGCATGGCATTGCTTTGTCATACATGCAAATTTGTGGTCCTTGCTTCCAGAAGGCCTGTAATGATCTGAGGTACCCATCGGAACCTCCCTATTACCTCCCTATTGCATTCAACTATGTGAGAGACAGCTATACATCATCATGGTTCTTCCTACGATTTTTTTTGTTTGTTTTTTTTTTTTTTTGGGGGGGTGACAAAGGCTGCAGTATTGGTGAAAAAAGACTAATGAGCCAAACACAAAGTACAAAATAATATTGCTAGTAGAAAAGTACAGCTCCTCCAGCAGGGCATGCATACATCTCTGTGCTCAGTAATCTAAAAAGTCCAAGCTCAGCCTTATTTTGTGGAAGCTGCTGAGGTGAATTCAATTTGCTTTTAGGTGTGAAAAAATGGATTATTTCATGAGGTTTATATGCAGCAACGGTCAATGAAATAGTTCTTACAAATATGGATGGTCAGTAAAGAAAGAGCTTTAAAAAAATCCTATTACTGCAGAGGAATTTAAATGTGTATATAATGAGTTGCTACAAATGCACAAAAGTAGCTGTCACACACTATATAGTATTCGTAAAAGCTCCAACAAGTTGCACAGTATGAGGAATAGTTGCTTCTGGATCAGCGCACAGTCATTTAGTAGTCCTATCAAGCTGACAGTGAGCGTACTGGGCCTGATACACATGACTGCCCAAGAAGAGTGTCTCTGGATGTCAGCCTTGTGTACGTCAAGGAAACAAGAGTAGAGCAGAATCAAAACAAGTTAACAAACCAGCAGTGAGCTTGTTTCTGCTACAATAACAGAACCATAGGCTAACTGAGGTTTTCTTTACAAAACTTGTAAGCCTATGTCAGTGACCTCAGGATCGCTGACCCATGCTGGATACAGTGAACATGAAAGTTTTTTTTTTTTTTTTTCCCTTTATTTTATTTTTGTTTTCCTTTTTGAATTTCCAGGTATCTAGCATTGATACTACATACCAGTGTTTCTGATTGAAACACTGGCTATTGTTCTTCTTCTACTCTGCTGAAAAAAAACTCTTTGCTTTTATTGGTTAAACATGATTCAAGATCTGCTGTAATGACCATGGTGGGCTAGTCACTTCTGATCATTTTAATGGTCTTTTTGAAGGATGAGATTCATTTTGTGGTTTGAATCTTCTGTATGTATCAAAAGATCAATAGTTTGCAATACCTTAGTTGTTTAATACTTATCAAACACTATCACACCAACCAGAAATATTCACTGGACCTATTTCATGTCAGGCTGGAGAGTTAACATGTAGTTTAGATTGATTAGCAGATAAATTATTTCAGGAAAGAAATATGAACACGGTCACTTTAGGGAAAATTGGCTATGGGTTCTTTCTTTGCATGTATTGCCTTTCTTCTTTGCACAATGATAACCTAAGCTTGTCGTTATTTTGGACTACTTGACTGAAAGTAAATTCCTTTGAGAAACTGACACTGAACATAATTTTTCCCATATCATTTTTAAAGCAAATGCTTTCATTTTTGGGGTTCATGGCTGTAGGTACACCTGGAGTAGAAGTACCTCAAACAGCTGCAAACAAATGGTTAAATATAAATTTCAGCATGGACTAGCTACTCCAAGATCTTGATTTTGTGGGCATTGCAGCCAGACTACAATGAGCTCTGCAACAGCAAAGCTGTCACAAGCATCAGGATAGGGACTTTAAAGCTACGTCAAGGATTGAATTGCAGGTGCCATAATGATCTCTAATTCAACCAAGATGTATTCTTAGCATTTTTCTTTCCTAAAAATGTGCTTAGAAAAGCACGTTCCCTCCACTAACTGTTAAAATGCTCATAACCTAACCAGAAACTTGTTGAAAAAAGTAGAATTTGAATTACTAAAACAATTGTAAGGTCGGAGTTGAAAGTACATCAAAACGAAGGTTTTAACAATGCAGACACTGCTGCATCTTCCTCTATATCCAGCTTCAATATATTTTAGAGAAGGCAAATTAATTAAAGAAGAATGTGCTGTGCACACATAATATTAATGTTGAAAACACACAGGAAATGTGCAGGGCACCTTGCTCACATGGAAGACACTTTGCTTTAGAAGTCTATTACAGAGTTTAAGATAAAAGGGATTCTTATAAGTTCAGACTGATAAACACAATCACAAATACATCTTCACATCTGCTCCATTTTCACAACTGAATTAAGGAACATTTTCCCCCCAATGAGTTTAATTAACTTTAAGAACAAGCTAAATTAGTTTAAAAGGCAATTAAAATGCAAGCGTATAAATTGTAATTAAAACTGCATGCTGTTTATAGATATTTTTTCTAAATATTTAAAGAAGATATTTTCCAAATGAAAAAACAGAAGTTCTGCAGTCAGTGAATAACTCAGTTCAGAAAAAAAATATAAAAAACTCTTCTTACCCATGTAGAATTATATAAAAAAAATTACAATTTATTAGAAATTAAAATTACAGAATATTATATCAGTGTCCCAGTGAGAATAACAATAATTTGATTCACAGATGCACTGTTTTGTCTTGAGATTGGTCCTTCTGTTTTATTGTTTATGACATCATCAGAAATGATGGGAATTATTGTGCATGTCTAGTTCAGCTTCCCCTGAACTTTACCTCTCCCTGTGCATAGTGTGGTCTGCTTTCCACACCTGGTGTTTTTCTTCTGTATATCTTCCATCCATGTTCATTATCTGAAGTGACCTTCCTTGATAGTGCCCTCAAAACTGAAGAGTTAACCCAAGTAACATTTAAAAGGCACATTATTTTTGCCTTCTGCATTCACAGAATCACAAAATCACAGAATTGTCTAGGTTGGAAGAGACCTCCAAGATCACCTAGTCCAACCTCTGACCTAACACTAACCAGTCCTCCACTAAACCATATTACTAAGCTCTACATCTAAACATCTTTTAAAGACCTCCAGGGATGGTGACTCAACCACTTCCCTGGGCAGCCCATTCCAATGCCTAAGAACCCTTTCGGTAAAGAAGTTTTTCCTGATACCCAACCTAAAACTCCCCTGGCACAACTTTAGCCCATTCCCACTCGTCCTGTCACCAAGCACACGGCAGAATAGACCAATCCCCACCTCACTACAGCCTCCTTTAGTGTAGCTATAGAGAGCAATAAGCGCCCCGAGCCTCCTTTTCTCCAGGCTGAACAACCCCACTCCCTCAGCCGCTCCTCATAGAACTTGTTGTCCACCTCACCAGCTTCGTCGCCCTTCTCTGGACTCTCTCGAGCACCTCCATGTCCTTGTAGTGAGAGGCCCAAAACTGAACACAGTACTTGAGGTGCGGCCTCACCAGAGCCAAGTACAGGGGGACAATCACTTTCCTAAACCCGCTGGCCACACCGCTTCTTATACAAGCCAGGATGCTGTTGGCCTTCTTGGCCACCTGAGCACACTGCTGGCTCATATTCAGATGACTGTCAACCAATACTGCCAGGTCCTTCTCTGCCAGGCAGCTTTCCAACCACTCATCTCCCAGCTTATAGCTGTGCTTGGGGTTATTGGGCCTCAGGTGCAGGACCTGAGGTGCAAGGCATTTGGCCTTGTTGAACTTCATATAGCTGGCCTCGGCCCATCGGTCCGAGCCTATCCAGATCCTCCTGCAGAGCTTTCCTACCCTCGAGCAGATCGACACACACCTAACTTGGTGTCATCTGCAAACTTACAGAGGGTGCACTTTATCCCCTCATCCAGATCATTGGAAAAGATATTGAAGAGGAATGGCCCCAGGAGTGAGCCCTGGGGGTTGCCACTAGTGACCGGCCTCCAACTGGATTTGACTCCATTTACCACAACTCTTTAGGCCCGGCTATCCAGCCAGTTTTTAACCCAATGAAGCGTACACCAGTCCAAGCCGACAGCAGCCGGTTTCTTGAGGAGAATGTTGTGGGGGATGGTGTCAAAGGTCTTACTGAAGTCAAGGTAGACCACATCCACAGCCTTTCCCTCATCCACCAAGCACATCACTTTATCATAGAAGGAGATCGGGGTTGTCAAGCAGGACCTGCCTTTCATAAACCCATGCTGACTGGGCCTGACCACCTGCTTGCCCTGCAAGTGCCGTGTGATGACACTCAAGATAATCTGCTCCATGAGCTTCCCTAGCACTGAGGTCAAACTAACAGGCCTATAGTTCCCCGGGTCTACCTTCCGGCCTTTCTTGTAGATGGGCGTCAATTTCCCTTTTGGGCAACCCAGAAGATGTGGATGGTGTACAGATTAAACCTATTGTCTGAAATGAGCATCGTCATGCTGTTCCCAGCTGTTAATCTCACATATACAGTCACACGTACTATGGCCATAGGCATATTTCTTCACCTCTCTGTGCCCATCTTCTCTTCTGCCCAAACACTTTCCAGTGAATTGGTAATTGCCTTTCACTGTTGTTTGGATAATTCCTAGGAAAATCAAGGTCTTGTCTTGGTGACATCAGGAACAACAGCTAGAAATTACTATGAGTGGAAAACATTACTGTGAGGCTGAGCCTATATCTGACAAAGTATAAATAATTACACGAATATCCACGGTAAAAATATGGCAGTCCAGGGATTTGTAAACATTTTCCTCAGATATCGCATAACTTGGGGTGTTGTCTTTGAATAAGTAATAGTGATCACATACTGTTGCAAAGTAAAATATATTATTTATTCCCTTACAACTACATTTTGATCCCATCCAAGCCAAAAGCAGAATTTCTATTTACTGTTTTGCAGATAGAATTCAAATGCCATAAAAAATAGGTTCACATTATTTTTCAAATATAACCCAAATAAATGAACTATATGTTTAATAAATATTTTTAAAAAAATGGTAGGTTTTAAAATCTGGTTTTGAATTTCAATAATTAGTGCAAATAACTAAACAATGATTTTGGTTTGATTTTGTTTTCATGTTTTGAAAGAGAAAATGTGCTTAAGCAGTTTCACTTAAACCTATAGAAACTAATGAAATAGATTTCTGACCACAACAAGCTATACTCATTGAAAACAATTTTGATTTTAGAATGTGATTCCTATTATAAATCAGAAGACCAAGCTCTGAAAATAAAATAAATAACTTAGTTCACATTTTTTACAGCTTACAGTAACTAAAGTTCTTGAAAGTGTAAGAGTTCTAAAAGATTTGAGACAGTTTAAAAATCTGTCAGTCATTATCTTTCAAAAAGAAAGATACATGAATATAAAGAATAAGATAACAGTACAAAAAGGCTTTGTAACTGCCCACAAAACAAAACTGCATATTTCATTAGAGATATAAATGTTACATTTTAAAAATGAATAGAAAAGGAATGGCTTTTTCTTTCTTCAAATCGGCAGATTTGAAGAGGTTAGCTTTGTTTCTGAGTCAGGAAAAGCTTTCTTTTTCATGTTATATGATCAAAAAAAGAGAAAAGCATTCAGGTGGAAAGATGGCTCCTGTGTATAATATGAATAGTTGGATATGAACCCTTATTTATGGTAAAGATACTTCATAAGAAGCTTATAGATTTATATCTTAATCCAACAGCCGGTTTTCATTTGCAACTACTTGCAAAATAACACAAGAACTGGACAGTTGATTCAAAGAAATACAAAATATGTTAAAGTGATTTTTTTCAGAGCACTGACTTAATTCACACCTGCTGTTTGAGAAACTCTTCACGAGGAAGAATCTTGAATCTGGTCCATCTTTATATACAACCAGTCATTCAGGGCACATACACAGACCACCAGGAATGAAAAGTCATAATTTCATTAGCTTGTTGACAAGTAACATGATGTGTAAAGAGAATCAAGCATGTCTCAGCTGCCAGGCCCTAGGGAAAACACACTGTAGATTCTAGAAATAATGAGGCAATGGAAATGATGCAATTTATGCCATGACAAAAGAGTAGAGAGATCGTGTGCTTTAGGGAAACCTAGTTGTTACTATTTGGGCAGAATGATATCACTGCTTATTATCCAAATTCTTGGTTCACAGTTTATGTGGACAGATTCATTGATAAGGTAATTGTTGTTTGTAAAACATCAGATATTTGGTATTCTTAACAATAGTTGAAATAATACTGAACCGTCTATAAAAATTTTACTGCAAAGTATCTCACAGAATTAATTATAATAATTGTGTTATCAGTAACATATTACTTTTGTTTATTATTATTTCTCAGATTTGGGGAACACGTTTGGAAATATCATCTTCTGAGTTTCATACCAGGAAGTTTGTTGCATTACATATTTTTTTTTCTTTTGTAGTTTACTGGAACAGCCATTTTTACAGTCAAGGTAAGCTTCAAAATCTAAGAAACTTCAGAAAAAGAAAAAGAAAAAGAAAATGGAAAAATGGACTACAGAGAAAAATAGATTATTTTTTTATCAATGATGAATCCCAAAGGCTGATGAATTTTAGATAGCTTCAGCTATATTTTGTTTCTTTTGCCTATTAATTTATTGGATTCCAGGATACCTGCCTTAAGTTAATCCATTGAAGTTTTGACAGGGAAGTAAGGATAATATAATGGATTATATTTCCAAGAGGGTGAAAATGTCAAATGTTCAGAAGTTGTCCCCTCTAGTGATCAGAATCTCTTTGCTGGTGGATTAATTAATTTATATTCTATTTTTTTTTGTTAAAGTTTCTCTTTTCCCTTCCCTTCCCTTCCCTTCCCTTCCCTTCCCTTCCCTTCCCTTCCCTTCCCTTCCCTTCCCTTCCCTTCCCTTCCCTTCCCTTCCCTTCCCTTCCCTTCCCTTCCCTTCCCTTCCCTTCCCTTCCCTTCCCTTCCCTTCCCTTCCCTTCCCTTCCCTTCCCTTCCCTTCCCTTCCCTTCCCTTCCCTTCCCTTCCCTTCCCTTCCCTTCCCTTCCCTTCCCTTCCCTTCCCTTCCCTTCCCTTCCCTTCCCTTCCCTTCCCTTCCCTTCCCTTCCCTTCCCTTCCCTTCCCTTCCCTTCCCTTCCCTTCCCTTCCCTTCCCTTCCCTTTCCTTTCCTTTCCTTTCCTTTCCTTTCCTTTCCTTTCCTTTCCTTTCCTTTCCTTTCCTTTCCTTTCCTTTCCTTTCCTTTCCTTTCCTTTCCTTTCCTTTCCTTTCCTTTCCTTTCCTTTCCTTTCCTTTCCTTTCCTTTCCTTTCCTTTCCTTTCCTTTCCTTTCCTTTCCTTTCCTTTCCTTTCCTTTCCTTTCCTTTCCTTTCCTTTCCTTTCCTTTCCTTTCCTTTCCTTTCCTTTCCTTTCCTTTCCTTTCCTTTCCTTTCCTTTCCTTTCCTTTCCTTTCCTTTCCTTTCCTTTCCTTTCCTTTCCTTTCCTTTCCTTTCCTTTCCTTTCCTTTCCTTTCCTTTCCTTTCCTTTCCTTTCCTTTCCTTTCCTTTCCTTTCCTTTCCTTTCCTTTCCTTTCCTTTCCTTTCCTTTCCTTTCCTTTCCTTTCCTTTCCTTTCCTTTCCTTTCCTTTCCTTTCCTTTCCTTTCCTTTCCTTTCCTTTCCTTTCCTTTCCTTTCCTTTCCCTTTTTCACAATGATGTTGTAATTGTGCAAATAAAAACGTCCCCACGACCTTCATCTAAAAAACTGAAAGTTTTGACAAAGACCTCAGTAAAGTGACATGAGAACACCTCTGTAATAGTAAGCATGTATCCATTCATAATTGAGAGAAAACCTTCATTTATTCAGATCCTTATTTAGAATCTCATTATCTTCTTCTAGCCTTTGATAATAGGGTCATGGGTTTCTAGAATACACATTGAGTTTTAAAGTAAAATGCAAATTACCAATGTGCTTTCTCTTACAATTTATGTGAACTTTATTCCTACAAGTACACCACAGCTTCCTAATGAATACTGTTCGATGTCCATGAAAGTTTTCATTTTGTATAAGTGTAAAGAGTTGAGTCAAAAAGCCTAAATGAAAGTCATTTAGTGGAAAAAACTCCCATTGACTCCTGTGAACTTTAGGAGTGTGATCTTAAATCACTGCCTTTATGCATTAAATTTTCTACATACATGTACGTATTGGAAGGATACTCATGGCAATAGAAGGCAAACTGGTCTGTGATGCTACTGTTGAATTACAGAATCACAAAATCACAGAATTGTCTAGGTTGGAAGAGACCTCCAAGATCACTTAGTCCAACCTCTGACCTAACACTAACCAGTCCTCCACTAAACCATATTACTAAGCTCTACATCTAAACATCTTTTAAAGACCTCCAGGGATGGTGACTCAACCACTTCCCTGGGCAGCCCATTCCAATGCCTAAGAACCCTTTCGGTAAAGAAGTTTTTCCTGATACCTAACCTAAAACTCCCCTGGCACAACTTTAGCCCATTCCCCCTCGTCCTGTCACCAGGCACACGGCAGAATAGACCAATCCCCACCTCACTACAGCCTCCTTTAGTGTAGCTATAGAGAGCAATAAGCGCCCCGAGCCTCCTTTTCTCCAGGCTGAACAACCCCACTCCCTCAGCCGCTCCTCATAGAACTTGTTGTCCACCTCACCAGCTTCGTCGCCCTTCTCTGGACTCTCTCGAGCACCTCCATGTCCTTGTAGTGAGAGGCCCAAAACTGAACACAGTACTTGAGGTGCGGCCTCACCAGAGCCAAGTACAGGGGGACAATCACTTTCCTAAACCCGCTGGCCACACCGCTTCTTATACAAGCCAGGATGCTGTTGGCCTTCTTGGCCACCTGAGCACACTGCTGGCTCATATTCAGATGACTGTCAACCAATACTGCCAGGTCCTTCTCTGCCAGGCAGCTTTCCAACCACTCATCTCCCAGCTTATAGCTGTGCTTGGGGTTATTGGGCCTCAGGTGCAGGACCTGAGGTGCAAGGCATTTGGCCTTGTTGAGCTTCATATAGCTGGCCTCGGCCCATCGGTCCGAGCCTATCCAGATCCTCCTGCAGAGCTTTCCTACCCTCGAGCAGATCGACACACACCTAACTTGGTGTCATCTGCAAACTTACAGAGGGTGCACTTTATCCCCTCATCCAGATCATTGGAAAAGATATTGAAGAGGAATGGCCCCAGGAGTGAGCCCTGGGGGATGCCACTAGTGACCGGCCTCCAACTGGATTTGACTCCATTTACCACAACTCTTTAGGCCCGGCTATCCAGCCAGTTTTTAACCCAATGAAGCGTACACCAGTCCAAGCCGACAGCAGCCGGTTTCTTGAGGAGAATGTTGTGGGGGATGGTGTCAAAGGCCTTACTGAAGTCAAGGTAGACCACATCCACAGCCTTTCCCTCATCCACCAAGCACATCACTTTATCATAGAAGGAGATCGGGGTTGTCAAGCAGGACCTGCCTTTCATAAACCCATGCTGACTGGGCCTGACCACCTGCTTGCCCTGCAAGTGCCGTGTGATGACACTCAAGATAATCTGCTCCATGAGCTTCCCTAGCACTGAGGTCAAACTAACAGGCCTATAGTTCCCCGGGTCTACCTTCCGGCCTTTCTTGTAGATGGGCGTCAATTTCCCTTTGGGCAACCCAGGGTGGGGCAAAGAAGGCATTAAGCACCTCCTCCTTTTCCTCATCTTTTGTAACTAAGTTCCCCCCCGCATCCAGGAAAGGATGGAGATTCTCCTTAGTCCTTCATTTTGTGTTGATGTATTTGTAAAACCTTTTTTTTTTTTTTTGATTTCCTTCTTGAAGAGTGCCCAGCCTTCAGAACCGCCTCCCAAGGGACTCTGCCAACCAGTGTCCTGAACAGTTCAAAGTCAGCCCTCTGGAAGGCCAATACAGTGGTTTTACTGGTCCACTTCCTGGCTTCTCCAAGAATGGAGAACTCTACCATTTCATGGTCACTCTGCCCAAGGCAGTTTCCAACCACCACACCTCCCACCAGTCCTTCTCTGTTTGTGAAGAGGAGGTCTAGCGGGGCACCTCTCCTGGTAGGCTCACTAACCAGCTGCATCAGCAAGCTATCTTCCACGTTCTCCAGAAACCTCCTAGACTGCTTTCTCTGGGCTGTGTTGTGCTTCCAGGATATATCTGGGAAGTTGAAGTCCCCCACAAGCACAAGCGCTGAAGATTTTGCAACTTTTGTCAGCTGCCTGTAGAGCTCCTCATCAGTCTCCTCATCCTGGTGTGTCAAAACCTCAAGAGTGTCAATTGTGTTTAAGAAGTGCTTCTTTCCTTGCAAATCTTTAATTTATCAAGTTAAATTTTTTTACAAAAATGACAAAAAAAAAGTGTTTAATTGAGAAATTTTGATCTCAGTGAGACCTAAAGAAGAGCTTGTGGGCCCAGAAATGCGTCTATTTACCTTTTTTTTTTTTTTTTTTTTTTTTTTTCCCAGCTGTGTCAATTGGGGTGATAAGAAATATTATCTCTAAAGACTTATTTGAAGTGAGCCAGAATATCATATAACTGGAAACTAGGAATCTCCATCTATTTAATTCTTTGAAGAGTAGATTACTCACACTCTTCATGAACACAGAGAAGATATTTTTTACTGTAAACAGTTCACTAATCTAGCATGCCAGGATCCAGTAGCTGGAAGCTGAAAGTAGACAGATTCAGATTAGAAATAAGACATCCCTTTTTAACAGCTAGGAGAAATTGCAACAGCTTCCAAAGTGAGATAGGTATTTAAGATAGGTGAGATATATCACACTGGAGATGTCTCTCTGTCTCTCTCTCCTTTGGCTGTTGAGAAATCCCAGATAAGCAGACTAGATGTCTAAGTTTTAAAATGGATAAATCTAGGTGAGATAAATCTGAATTGATTAAAATAAGATAATATTCTTTGTGTTTCCTTATTGTGAAACAGTTACCTCTAATGGTGATTTAGCTGTAGTACTTCGGAAAATGGTTATGGAATATTTTAATAGCTTTTGATAACTGACACAAGTTTAGGAAGAATTTAATGTCCAAAAGTATTTAACTGCATCTGTGCAATGCAGTTATAAATAAGGATTTAGTTATAAATTTATAAATTTATAAAAAATATAAATAACATTCAGTTATAAATAGGGATTACAGTTGATTTTTAAACCACTCTTCAGTTTACTTCTATAACAGGGTAGATTAGATTTGCTAAATTAAATAATCTAAATGGCATTTACATGACTGTTTCCTAAGAGCATAAAATTAACAGAAAAGGTAGCATCAGTTATGCATTTAGTGGAGATTTGCTAACGATAATGACGGTCACACTACTTTCAGAACATGGACTACAGAGAGTTTTTTGATACCTAAGAAATCATAGAATCATAGAATATCCTGAGTTGGAAGGGACCCTTAAGGATCATCAAGTCCAACTCTTGACACCGCACAAGTCTACCCAAAAGTTCAGACCATGTGCCTAAGTGCACAGTCCAATCTCTTCTTAAATTCAGACAGGCTCGGTGCAGTGACCACTTCCCTGGGGAGCCTGTTCCAGTGTGCAACCACCCTCTCTGTGAAGAACCCCCTCCTGACGTCCAGCCTAAATTTCCCCTGCCTCAGCTTAACCCCGTTCCCGCGGGTCCTGTCACTAGTGTTAATGGAGAAAAGGTCTCCTGCCTCTCGACACCCCCTTACGAGGAAGTTGTAGACTGTGATGAGGTCTCCCCTCAGCCTCCTCTTCTCCAGGCTGAACAGGCCCAGTGACCTCAGCCGTTCCTCGTACGTCTTCCCCTCAAGGCCTTTCACCATCTTCATAGCCCTCCTCTGGACACTTTCCAACAGTTTCATGTCATTTTTATACTGTGGTGCCCAGAACTGCACACAGTACTCGAGGTGAGGCTGCACCAGCGCAGAGTAGAGCAGGACAATCACCTCCCTTGACCTACTAACGATGCCGTGCTTGATGCACCCCAGGACACGATTGGCCCTCCTGGCTGCCAGGGCACACTGCTGGCTCATATTCAACTTGCTGTCTACCACGACCCCCAGATCCCTCTCTTCTAGGCTGCTCTCCAGCGTCTCATCACCCAGTCTGTACATGCAGCCAGGGTTTCCCCGTCCCAGGTGCAGGACCCGGCACTTGCTCTTATTGAACTTCATGCGGTTGGTGATCGCCCAGCTCTCCAACCTGTCCAGATCCCTCTGCAAGGCCTTTACGCCCTCATTTGAGTCCACAACTCCTCCAAGTTTGGTGTCATCAGCAAACTTGCTCAAAATACCCTCTATTCCTACATCCAGATCGTTTATAAAAATATTGAAAAGTACCGGCCCTAAAATGGAGCCTTGAGGGACCCCACTGGTGACTGCCCGCCAGCCTGACGCAGCCCCATTTACCATAACCCTTTGGGCCCTGCCCGTTAGCCAATTGCTCACCCAATGAGCAAATGTAGCATAGCGTAGTCTAGTTTGTTTGTTTGTTTGTTTTTGTTTGTTTGTTTGTTTTTGTCTGTTAATGTATCCTTTTCAGGACATGAAACAGAGGATGTCACTAAGTCTAAGCAAATATATGGCCATGGAAAGTCTCATGAATAAGCCTGAAAACAAGCTCTCATAGGGTTTGGATGACTTCTGGGAAGCATCAAGACCTGGGAAGGTCCCCTTTTGGTTCCTAAAACAGAATGCAAGTGCTTATAGCTGCATAAGCTCTGTAGTGCCCTACATAGATGATCCAAACCACCTACATATGTAAAAATCATTTTAATCTCAATCAGATACGTAATATTTTTCAAATTAAGCAGTCATTGGGTAAATAACAGAATTATTTCATTATCAAGGCTTAAAATTTAGTTTTCTCTCTATCTCCAAGAAGAGATTTGTTAACAACCAAGTTAAAAAATCAGGTTCCTTCCTGGTTGTTTATACCATGACTTTTGCTTCATGGGTCAGTTTATCCCAGTTTTATAGCCTAGTAGTTGGAAAAGTGCCTTAGGAAATGGAAAATGTGTTTGAAATTCTTCGAGTGTAAGAGAATAGAACATAAAATTGAAGTGTGTTTAACACTTCCTGGGAGAATTCTCTATTTAGTTGTCTGTTTGGCAAAACAAGGATTCCACCAGTGCCAGATTGCAAAGGGATTGTGGTCTGCTCAAACAAAAGTCTATAAAGAATATCTCCAAGTGAATTGAAATAGAAGACTTTTATATGACCAAATACAAATAACTGCCATACTGCTGTAGAAATCTGACTGAGTTAAATTGGCATATCTTAAGAACAATTCACCTGCACCCTAAAGTGTGTATCTAAAATGCCTCAGATGAATCATACTTTAAATGTAATTATACAGCTCTCCCAGTTTTGGCAGGTAACCAGCTTGGACTATACATGTTTAAAATTACTGAGAAAAATCTCTGTCTTTCTATAATATCAGGTGCCAAAACTCTAGAAAATAATGGGAAGTCAGATAGATGTGCTTTTAAGTGACTTCAAAAAGCCTCATCTTCAGGCTTGGCTGTGTCTTTACACACAGTGTATTTTCTGTATTTATTGCAGCAGGAATCCATGGGTGATAGTGCAAACTAAAATTTTATTCACACATAAATATAACTAAATATAAGTTGTTTTGTTTTGTTTTGTTTTGACTGCATAGCTTTTGATATTCTTCAGCATCACTTTTTATGTTTGGTTCTCTTTACATCTCTCTAAGTAGTAAACTCTAGACAGGGACTCTGAACCTTATCTTGTCTCAATTCTATACTCTTGGAACAAAAACATTAATCTGACTGCTGTTGGTCTGGTCATTTTGGGCTAGGTACTCTTCTAATAGTGACTGCCTCACATATTGTTTAATCAGTCCCTTAAGATGATTCTCATTGCAGTTGGCTAAAATATATAATTATAATTAGAGAAAAGATTGTTTTAATCTGATTTGCAATTTGGATTCCATTAAAAGTACACACTTGAATGCAACCTGCTTTTCATAAAAGAGGACTTCTGCATTTCTCAGGCATCTGATATGGATGCAGGCATCATAGTCTAGATGTGGGAGTTGAATGCATACTTAGCAAGCTCACTGACAATACTGAACTAGGAGGTGCTATTGACTCTGGTGGAAGGAGAAGCCTTACAAAGGGAGCTAGACACATTGGGACATTGGATAATCAGCAATGGCATTAAATTCAACAAATGCCAGGGACAGAATAATGCTGGACACAAGTTCAGATTGTGAGACAAAATGGCTAGAAATTTGCTTGTAAGAAAGAGATTTGGGGTGCTGGTCAACTGCAGGCTCAATATAAGCCAGCAGTGAGCCCTGGCAGCCAAGAGGGCAAACTATATTTTTGGATATGTTAAATACGTCATAGCCAGCCGCTCAAAAGAGGCAATTAACTCACTATATTTAGTGTTGGTCAGGTCTCACCTTGAATATTATATGTGGTTCTGAGTTCCACAATATAAAAATTATATTAAAATCCTTGATTGCATCCAGAGGAGGGTAACAAAGCTGGTAAAAGGGATGAAAGACAAGTTTTATGAGGAGAAGCTGAGGACATTTGGGTTGTCTAGTCTGGAGAAAATGAGGTCAAGAGGTGATCTTGTTGCTCTCTGCAACCTCTTGAGGAGGGGAAACTGAGAGTGAGGTGCAGGTCTCTTCTCCCTCCTAACTGATGACAGGATGCATTGGAATGGCACAAAGTTATAGAAGGCGAGGTTCAGACTGGTTATTAGGAAAAAAATATAAAAAATTACTGTGAGGGTGGTCAAACAGGCGTTTTAGAGAGGTGTTTGATATCCCATGAGTATAATGTTCAAAAGGCGTCTGAATAATATATTCAAAACATGATTTAAGTTTTGGTTATCCAAAAGTGGGCAGGCAGTTGTATTTGATGATCTTTGCAGGTCCTTCCCAGCTCTTTACTGGATGTGGAAGGCTCCTACCATCTCAGCGGTGAGGATGTGAGAGGATGTGAGGTGAGGATGTGAGATAGACTGGGAGATGCTTTTCTATCATCAAGTAGCAGTCACTTACCAAAGTGACAAGTCCCTTCCTTTTGCAGTAATTCTCAGGATAGTAATGGCCATAGATTCCCTAGGCTGCAAAAGCACTTTGAAGCATCCTATATGCACATAAAGTACTCTTAGATAAGAAAGCAGTATTCCAACAGTATGTCACATTCTAAAACTGCATTTTTTTTTTCTAAGAAAGAAAATATTTTATGAAAATGTATTAAAAAAGCTTTTCAATGGACTGAATAAACCACAAACACAGTGAACATTAGGACATAATTACACACTTATAGAGAAGTCTACCATGAAAAAAAAGTTTTTTGCTTTTTACTTTTTTTTTTCCTGAAAACTGAAAATGACAAGCTCAAATTATGAAGTATACTGTGCACAATCGAGTGTGAGGAAATATCAGCTCACGAATCATTAACAGCCCCAGTCTTATGAACAGAGCATTATCAGCTCTGTGAGTCTGAACAAAACAATTGTCAGCTGCCACCCTTTCTCAACTAGACAATTAAAAATCTCATGTTGTGCAAAGTGAAAAAATGAGATCAAACTCAGCAATCCATTTGCCTAGTGGATGCAAAAAGATCCTTCAGCCTGACAAAGTGTATTCTTTTCCAGGGAGCATGTAAGAAGATGGATATTAATATTCAGGGAAAGGTCTGGTAAGAGATCTGAGTGTGGCTATGAAGACATCTGGGTGCTCTCTGGTGCATGAGCAAGGTTATTCTGGCAAATCCTGCTCTGCTGGTGAGGTAAGGGTGAAAGGATTGGAGCAGAGGTAACATCTGCTTTGGACTTATGCCAGAACATGGAAGAAGAAGGGTTGGGAGGCAGATGGGGCTCATTTTACTGCTGCTTAAAAAGAAAAGCATGTATGTTGGGAGAATGTGCATTGGGGTCTTCATTACCTGTGCAGCTCAGCAGAAAAGATGAGCCCTCTTGCTGGCAAACTACACTCCTTTGTGAATGTGTTGTATGAGTAAATGCAGGTACAGCTGCACTGCTACTGTATTATCTTGCAGAGACTGTGTTTCAGCTTTCCTGCTAAGGGAAAAAGGCTCTCTGTGATGCTTAATCCCCTAAAATATCACAGCACAGCACCACACAGGATCTAACTCTTTACCTTAGCACATTCAAGTTTATCCATCTATGAAATTAGTATAATAGCATTGTTCTGCCTCACAGGGATGTTTTGCGTCTGCCTGTTTCTAAAGTACTGCTCCAGGCATTTTTTGAAATGCTTTCTGTTTCAAAAGTGCTTTGTGGGCCGTGGACAAAAAAGAACATGTTAACTTTGAGTGGCAAAGACAAGATTCCTGCACTGAGATATGATAAAGATGGATGATATGGGATGAGGACTGGGTGGTGGATCTGGGGAGACTTCATTTCACAGTCCCAGTGTTGTACTGTGCAGGGGACATCAGAAGGCTCTACAAAGTTTCCCTCCCCTTGTGCAAAGCTATTTGAAGATAATTATCAAGCAGCTTGCTATTGAAAAGGAACAAGATTTCTTTTTCTTTTTCTTTTAGCAGCTGTCACTGCATGGGAGCATGTTAAAAGAAAAGAAAAGAAAACAAACAACAACAAAAACAACGATAACAAAATCAACAACAATAACAAAAAACACAACAACAACAACAACAACAACAACAACAACAACAACAAAACTGCCTTCAAGAAACCACAGCATCAACACACAAATAAAACATTTTTCCAACTTAAAAATAGGTTGGAACCCACCTGTCATGTTGTTTATTGACTCCCTGTATGAGTCAGTCCCATTTCCTGATAAGTGTTTTATATTACCAACATTCAATTACACTGGAAGCTATTTAGACTGAATAAATGTTTATGCCTATGAAAGTTTACTGCAGTGAGACATTTGTTCTGAATCTACTGTAAGATGAATAATGATAGCAGTAACATATTTAAACCAGAAAATTCAACTGTCCATTTGTATTCTTACATCTCTGATCACTGTTTCTCAAGAGCTTCTCATTCTGTATTTGTACCTAAAGGAACCATATTCCTCAGACAATCTGCTCTGGAGACTATTTTCTTGAAAAACAAGTTACCTAACTGAGTCAGGACTGAAGGAGAAAAAAAGGGAGAGGAAAGACCAGCCAACTCAAAGGGCAAGAGAAAGCAGCAGAGAAAGGTGGTTTAGTAACCCAGCTGTCCCTTTGGGCTATTCACGTAAAATTGTTCAGTTCTGCAAAACTGAATCTGTCTTTTTAACAGTGATATTTTTGCTGATTTCAAGATATTTATAGTATACTTTTTTTTTTTCCTTTTCTCTAATAAAATGTCTAAAATAAAATCTAAGTATAACGTAATCTATTCTATTTGTTTTTTATCTGGTTTAAAAGCTGTTTTACATTTTCAGACTTATTTCTGGATGGCAAGAAGCAGAAGCTAATCTCTCACTAAATAAAAATTGATTCTTGCATAACAGGACTTCTGAAGCTAGGTATGTTCGAGTAATAAAGCAAATGTTGAGCCTCATGAGCTCATCAGTAACACCACATCATTAAACTCATGTCAGCTCAAAACAGCATTTCAAAGGAACCCAAAGTTTCTAACAGACTAAGTTTCTGTCATGAAAACAAACATCAATGTTTAATTATTTTTAGTTAGGAGAAAATTAGGAAAACAAGTATTTCCCTAGTAGGTAAGAGATGAGGGGCTTTTGAAAACTTTAACTTACAGGTATAAGTTGTCATAGCCATGCAACTACCTTTGAAAATCTGACATCAAGTAATTTTATAAAATGAAACTCATATGATTTTGACTATTTGTCCTTGGCACCATGGATGACACCATCAGCTGGATCATAATCCTACATTTAATTCTAATCAGTTCTCAAGACTGTAAGCTAACCCTTAGCTTGGATAGTCAATTCAATCAATTAGTACCCACTGAGCACCAGCTTTAAATCACTTAAAACAAATTTTTGAGTGATTTGTGCCCAGTTTCTAATCTTGTTTTTGTCTTCATACCGTGGTTTGATTTTTTATTTTTATTTTTGAATATCAAACTAAGAAAAAAAGCACTAGAATTTCCAAATCTCCTTTTAAATATGAGTGTCTTCTTGTTCTTGTTCTTGTTCTTGTTCTTGTTCTTGTTCTTGTTCTTGTTCTTGTTCTTGTTCTTGTTCTTGTTCTTGTTCTTGTTCTTGTTCTTGTTCTTGTTCTTGTTCTTGTTCTTGTTCTTGTTCTTGTTCTTGTTCTTGTTCTTGTTCTTGTTCTTCTTCTTCTTCTTCTTCTTCTTCTTCTTCTCCTTCTTCTTCTTCTCCTTCTTTAATTCCCTTTGCTTATTAAGCTTTAAATATAATTCACAGCAAAAGCTGCCTACAGCATATATCTACTCTAGTCTTATGTACGTATTCTAAAAGAAAAATATATTATGAATAATCACAGTAATTTAACCTATTAAACTGCCTAATGATTGTCCTTTCACTACAAGGTTATGTGAATTTCCAATTATTCCCTGAAAGTTTTATTGACATCCCATCTTTCTTGGGTAAATTTTTCCTTATACTACTTTATCCTCAAAAAATCCCAGGACTACCACCTTAGACAATAATTATCTAAAATATTGCTTTTATTTACCTGGATTAGTTGTAAAGCCGTATTTGCTGAACTTAAGTGTATTAAACAGAAGATCTTTGAGATCAATTGTTTTCTGCCTGTTAAATTGAATTTAATATCTGGAGAACTTTACAAAGTCTCTTATTACATCTTTAACATGCTTTTATTCAAATTAAAATATAGACCATTATATATTTAGTCCAGTAGAAATCCTCCATGACTTGGACAAAGTTTAATTGCACCATTTTAACAGAATATGTAATGTCAAAATAAATTACTTTTAAATATATATATTTTTTCAGTAGTAAAAATAACTTACAGAAATACAAATTCTTATCTGTACAGTCATTCCTTTTTAAGAGTTGTCTTCTCAGAGGGCACAAGTTCTGGATTTCTGAAAATTTTCTTTAAAGTGTCTCAGTCTCATATCTTAAGTCCTGAAACACCTGAGCTCAATGACAAGTGATGAAAATTAAAACTCTGCTGTTTAAATGATTTGTTTAAGTTCATTTATGGAATATATTTCTATAGAATTTAAAAATGAGCACCTAGTGAATGCACAGAGTTTTCCTCTGTGATTTACCTCTTCCAGTTCTTAAAATATGATGCATGTTGCTCACAGCTTACCAGAAGAATTAGGGTCATCAAAAAACAAACAAAACAACACCATCACCACAACCAACAACAAAGATTTCTTTTTTATCCCATTTGACTGTTTTGTTAAATTCTTTAATTAAAATATTTGCTTATAATATTTCATAATTCATTCACTTTGCTTTCACTTGGGATATCTGAAAATGCACTTTTCTTTAATATTTTGAGAATATTTTTTAGGTTTTTGATAAATATTAATTTCATACAAAATAATGTAAGAAAAAATGGTACATTTCCTATGAAAGGAGGGCAACAGCCCCAAGGAGTGTTTTAGTTTCAGACTTCTTGGTGCCTGCTAACAGGGCAAGATACAATGGGCACAGCTTTAAACACAGGAGGTGTTTGGATACAAGAAAACCCTCTGGATACAAGAAAACCCTTTTTCACTGACCACTGGCACAGGTGGCCCAAAGAGATTGTGGAGTTGCCCTCCCTTGAGATATTCAAAAGCCATTGGGACAACCTGCTCTGGGTGGCCCTATTTGAGCAGGGGGGTTGAATCAGGCAGTCTCCAGTGGTTCATTCCAACATCAGCCATATTTTGATTTTGTGATTTCTTTAATACCTTGCATAATATAATGTTCATTTTTTATGCCTCCACTTGAATAATACAAAACAAAGGAAAAAATATCAGAAGCTTTTGTTGCTCCTGGACCTTATATATGAAGAGAAATTACTTTTTGTCTTTTCTAAGCTCTCTGTATCCTCAGTGGTAATGAGGATAAATAAATTAAAAAATAAATCTTTAATTGGCAGGTCCATTTTTGCTAATGTTGTGTAAGCAAAGCTGAAGTTTCCCAAGATATTTTTATGAGTCCTGCTGAGGAGCACAGACAAGTCATGAGCTGAGGAACACAGCAGAACCAACACAGGCACAGAAAACCTATGTCAGAACTCACCATATGACACATGCATACATTACAGCCATTTTGTAATCATTGCTACTGTCTCCTTATTTTCAGTTTCACAACAACCTTAATGAACTCCTATTTCTTCTGCTGAAACATTTTATTTATGATTTCTGTTGTACGATTTGTACCTTCTTAACTCCAAGCTAGCAACCTCCCTGTATCTATCCTTACTGTGAAGTAAGGCAGTTTTATCACTGAGATCTGAGTCTTAGCCACACAGCAAGCTGAAGTTGCAATAGCAATGGCTTCTGAGCTGCCAAAACACTGAGTATTCAGGTACCCACTTTTCAGAACAGACTTCACAGCACTGCCTCTATGTGATACATTGAGACAGGTATACATCTGAGAGCTGTGTGTTAGATGACAACTTACCTTAAACAGACGGGAGAAAACAGAATGTTACAATATAAACTTTCAGCTTTGCTGATTTCTAGACCATTGGCTACTAACTGGCCTGCATGAAACAACCCACTGAGTATTCACATTTCATGGGTGGACTTCTTCTCATCTGAATACAGACATTGAAGCATGAGTTATCCAAGTCTGCTAGACTCTCACTGATAACAGACTGTGTTCTTTAAATAAAGAACTAAAAGGCAATTCCAGAAGGCAATTTAGACAAGTGCTTGGGATAGCTGGAATGAATCACACATGGGAAGTGCCCATTTCTCTCCATTCATAAGAAGAGGCAACTGAATGACTGCTTCAAGAGTCTCCATGTGAGCTTGTCACCCTTGACTCCCTTCACAGACAATGGAAAAAAAATAGAAACTTTTCAAATGCAATTAATCTAACCATATGTACACAGATGATTCACACCCTACATATGCCTGTTTTTCCTCTATCACTTCTTAGGAGCTTGGGAAGGCTAACTCAGACAAATGTATCTATTGTAGATGTTTCATTCATTTAATGAATCCTGTTAAATCTCCACCATAAATTGGGTCCATAGTTTTTAATTTAATTTAATTTAATTTAATTTAATTTAATTTTGTTTTGTTTTGTTTTGTTTTGTTTTATTTTATTATTTGTAATCATATAGGAAACTAGTGGATCTGGTAAGTATGATATCCAGGCTTCCTGAATCTTATAGTGTCTTGACACATGGGATAATCCTGAGTTAGCTTTAGGTTGCATAAATCTTCATCAAGTCCTGTTGCCAGCTCACAGGATTCAGTCCTTTCTATACAGTGACCATATGAACCATGTACATTTAGCAGCAATATCCATTTCCTCCACAGCCTTAGAATGCTGCACGTCCTGTCCCATCTCCAGACATCTCGTCCCAGTTATCCATTCACTCTATATCTTACAGTATTCAATTCACTCAAGTCTGCTGGTCTACCCCACTTCTGTTGCTGATACTAGCAATTCTTTATCCATGTTTTCCTCCTCTTTCCTCCACCTCTCTTGCAACAGTTGCCATTAAGCTTCTACCTGTATCTAGACTTCATTTTCCGGAAATAGAATGTGTGTACAAGGAGATTTATCTTACGCTATGTGTCATGCACATGGAAAATTTTTCAAAACAGAAACTTCTCTCTCTCTTTGACTATGTAACACTCCTTTTCCTTCTTCTCAACTTCCTTCCCTCCTTCCTTCCTTCTGTAACAAACTAAACAGTTGGCTTAACTATTTTGTCCACCTTGACTTTCAAATGAAATGGAACTAAGGGATCTCCCTGGCTTTATATGTGTGTGTATTTGAAAGCATATGCTGATACCTTTTCTAATACTCACTCTACCAAATGCATCAAAAGACACAAACGGTTGTTCCAAATGACAATCCCAATATGTTCCCTTTTCCTATTCACAGCTGTCAGAATGATGTAATAAAAAGTAAACTGTACTTTATGGTAAATGCCTCAGGGTAAATGTAGCTCACATATGCCATTAGAGTCTTTCTTTGTTTGGTTCTCAAAATATAAATTTCTTCATCTTGAAATACTGCATATTAGCTTCAGATCAGAAAATAAATGATAAAAAGAATTCTCTAAAAAAAACCCCTATCAGATTTCTTTTTTTTTTTTTTCTCTCTCTCTTTATTTATTTTTTTCTTTTCCTAACAAGTGATCATACTGAAGGGCATTCACACTACTTAAATTAGAGCATTTCAATTAAACTAGAAATTGGAAACACAACCATCCTTATGGTCAATGGTTTATTTGGTTATTGAACTTGTTCCTTGGACCACCCAGGTAGCCTATTGAAAAAAACCTGTCACATCAAGGAAACTTAAAGGAATTATTCTGAAATATAAACATTTATCATTTCAGAATATTATCAGGATAGCCAGCATGGAAATAGACACACAGATTCATCTGACCAATCTTTTCACATTTAAATGAGTTATGCAAGTTCAGAGGTAATTGTACTTGTCTCCTTCTGCAGACAATGGATAGAGGTTTTAGGAGAGCAAGTCAGATCTGAATTGGGCTAACTCAATTTTCCAGCTGACCCAACAATCATATATGTTTAAATAAAGCAGGAATACATCAAGATTTATATTTCACAAACATAAACCTGTAATAGGCAAAACATCTTTCTGCAGTTTGAATTGTTCTAATTCCTACATTAATTTAAAGACTCAATATTCATGCTTCTAAACAGAACAAATCTGACAGACGAGCTGTTCTGGCATTATGTTTCCCACTGTGAACAATACAGGAAGTTTATGATGAAGAAGGCCAAATAGACTCAGTAAAAACAATAAAGAAAATTATCTTCCTGATTTGGCACTGAAAACTGAGTTGGCCTTTTTTTTTTTTTTTCTCAAATGTACAGTAAAACATTTGGAAGGATTGGAAGGTAGGAAGGTGTGGAATTTTTTTTTTCTTTCATTTGTTTGTTTTTGTTTTGTGTTTTGTTTTGCTTTCCATTTATTTATTTATTTATTTATTCTTCTTTTTTCCTGCAAAAAATATTGTGCAATTCAATTTCCAAATCATGAATGGGATGACAAGAAAATTTCCTAGGATGAACTTTGCTCTCCAGTGTCTCTTGGAAACAAACAATCCCAGACTCTCGTAAGGGAGTTATTTCAGCCCTCAGTGGCTGTCATTTGCCCAGTCCAGCTGTTCTTTGGTCTTCAACTAGTTCTCAGACCAATTTTAAGGCAGCTTAGTAAGTTTGTGACTGTTTTGATTTGTGTTGCAGTCACTTTTTCTGAGAGCTCATGGGAAGATTATTTGCATGCATCTTGGTGCAAAGAGTACCAGTTCCAAGATAAAACAAAACTTTGCTGGGGAATCAGACAATACACAAATGCCTACCTACAACAAAATGTGCATAAACTGTGCTCTCACTGGAGCTCATCAGCACAGTCCAGCTGCTTTTTGTTTACAGTGAGGGCAATGTTTTCCCTTACCGGAATAAGTATGGCCAGTCTTTTGCAACAAACATGAGAAGTCCCAAGAGCTCTTTCAACAAATATTTAGAAAGTTATGGCATGATAAAGAGCTAAAACTAAACAATGAATCTGAGGTTGGATTTCAGATCCACTCTTAAGTTCAAGGCTGATGTTTTGATTTCTGCTTTTGGTGCATCTCTAACAAAAACTGCTCTGTTCTGGTGATTGAGCTGAGAAAACAATTAGCAGCAGATTTTGCCTTGCTATCATATTAATTTTTCAAACTTACACAAGTACAAGTAATGAAAATCTTAAGTGAACTCATTATTCATGCATTAATACTAATGTGTTTGTTTAGCAAATAACTTTTTTTCTGTTTTTTTTTTTTTTTTTTTTTTTGTTTGTTTGTTTGTTTTTGTTTTTGTTTTTGTTTTTGTTTTGTTTTGTTTTGTTTTTTTTCCCGAATATGGAATGGTGAATGTTAATACTGTATACACATTCTATATTTTGTGCCATACTACTTAACAGTTATTAGAAGGGGAAAAAAAATGAAAAGAGCAGTACAAAGACAGAATGAAATAAACACAGAAATTATAAATTTCAAAGACAGTTTTCTTCTTCCTCCAATCCTTTACTCTTTTCCCTTTTAGTTTTCCTCATTTTTCCATTCAAATTTTGAAAAGTATGGAAAAGAAAAATTTAGAAGTTTACAGTTCTCCAGTTTTACAATCTTTTCATAATTACATAGGGAAAAGAGTTATAAAGTTGTACAAATTTAATTTTGCCTTCAGGTGTTGCCTAGTATTGGGGCAGTCATTTGGGAACTTCTTAACTTCTTAGTTCTGAAAGAAATCACTACTGTTTTTGTTTTGTTGTTGTTTTTTTTTGTTTGTTTGTTTTTTAAATTATGTTTTTGTACATTTCTGTTGGAATCACCTCACTACTGTTTTTGTTAAAGACAGACTGTTAAAGAAATGGTACAAATCATGCCCTTCAAGAGGTGCAGGAATATCTACAAAGGTGTGGGAAGAATCTTTCAAGGTTTCTTTGTTATTTGTGACTCTCTTCACTCAGAGAACTTCAGTCTTCTTTTTCTGAGATAAATGGGGCATACCATTAATAAATTTCTGCAATCACAAAGGACCAGATCACAACCTTGTTAAACTTTAGGATTTCATTCTGAACATCATGGGTTTTATTTATTTATTTATTTTTCTATATAAGCTCCTGGATCTCTTTCATTTCAAAAGAACTAAGCTTTATGGCCCTCTAGAATACAGGGAGAAGTTGGAAAATGTGAGTTTCTATAGTCTCAGCAATCCTAAAATTATAGAATCATGGAATATCTCATGTTGGAAGGAATCCACAAGGATCTTCAAGTCCACATCCTGAGTCCACACAGGAATTCCTATCTTTAACAAATCAAAAGACAAATTAAAATGTCCCACACAGGTTATGTTTAGTCCACATTTCAGTCTTTAAGGAATATCTGTACTCCTGGCTTAGCAATAGAGAATTTGTGAAATTCATTAAATTGTGAATAGGCACTCAAGGATAAGCTATTAATGTCATTAAATCCAACATTCATTTAAATGAAAACTCTTTAATACAATTTTGAAAATGTATATAATTTTCAGTTACAATAAAAGGAGAAAGATAAAGAGGCATCCCAAAGGTGTGTTTCATTCATGCCCAATTAGAATATGTCATTCCAAGGAAAGATTTTCTTCCCTGTACTGTAAAATACGTCCAGAGTTACCACTTGGAGATAGGTCTTTTGGGATTTGTCCTATCTTCATTTTAACCCTGCAGAGTGTGCTCAGATTTTTTGCTTGACTTTCAAAAGATAAATCCAATATGACCAAAAATCTATATTCTTTAAGATACGGATTATCAAAAGAAATAAATAATAAATAAATAAATAAATAAAAGTGATCCAAGAAAACAACTCATGTAAATATTTATATGTTAGGTTAGTGTCCTGTATGTTGTTGGAGACTAGATCACCAAATCATAATTATTTCAGAGACTATTGAGTTTCTAAACAGTCAGATCCTAATAAGAGGTAGAAGCATTGATATTTTTGTTAACTAAACCCATAGAAGGTTATTCAGACTGCAAAATCTCCACCAGTATTCACTGTTTAATTTATATAATATATGATATATATATATATATACACATACACACATAATATATAATGTATGTATACTATATATAATATAGTATATGTTATATATAATATAATATATATAATGTATATATAACATATAATACGTAATATGGAATATATATAATGGAAGTCAATGGATAAAAACTCCAAAAGGGCCGTTGTGAGACCCAGATATCATTCCCTTACTCAGGGAGAAATAGATTTTTCAAGCACCTGGATTGTACCACAAACTCTCACACACTATAAAGTCACCATGAGTCATATTAAATGAATTCTCAAACTGTGTCTGGTCCAGAAGATATAGATTACCTACTTCTGCTTTAGGATTTGATCAATGATAGACTGCATTTATCATGGAGCATTAAAGGAAAGTCTCTTGTGATGGGAGGCTGAAATTAGACATCTGTCTAGAGGTCTTTATCTTCTTATTCTCCTGTTAATGCATTTATTGAAATAGAAAAATCTTGAGAGCGGAGATTTCACATTTTAAAATGTGTTTGCCTTTCCAAATTGAGTAAAGGTACAAATTTTAGAAGTGATAAAACACCTGCGACAATTACTAAATCTGAAGAAAACTGTAGGTGTTCAGCATTTGTTTTACATCTTCACTTCCACTAAGTAAAGTTTCTACAGTGTAAATGCTAACTGAGGCACTCAGATGAAGGTCTTCAAAAGCATCCTTTTTTATGTATGAACACAATGCCATTGCAGAAGTAAGATCTCTGCTTCTAAATCTTTGTCTGGCTTACCTTGAAATAAATAAATTAATTTCAAAAAAATAAAGAAATCTCTACATTTGAAAATAGTTTAGCTTCAGAAATGATGAAGGATAACATACTTAACTTATTTGATTACTTACTATTAATCAAATAAAAGTGATGATTAGCCCTGGGAAACATAGGGAAGGAAAGGAGGAGGTTTATAAAAGAAATATGGAAAAATCAGAGAAAAAAGAGAAAACTTTCACAGCTTCAGCAAGGAGGCCACATACCATTTTGCAACATGGCACAGGGGAGAAGTGAGATTAAAGTGTGGCTAGCATAAGGAAAACAGAAACTGATCTGCCAGTGAAAGGTGTCAAAATGAGAGACCAGCAAATGCAAATGTCAATGTCATTTCTGAGTTGCAACAGAGAATTCTCCCAATCATGTTCAGTGCTCCCAAACACTGCATACATTTAGTTAAAAGTCACTAGTTTAAATACTTCATAGTTAATTTATACCTGATATGGTCAACCACTGTTGCTGAAGACTTTTTTTTCTTTTTTATAATTTAGCCTACAGCAACGTTAGAATTCATGCTCCCAGCATTGTTGTAGTCAGGAGTATCTTAGTTTTCTGTTGTGTCAACATAATAAAAGTGTTAGAGATTTGCCTTTAATACTACAAAAATACTCAAAAAATAATAATAATTATTTAACTGGAAGGGTTTATATTTATGTTGGGTGTTAAATATTAGTAGGAACCTAGAAAATTGAGAAAGAAAGCATAGTATTTTATTTTTAATATGTATATATATATATTTATAATGTATACAATTTAATTTTCCAAGATCTGGAGCCTAGTAAAGTTTAATTAAAGTCAGTAGAACTTATTTTTTTAAGAAAAGGAAAATTTAAGGAAGCAAAAATTGCGACAATAATTTGAAACTTAAAGCTCGCTAACTGGAACTAGAGGTAGCTAACTGAAAAGCTTCTGTGATGAATAGAGTTGAGTATGTGATGGTGTTGGAGAGAGGTGTTGAAGGCACACTGGAGAGATAACCACTACAAATCAATGTATAGTAATGCCAGGACACAATAGCTGTGACCCAGATTTTTCAAATGAGAAGGGAGTTAGGCACAGGTATTCTGTTGAAATTCAATTTAGGTAGAGTCTATTTTCATTCGGTAGAGTTCTTTTCATTAGGGTTCTGCTAAGTTATTGGTTTTTTTTTTCTCTCTTTTTTTTTTCTCTCTCTCTCTCTTTTTTTTTTTTTTTTTTTTTTTTTTTTTTTTTTTTAAGAAAAATCATGTTTGAGTTGATCTGAACTGAGATTGAGATATATTGGGGAGGGGGACTTTGCTGTTTATAGTCAAATAAAAGGCTTGACTCATCTAGAAACACTTTTTTTTTTTTTTTTTTAAGTCTTGAATCAGAAGTGGAGAAGTAGCTGAGTGCTCTCCTCACTTACAAGATCAGAGCTTTAGATATTTCTGTTCATTTTCCTTCTTCACTGACCTGAATAACCCTGTCTGTCCACTTAGGAAAACAGTCCACCCATGCAGTACAATGTGCTGAAGTTATCTGTTCAAAAATCTCTTGTTGCTTGGTCCACTTGTAAAAATATCTTTTTTGATGGACTACAGGAAAAAAACAAAACAAAACAAAGAAACAAAGAAACAAACAAAACAAAACAAACAAAAACAAACAAACAAAAAGAACATATAAACAAACAAGAAAGCAAAACGAAATAAAACAAGCAGACCTTCATCATGATGCTGGTTGGTCTTTCCATGAAAAAGTAAGACTAACATCATAGTTCCCATTCTAATTCATATTTAACTACTTTCTGCAGAGCAGAGTGGTATCAGTATTGAAACAGCAGCCTCCCTGGACAAAATAAAAGTATATTCCAAGAAACACCATTCATGAGGAAGATGAATACTGAGTTACAGATCTTTTGGGACAGTCGTCCATCAGGATAAGTACGCACTCTGCATTGTACATTTTAAGAGAACTTTTAGTTTTATAGATCAGGAGAGCAGAGATTTGGGAAGCAGGAGCAAAAGGGAGACTCCTAACCACCCTAGAACAAAGATGATGATCACATGAGGTGTGGGGAACTCAAATCAACAAAGAAGCTCTGCCAGCACTGCACTCGCTCTGTCCAAGGGTCTCCTGGTCCAGTGAAAGGTGTCCCTGCCCATGGCAGAGGGGTTGGAATTAGATGTTCTTTAAGGCCCCTTCTAACCCCAATCATTCTATCATTCTAAGGGTCTCCACATGACACACATAAAAAATAGACTAAGTTTCATCCAGTATTTACTTTCTAGGTAAGACTGTTAAACCACAAACAAGGAGACAGGAAGCATTGGTCTAGCATTTGTCTAGGAGATGGCCCAGTGCAGAGTATTGCCAATTTTTTTCAAGAGAAACTCTGAAAGAAAGAGTTGGGATCCACCTGATTTATATTATGTAACAAGAAGTGACAGTCAAGTATGAAAAGCAGAAAAGCAGGACAATAGTGGTTATTACACGAGAAATCAAGCTTTCTCTTATAATAGATATACAAGATAACCCTGACTTCAAAATTTACAGATTATTTATTACTACATGTTGACTGTGGCACTGGATACAGGGCAAATTAAATCTGAATGCAGTACAACTAGGAGAATGGAAGTCTTCTTTCTGCACACCCACTGTTTAGCAAAGGAAGCAACTGTCATTTTTCTGAAAATATTGAATGGAAGAAATGTGCCTAAGGTAAGACAATTTGTTCCGATTAATTTATCTCTTGACAAAGAAAGGAGCTAAAGTAGCTTGGATTTTATATTGATTTAGAGTCCACTATAGACTTACAGATCCATAAAACCACTTCTTATTGCCAAGCTGATCCTGAGATACTTCAGATATGTTACTCTGAGAAATTTCAATACCTGTATTGACATGATGAAACTCGAAAGTCCCAGAACACTCTACCTGCAGGTGTCTACACATCTGCTAAGTGTCTAAGGTTCTGGTATAGTTAAAGGAAATGTAATTAGGACAGTCAATGGGTTCTAGAACTACGCTAATTTGCTTAAATGAATATAGCTATTGCCATTTGAGATTCCCTTGCGGGAATCCCACTTGGATCACAGTTGCATTTTTACTAGGTCTTGTGTGTCCTGCAGGGCCTGTGTCATTTGTCCAAGTGATGCAACTGTCTCAAATGCTCTAGGATGTCTCTTTGTCTGAGAGCAGAGACATCTCTATTGCTCTGATTATCAGCTCACCCTAAAGTAGTTATCTAGGGAGACATTCAGTTGCTTAAATGCAGAGTCTTGTGTTATTTTAGATTCTGAAAAATATCTTGCTTGGCCTCTTGCTGTTGCTTCACAATGGTGTTGTCTCCCGTAAATCCTATGTTTTATGTGTCAGTCCCGTAGGAATGCCTTAGGCATTTCATAAAGCCCCAGTTATTTAAGCTTCAGAAAGTTTGAAAAGTTGAATTTTACCCTTAATATCTGGTCAGCCAAATAGTTTTCTGGACAAAATGTCTGTTGACTGTAACTATCAGGAAATTAAATACTCAGTTCAAATGTAAGCACTTTTACATAAGCACTTTAATCCTAAATGGGATCCCACCCCTAGGAGTAACAGATCAATCATTAGGAGTGTGTATTAACCTTGAGCATAATGACTACCAGAAAAAAAAAATCTTGTCATTCAGCTTTCCAGCAAAGATCTTGTTTGTAACAGCTTGATCTCATTGAAGAATGAAACATCTTAGGAGTAATGACAAACAAAGACCAAAGTAAATACAGACCAGAGTGAATTTCCCAGCAACAAGACTGAAAGTCCTGTTGTTCCTATCAAGGGAATATAGCCAAAGGTTCATTAAACGTCATTCCTGGTGATGGGAAACCAGTCTCTGGCAGTAAACTGTTTAACAATCTTACACATCTATAACTTCTCTTAGAGCACATATCCTAAATAATAAATAAAGACAAAGGTGTCAAACAGCAGACAGATGAGCCAAGTTTGCTCATCATACATCTGCAATGAAAAACCCATTTGCTTTTTGCAATGCCCATTACATTTACATATCAAAAAGTCTTAAATTAAACTAATGAACTCATTCTCCCTCCTGAACCAGTAATACTGATCACATCTATATTATCCAATGCATTATTTTCAGATTGATATTTTCCCTGTTCTTTCAAATATACTCAGCAAATACTGAAGAAACTATTTCTGAATCTATCAATAGTTCTATCCAGCCATGAATCAGTGTCAAATGTCCCATTACAAATGAAGCTGGTAGAAAAGCTAGTCAAAATCAAATATAACCTTATAAATAAAAGCCAGCATTTTCAGTTCAGGTCAGGACATGATGCTGGAAGCATTTTCTGTCACTGATATATGCCTCCCTTATGTCAGAGGACAAAAAAGTATACTGCACCATTCAGAAAGTTTTTGATCTTGAGACATGAGAAATTAGGGTCAGCAATTTTATTTTCCTAGCATAACATTTGTTATAGTCTATCTAAAATTGCATTCTGCAAGAAACATTATGGTTCTGGGGACTACTCAACTTATATAATGAACTTGATCATAGACCATTACAAAGAACTTCACAATGCTTAAAGAACTTAAAAATTAGAGAACAAGAATAAGGTATCTTTCTTTAATATTACCTTTCTGAAAATAGTTAACATTTAATAGAAGAAGCAAAACTGAAAAGTTACAAAAACAAGACACTGCTCCTTAGCTGAGGCTTTTGCTTGCCTGTCATTCTTTCTCTTCTCTGTAGGAGATGAGAAGACAAAAACATTCTGATATTGAAAATAAATAAAGAAATAAATGAAAGTAATCAGATAAAGACTTGTATGGAATAGAATAGATTCTATTTGGAGTTGGATTGAAATATGAAAGAGTTTGAATTTGAACAGATGTTGTGGTCTTGGAACAAATGAGGAAAGAGAACAATATTGGAAGAAGGACGCAAGTATCTTTCAAAGGGAGCTTTGTAATATTTGGAAGTATAAAAGAATCATTCAATACTTAACCAAAATGAATTGACATTCCAATCCTTTTGAGGTTTGTCTATCTCTAGCCTTAGTTACTGTGAAATTCCTTGACAACAGTAATAAAGCATTTACACTGAGAGTCTTGACTTGTGCCCACCTGAAACATTCTTCTTCTATTGACTTAGAAAGCTTTGGGGGCAAAAATTGTGTGAAGCAATGAGGCTATTCAGTATTATACAAAGGAAAAAAGCATATAATACTGGAGACATATTTTTCCTTTGCCTATAAAATGTTTCAAGTGAAAACTGCTTCTTTCAACACTGCAGACCTTGTGGGAAATGACCTGTACACTGGATAAGTTGACAGGCACAGTAGGGGATTTCATTACACCTCAGAATTTGACTGGCACAACCAGCTCTCTCTGTCTCTCTGTAACCCCTGGCAAGTGCTTGGAATTGAATCTGTAAATGTTAATCAATATTTCGGGCCTATTAAATAAAGGAAGACATTGTGGAAATCAAAGCACTAACAACTAGCGTGGTGCTATACAATGGCTTTGAGGCCATCAAAAATCTTGTAGGGAGCAAAAGAGCAAATATTTTAATAAAACAATTACCTCTACAGTTCAAACCCGCAGAAGAATTTTATATCTCCAACCCTATCACACTAACTTAATTTTCATTTCAAACAGGTCACTGAACAGGAGCAACTCAATAGACATTTAATGAGTCTTTAAAAAGCTATCCTGAATCTTTGGGAAAGTAAAAGACCACCATGCATTTTGAAGATCTGCAAGCACATCCATTTCTTAAAGATGAAACAGAACTGAACTGTACCCAAAGCCTAAAGTAGTCTAGTTTCACCACTGATTACAGCAGATAGAGGCACTGAGGGAGATTCATGGGTGTGACTGATTTAACAGAGTTATAGACAGCCACAACATAGGAAGCGGTGGTTGAGCGAGTCACCTGAGGTTTGCTTTGGAAAGAGAGAAGAAATTCTGGAGTACGATTTATGTCATGATAAAGTCAAGGCCTAATATAGGTCAAATGATTTGTACCTGTCCTGTAGTCTCTGAAGTGATTACAAAGTGAGCAACAAGTAGCCAAAGCAACAGAGACAGAAAATCAAAATTATATGATATGAATTATTGCATCCCCACATATCTTGTAGTGCATGGGCATAAACTAGACTGGAAAAGGCAAGTGCCCCTGAGCTATCCTCAGAGAAGTGTATAAAAGTGTAACAAGGAAAAAAATAGAATTTTGATGTGTTTTCCTGTTATGAAGTTTGAAATAGTTCTATAGGACTATTTAGATCTATTTTAAAACCTTACTGATTTCAAATTTATTCTCCCATTTGCAAAACAAAAATTCAACTGTCCAACCACAAAGGGGCAACTTGCTGCAGTATGATGTAACAGTTCTTTTGTTTTTACCTCAATAGATGTGGAAGCTGGATGCTGCTAAGCACAAGGTACTGCTTGTCTATTTCTATCAGTTTGGCAAGATTAGCCTGCCTGTGAGAGAAGAAAGAGTCTCCAGGTTGCTCTATTTGCCTTTGAGTTGGAGTTTAAGAAGCCTTTGGGCTATGCTCTTAGTCATATTATCTGAATTTTTGGTAGACCTGTGTGAAGCCAGGAGTTGGACTCGATGATCCTTGTGGGTCCCTTCCAACTTGGGATATTCTATGATTCCATAAGAATTTCAGAAGTACTGGTTATATGACCAAATACCAAGGCAAGATATAATTATAAGTCCTTCAGTTGCTATTGAGCAAACTGTCTCCAGTGATGTAAGATTTCTATTTTTCTGCAAGGTGAACACCATGAAACATTGAAATCAAACAGAAAAAAATTAAAATTCTTTCAGAATTAGATTTAAAAAATATTGACATTGGAAGTTTTAAAATGGTGAAATGTTAGTCTGCCTTGTGCATCCCATTATGAACAACAAAGATAAGAGACAGTTTTGTGTGTTTTTTTTTTTTTTTTTTTTTTTACTTCTTTGCCTTCTTGTACTGTGTTGAAATGAAATATACAAAAAAGGAAGACTGCTGCTCATGTATTTTGATAGAATAAGAAATGCAAAGAAAATGGTGACTTGATGGTCATTTTGTGTACCTTCTGGATACCTCTGCTATGCTGTCTCTGATAATCATTCCATTGTAACTTCAATAAGAATTTCCTTGCTTGACTATACAGAACAACATGACAAAGTGCCAAATTCCTCATAGGTCCTATTTATATAGTGATTGAGAGAGGGTCATTCACAGTTGCTAGTCACAACACAGAGCTCATAAGATGTTGCACTGAACACCTGGCCCAGTAGCTCCACCTGAAATGATATTTATCCTCTGCCCTTCTGCAACACTACAAATCTCTCCTTGAAGGAATGTTATAGGTGTGGAATCTACAGCTCTTTCCAAGGACAGGCATGTTACTGCAGATTTGTGCATTTATGGAAGATCTTCAGACCTCCTGCCACTGAGCCTACATGGAGACAAAGGAACAGAAAAAGGTAGAGTACCACTCTCCTCCCTGTTATATCCTCACCCTCCAACACTCTTGGTGAAACATAAGTCCTAATCATTTTCTTTCATTTCATTCTCACATTCTCTCTCCCTTGATAAATAAAGCACCTGTTATTTACAGCTCTCATCAGCCTGCTCTCAATCCAATGAGGCTGCACAAAGTTTGCCTGCAAACTCCCACTCCTTCTGTCATCTTGATTGTCTGGGAATGCCTTGTGAAACTATTCATGCTCTATCACCACCACCTCCTGCTTCCTCACCTTCTTTCCCTTCTCCTTAGCTGAGGCTTTTGCTTGCCTGTCATCTTCTGTCATGTCATTCCCACTGGACTATGTAAGACGCAAAAAGCAGCAAAAGTACATTTAATTTACCGGTGTTTTAACATGGACCTTCCCCCATCATGTTTTCAACTTTTTTTTTTTTTTTTTTCCCCACATCATGTTTCAACTACCTGCACTGTAATTTGAGGATGTCTTATATTCTCACAGTGGCAGTGTAAGTTCTTCTTGTGGTGCTCTGGATTTCCCTTATCTTTGGGCCTAGATGAAAGACATGAAGACTGGAAAAGGTAGCTTTAATCTCTAGTAAGCATGAAAAGGGTTTGATGCTGTACAATCAGAGTAGATCATGCAGGCTAAAGTATTAAGAGAATACTCCTTCAAAAGGACAGGGTCACTGATGGTGTCCTGTGTGAAGCTGCTTCATGGGAATCAACATAAAGTGCTCTGTAATGAAATCCTTTGAAAAAAAAGTGTCATGAAGATGCTTACTGAAAAGCCAGTTCTAGGAAAGGTGGCTGATAAGTACATAAACTGTACAGTAGCAAGTCATGGACTTTGGAAACCAACCTAGGAACCTGGTTAAAATGTAAATGAACTTCAAATGTATTAGAGACTGATATTCTGTGTGTGCAGTCCAGCATTTACAGGTTGGTTGTGATTAAAATCTTGCTTACAGACATCCCCCAAACCCAGAAAAGAAAATAAAAATCTTGATAAATTCCTTGGTACATTAGTGTACTTTTACTTGTGGTCTTTGGAAAGATCTACAAAGTTAGTGCAAACACTATTACCAACAAGGAAAGCAACAAAGTTGTCTGAAGTACTTGAGGTGTAACTGGATCTGAAATCCTTGAGAGGACATTCTTCAGAGGAGACTGAGTAAGTATTGGTGCTGAGGTGATGAGGCTTAAAGAACCAACTATGGAATACATAAGAAAAATATATAACTGATATTATTTCATCAAATGCTGTTAGAACACAACTAAGTTATACCCTTAGCACACAACAGCAAGGTCCATCTACAAAACTGTCCTAATCCTGACTGCTCAGCTATCCTTGCCTGCTTAATGTTCCTGTCTCTGCCTCTTTTCACCATTCTCTCCAGGCCATGCTACAGAAGCAGGTTTGTCTGTCCAAGTGAGGTAGAAGTACCTAACCTAAGCAATATGAACTGCAAAAAAAAACTAGATGAAGCACCATTTTTCACCATGCATAAGCATGACTCTGCCATGCTTAGATAGTTAAAGAAACTGAGTTGCACAGTACCAGCAGGTAATGAAGCATTATTCATCTTCAAGCACATGGAAGAAAAGCAGGCTTGTAAAATGGGTGGGGTGACATGTACTGTCAAATTTGGTGGGATGAACTCTGGATCTCTCTGTATAAATTTATCCTCAATTTCAAGGGTGTACAATATTCCTTCTCTCTTTGTAATTCAAACAGTTGAATTTTTAAAATAGATACTTTCCTCTTTTCAGGGATGGCTGTAGTATCAATTATTGTCATATTGGGAAGGAGTCTGCAATACTTTACTAGATTGATTGATTGATTGATTGATTTTTGAGAGAGAGGGAGATGGAGGTATCTCCCTCGTTGGAGTTCTTCCAAAGCCATCTGGACGGGGTTCTGGGTGCCCTGCTATAGGTGGCCCTATTTAAGCAGGGAGGTTGGATCAAACGACTGCCAGAGGTATCTTCCAACCTCAACCAGTCTGTGATTCTGTGATTCTGTGATCCATACAAAGATCAAACATGACAAATTTTGTGGTGAAATTGGAAATATACACAGCAGTACATCTTCTTCTCCAGAAACATTGCACTGTTTAAATGTTGTATAGCTACAATAATGACATTTCATATTTCTTAGGCCTGTCCAGCATAACTTCAACCTGTGCAGAAATCTTGCGTTCACCTAAACTCATCCCAATATCACATAGCTGTTGATCTGAACTCAGAGGTCTTATTCTTTGTTGATATGAGTGACTCACAGTTTAAACTCAAATGTTTGTGAAAACAGATGTCCAGTTAACTATTGCAGACATCTTTTCAATATTGCAATCAATGGTCTTGTTAAAAAGTGAATGTTAATCTAATAAGGTGATTGCATAAAAGACATTATATTTAAAATTAATATAACTTCCTACTGTCTTCAGAAAGATGATCTATAAAAAGGCAGGCTTGAAGGAACAGAGAGGCAAATTAGGCAGCAAAATATGTGTTTTAGCATGTAATATGGAGAGATGTTGCAAACCTTGGGAACTCACTGAGCTCTTTGTAAAGCAGAATCAGTTTCATAAGGCACATTCCAAGAATATAGCCAAAGATTTTTGGTCAGATTTGTCATCAATTTCATCATGCATGGACACACACAAGCCAAAAGGGTATTATTATTTTTTATATATATATATACAAGTATATATATATAATTATTACTATTTTTATGCACATCTAGTAACATTCTAAGTGTGCTGATCAATTTTTTTAGCTTATCCTCACAGGCCTCAAGCAGACCAAGAAATCTTCCCACCCTTTTTAGCAGTCTAAATCACTAAATCACATTGGTGACCAAAATTTTAGCAGGAAATGAATCAACTAATTGATACTCAGAGAGACTCCTGTTTCCAGGCTCTCCAAATAACATTTCTGGCAGCTCTATTCTGTTCCCAGGCCTTTCTCTGTTATTTGGTTTAACCTTTGACAAACACGGAAACATACTTCATAATAGCTACAGCCTCTCAAATCATAATAGGAATGATAATTAAGGGTAGAACCCCAGTCTATTGATAAACACTGGAGGGCAGTGAGATTTAAAGTAAGTGCCAAGCAGCCAACTGTAAGATATTTTCTATCAGTACTTCTATACAAACATTAGGGAGAGTAATAACAACAGGATACAATGCTACAGATGTGAAAGATCCATTTAAAACACATTATCAGAAATATGGGAGTTAGAATAGTTGCATGTAATCTGCTTTAAATTGTTGAATATTGGGACTGGGGCAAGGAGTTTATGGATTAAAGCAGGTTATTAGGAGGTTGTTTCATCATTATAGGCATAAGCATCCTTCTTTTAGGAAGACTTTATTATTATTATTATTATTATTATTATTTTTGCTTCAGAAAGCTGCTGAGTGAAACTCATATAATGACACCAACTGTCAAACTTATCAAGTCTCGATTATATTAACACCTTCTTTGAAGTTCCTAAATGTAAAATGCAATTTACTATAAAAGGTTTCAACACCTACTGAAAAGAATTCAAGAACAGAGAAATGCTGCATTTCAGCACAAGCTTTGGAGAGTTCAGGAGGTTCTTCTGTTGCTGCTTAGAAATCTTTTTGCTGGGGAAATTGGTAGTGTACTCTTCTAGCATAATCATGAAAAAATAAAAATAAAAAAAATAACAAAAAAGTCACTGTTTATTTGAGAGGTTTGCAAATTTCCAAATATAAAGTGGATGATGATTAGAGATCAGCAAAGCAGGTCAGGCAGAATAGAACGAGCCTCAACTTGAATTTAGTAACAAACCTTGTTTACATGTGGTTCAAATTCAAAGTCACTTGATGAACTCTGATTCTCCTCTTCCTTTTTACCTTGTAGAGCTAAAGAAAATCTGTTGAAATGAAAAGTAAAGCCATTGTTGAAAAACCTGCACATGAGGGGTAAAGTACTATTGGGTTTCTTTGCTGATTATTGAAACTTAAACTCTTGTGAGTAGGTTTATGTCACCGTTTCACTGGAGCAAATATGTAAGATCTTGTAAACACATCAAACTTTGGTGTTTCCATTGTAATGTTACTATATCATTGAACAACATAGTTGAAATGATAACACTCCTGTGGCATAATTATTAGGGATTCATTTTAGGAAAGAGAAAAACTTCTTTATCAGTTTTTTAGTTTCATACCGTTATAACTGATACCAAATACAGTCATATTGAAGCATTTACTTGTTTCAATAAAGAATCAGGGCCCTTTCTGAAATAATTTTATGAGCACAAAATTAATATTTACATTAGGTCATAAGTCACTATTTAGATCAATAGGAAAACTTTCAATATTTCTAGATGTTTATTTATTTATTTATTTATTTATTTAACAAGGATTTATTTATTTATTTATTTTTCAGGGAGCTGGAAATGAATAGTATTATAAAGGCTCCATACAGAGTCATTCCAAACTGGACACCCAAAACAGCACATAGGTATTCAAATCCCAGAGTCTTTTTGGAAATCTTATCAATAAGCTTTCAGTACCAAACTGCACAAAACTAGTTTTAGAGAGTTGTTCTCCAATTGCTTCTACCTGGAAGTCATGATTCTGCAACTGAAATGGAAGATCTTTGAAAGCTATTCTTCTCCTCCCTAGGTACAAACAAGCTATTTATGTATGACTGAAGGAGTGTTTTCCTGTTCTGCTATCTTTACTATTATTTTTATTTATTTATTTATTTATTATAGTTAAGTTATAAATAACTCTTGTAATAAAGCCTGAGGCTTCTGAGCTCCTGATAAGGCTGAATGCACTTTATGAGAAGCAGAACATCATGGGACAAAATGCCTAAAACAGTAACAACAAAAACAAGTGGATTATGTAATCTGAACACAAACAGGCGTCTTCCCCCCCTTCGGATCGCTGTCCATTGAATTCTGCATCATGCACAAAGCACAGCATGCATTCAAACAAAGCTCTAATGTGTCATTGTCATTACCTTGTGCTGCATTATTTACTACTGCTACGTAAGATTTCTTTGGGGAAAATTTCACAGCTGAGAGAGATCTTGTTTTATTGTGAACAAAAGTAACGTGATTTTTATTTCTAAAGAACAAAGACAATGAAACTAAGAGACTGACATTTTCCCCTCCAATTATGTCCATGATTTCTCTCTGTCTTTTTTTTTTTTTTTTTTTTTTTTTCCCTACAATTATTCAAAAGAGGAAATCAAGATAAAAACTGCTGAACAGAGAAAGGTAAAGTCTGCCTTTATATAAAGCCACAATTTGACTCTCAAAGCAGGTGGCCAGTTCTTCACAAGTAGTAGATAACCTTGTGCTCTCAGTATAATCCTGCTGTTGGGGAGTCACGAAGTAATTCATAATGAAAACAGAGCAAAACAAAACAAAAATATTTAAATGTTGACTTCGCTTGAAAATAAGATTCCATTGTTTTTAAGAGCTTTCCTAAATAAAAAATTCTGGCCATGTTTACATAAGTTTGCATCCAAGTTCAGCAAGTAAGCATGTATTTAGACATCTAAATAAATGATAGACATTTCTTAAGTTGCATGAGTACCTGTGACTTGTAAAAAGAAGCAAAAAAGAAGCATAAAGCACTATTATTTTTGAATACATAAGGAATATATAAAGTCTCTTCTCCCCCCCTCCCCCCCCTTAAGTCTTGACACCAAAGTTAATAGATAATTCATTAACAAAATGGTTAAAATCTAATGATGACCACATAACTTGGGGAATGCAGTAAATACAGGCAGCATTATGAGTAGACAATGAACAGGAATGGCAAGAATCAATGTTTCAATAGAGTTACTGCCAGCTTTTATCATTCCCAGATTTGTTGCCTCTCCCCTAAATTTGGAGTGGTATTTTAGTTGGAAGACACCCATGTCCCCACACAGCTGTGCCTGAATTTTGATATCCAGGAAAATTTGAATAGAAAAAAAAAATCATAGTAAATGTAGGGGCATGCAGTCCTGGAAAGCATGTATGATGAATGGGAGTTATAGGCAGCTACATCCTTTGTTGTAGACATGTGACAGGTAGACTGTAAAGAAAATTAGTAATCTAAAAAGATGATGATTTGTGGGAATAGAACTGTAACAGACTCCTTCAACAACAAATGTAATGGACCTGGTTACCCCACTAAAGTGCCTGCCATGTGCGGTTGACTTGTATACATTCCAGAAAGATGGCCAGGACATGGGCTATTTAGCTGCACAGTCAGAGCAAACTGAGGTACAGCACAAACTTAAGCTGCCAGCAAGGTATTTTGATAGATCTTCCAAGAAAAATGTCCAGGAGGAAAGGATAAGATGTGTCTGGGGTGTACCTTTACTTCACAATCAGTTGGTTATTACCTGTCCATGATCTGGGACAGATCATGGACAGGTAATAAGTTTTAAGTTGGCTCCTAAGCTCTATATTTTCCCAGTTTTGGTGAATCTGAGCCAGCGAGGCTACAAAGATCTATTTATCCTATAATCACAATAACAATAAACTGCATTGCTCTGATAAGACTGTGCTATATGTGCTTTGAAAGAAGCTCTAGTCACAGGTGAATTAGTTTTGGGATTTTCTTTTTCCTGGTTGGGATGCTGGGATGGTTGAACTGTTTGTAGGGAAGCCATGATAGTGTTTTCTGGGCTTTTTTTTTTTTTTTTTTTTTTTTTTTTCCCAAGGAAATAAAAGACAGAATTTTGACAGCACATGCTCAAAACGCTGTGCAGACGTTAATTAACAAGCGAGAGATGATGAACAAGTGGTGAAAAGTTTCGACGCTTCTGTCTCGCCTTGAAAACCTGAGCAGAATGGCCCATGATTCTATGGACCAGCCAACTATAAATGCCAACTGGGAACAGCATGACAGGATTCAGACTCAAAGCCTGCAGTCAAACTGTCAGCGGCATCTAATTAGCAGAGTTCTAGATCAAGAATAAAATGTGTTTGACTCTTTATAAATATGATGTGTAAAAATGTTACATAATGACATGCTGCTGCTCTACATCCCCCTTAATGTTTTGACAAGGGGCGTCAAGTGGTGAAAAACTGCAGAGTGCCAAAGTATTTCAGTGACTGTGTACTAGGGGCTGAATTCTCCATTTCAACTTCTTAAGCACCAAGATTCAGAAATGGGCTAGGCTCTGGGGATAAGTGAAGAGGTTGTTCAGTTTAATGAGCTGTTAGGATTAGTTTCAGTGTTTTTGTTGTTGTTTATGCTATTTTATTTCTTTTTCCTTTTTTTTTTTTTCTTTTTTTTTTTTCTTTTTTTTTTTTTTTCCTTTTTTTCCGAAATTGGAATATGTATAACATGTTAGAGAATAGATTGTAGGAAGAAAAAATGTAGTCTGATGAATGTAGATTGTATCTATGTAGATTGTAGAATGTAGATGAATGTAGAATGATGCAGATGCAGCTGAAATCTATCCATGGAGGACTCGAGTTCAGAGCTGCTTCCTCAGGACACTCTCTGTATTCCTAGGCAAGTTTAAAGAAAAATTCCCACTGTCAGCTATTAAATGTGTGTTTCACACTTTGTAGGTACTTGGTTTGGGATCTGGAGGTCATCTGTTTTGCAGACGTCAAAGAATTCATGAGTAGTGAACAGGACTATTCCTTCAATAAAAGTATAAGATGACGGAAACAAATGCATCTGTTAGTGGGCCTGTTTGCTATTCCCACGAAAAATTAAGCTTTGAATAACTCACTTGTAAATGGGAAGCTGGATCTGCCCCAGCTAATTTGGAGCACTTATTAGAATTAGAATCCTTATGTTTTATTGTTAGATGATACAGAGAGGAAACAATCTTATGTCTGTGTTGTTCTACAAAGATTCTGTTTCTTTCCTCTGACTATGGGTCAAATCTGAAGTTAGTCGGTTGTTGAGTTAGGTACCAGAGTTATGCAACTAAAATAAATGAGGTAAATCCAGGTCAAACACTGTCTTCTCCTTCTCTAAGATGGGAATAATACAATCTCTTTGTCTAACAGAAGTGTTATGCATAAAAATTCAATAATCTTTGTGAAACCAGTGGATGTTACAAAAGACAAGCTATGTGGAAATGCTAGGAGGAAATCAATCATTCTGTCTTCAGAAAAAAAAAGTCTGAATATTGTACATAAATAAAGCTTGAGAACATTGAACAAAATGGAAAAACAAAGTATTGCCTGGCTGTTCATTAAGAGCTGACTGTCCAGCCTCTTCTCTAAATGAGGTTGGGACCTTGCAGAAAAGAAATTATGTATATAAAATAAAAAGCAAGAGGGGCAAGTAAAGAATCCCCCTCACGCAACCCCCCACTCACCCCAGTGTTTAAAAAAATGGCTTTTTAATCATGAATTTAGTTAAAAGATATTTTTTTTTGGTATGATTATTTATATATGCAAGCTATAAGTCTACTTTTCCTCTGATTATATTTATCAGTTATGAAAAGCTTTCTGGTGATTTGCTGGAAAATATAACCAATACAAGAATATTAATACATTAGGAAGTTAGATATTACAGAGGCATACCAGCCGTGAGATGCAGGTGGTTATGTATATGGAATATAAATGCCAGATAATGTAGTACAAGAGCACAGAGGTAACTAAAATTACCTAACTGTTACAATCAGGTCTCCACAGCTATAAAGCAAAGATCTGAATCTTATCTCATTTACACGAGTTTTATGCTTAGGGAGCTCCTAATTTACACAGATGTCAGAGAAAAGAGAATCAGCCCAATTATAGTCTGAATTTATTGTGCCATCACATCAGCCAATTTAGCTATTTCAGTGATGACCACATCATTAACATCTTTTCAGGACAGCAATAACTGAGTCATTTTTATTGCTGTAATTAATATTGATGGCAATGAAACAAGCAGTATATGTACTTGACTCATATGTAATGCAGATAAGTGTTGCAAATGCAAGTAACTTCACAATCATTTTTTCTTGTTATTGTTAGTTATACAAGTTCATACTTGACATAGCTATTTCAGTAATTAATGCAGAAATATATAAAAACAATCAAAATTATCTTCAAAATAAATTTCAGCCCTAACATGAAAAACTTTCACAAGTCACAGACAAGTAACCTTGTTATCTGTCTTAGGAAATAAAAAAAAAATAAAAATCTAGCTATTAGAAATTCAGTGTTCCTTAAGGAATCTTTTGATAGAATAATAGAAAAATATAGAATGAACTATATCCTGAACATTTATTTGGGGATAATCCCCAAAGAAAAAAAAAAAACTTCACCTTCAGATTATTATCTAGCAGAAGAACGGAGCAAGTGAAAGGTATGCTTTTGTGTTACTCTAAAAGCATAGGACATTGGAAGACATCTTTAGTGGTGATAATTTATTTTTGCAACATAAATCATAAATCATCTGTGCTTTTTCTTCTGTATCTCACAGAAAAGAGACTTTTAAAGATATATTGTAAAGTTTATTATTTCTCTCACAAATCTGGAGTGTATTTTTAGTTTCATTATTTAAAATAAGATAAACATATCTGTGATTTAGAGACCAAAGAAATCTTTCAAGTAGGTTGTCATCCAAGTTTCCATGATATTACAGAATTGACCAAAGCAGGCTAGAAGCGAAGACAACAATTTATCTGTCAGAATTAAATTGCACATATTATTACTCACCAATGCATGTGTACATTCATAAACCCATGCATGTTCTCAATTTATTCAGAAGACTTACTGATCTACCTGATCTTTTCCATTCAAATCCACTAGCTCTTTTTTTTTGTTAATTTGTTTTGTTTTGTTTTTCTCCAATCTAAGAGCTTTTTGCAGTGTCCAGTAGCAGTGTTAACAAGCTAAAAAAAACATTGGCAGTTATCTCCCATATAAAAACAATATATTGTTTTATATTGTCAATTTCACAGACTATTAAATTTTTTTTTTTTTTAAATATGTTTCCACTCTCAGCTGAAGAAGAAGGACATAGCTTCCTCAAGTCAGTTAGCTCCAGCATTTTGTATCTTTCAGGGTTCATAAGCTTAGATTTTACAAGAGGTTCTCCATAGAGGAGGATCTTTTTAACCACAAAGGGTTATAGTAGAAGAATCATTTTGTTCTAGTGAACTAACTCCCCTATATAAACCCTGAAAGGTTCTTATAATTCCCTTATACATGCTTATTTCTCTTTCATATGTCAGCTGGTTATTTTAAAGTGGAAACACAAGCATGTTTCAGAAGAAAAACTTCAAACTGCCCTGTTTTCTCTGCTTTCCTTTCCTTTCAAATAAACATTATGTAAAATGAATAAATAAATAAATAAATAAATAAATTGGAACTACAATTCTCTAGCAAAAGAGTAAGCATTAACACCAATAAACCAAATAACTCCAGCACTGAAATATTAATCTGGATTTTGGAGAGGAAAGGAAATCTACTATCTACCATTTAAAGGAAAATTCCAGTATCTCTGGAAATCTACTATCAGCATTTTTAGGAAAATTCCAGTATGGCTTTTTCATTTTAAAATGATTTCTGCAGTTTTTCAGACTTTGCTTTATGCTATGCTGGACCAACTTTGTGCAACGAATGAGAATTTATTCATATAACTTTCCAGTGGAACAGAAACCATCTGGATTTTGCATAAAATTTGTTAGGACGCCCACAAAACAAAGAGTGTTGCAGTTTTAGTTTCATGTGAAACTTTTTCCCCATATCTGGAGTGACTGAGATCTGTTACTCTCAAATGATCTCTGTTCTCTGAAAATCCTTTCCTGTTTTGTTGTTGTGGTGGTTTTACTTACTGATTTGGATTTTTTTTTCTTTAGTCTTTAATGTGATGCTAACAAAACTGTACAAAAACACAGACAAAACACAGCAACATAATATTATAAGGCAATAAAATAATCAGTCTTTAATAATCAGTCTGTAAACCCTTAAGCTAGATAGGGAAAAAAAGTAGACATTTCCAGATAGATAATTAAAATCGATACAAATTATGCACAAAAAAATGCGAGAAGAATATTGTTTTATATGTCAAGTTTCAGAATACACTTTTTTTTTTTTTTTTTTTTTTCTTCTCCAGCTAGGGCTAAATTTTACATCCTTTTGAATTACCAGTCTACTTCCCTAAGTGTTTCAGGATGGCATAATGCTTTAAAATGTACATACTGTTTTATCTATATATGATTTAAATAAAATTATGACCATTACAAATGATCTGGCTGCTATATCAGGGTTTTATGTTTGTCATAAATTTTTAACACGTAAGAAAATGAATCAAAATGTATCTCCACTATGGTCATTAAATAATAACTCTACATTGTCTATCATACTTAGGTATCCTATTTTAAAACTTTGTGAAGAAAAGGAATGTAATTAGGTTGATGGATATTTTTGATAGGGGAATAGTAATGTCTTTTTCAATGATAATGCAAAAGTATGAGATTCCATCTAGTAATTCTGCTGACTTCTATTACTCAGGCATTACATAAATGCAGTTTTGGGAAATGAACTGAAGGGAATCAACTGAATATTTTGAGGGGGAAAAAAAAAAAAAAAAAAGAATGATTAATATGTTGGAAAGAGTTAGAACATATCTGATGTCTTAAACACTTTCCTATGGTGAGGTGAAGAGAAACATAAAGAGATCCTGGGGAAAAAAAAAAGAAAAAAAAAAAAAAAGATGCGAGAGTATAAACTGTCTCTTTGCACTAACCACACTGAAAACATGTATATGAGTTATTTGAAGGTATATGATTAGAGGGCAGTGTGGGTTTCACTACTTTTTTATTACTCTCTCATCTCCATAGACTGGGCAACACTGAAAGAAGGTGGGATTCCATTAATCTAATGTTGTTGCCTAATTTTTTCCATGGCTCTCAAATATCCCACCTGTAAAATGGGAAAAAAAGTGGGAAAACTTCATGACTATTGCTATATTGTTAAAACGCAACCTTGATTTGCAATCAAACTACCTATTTATTTTTTTTTTTTTTGATGTTTTGTTTATTTAGGTAATAGAAGAGAGATTATACTAAAGACACATTTAAGGAAGTAGTATCCTAAAAATGCAAGTGTGTGTCAATTTTTTTCTCTCAGTGGCAAAACATAGAATAGAAATATGTGTATCTTCACTGAACTCACCCACTCAGTAGACACCCTAAAATTACTAAATTATGGAATATATGTTGGAATAAATAAATAAATAAGTGCCAAATTTTGTAGGACTGTTACTATGATAGCTCTGAAAACCAAGGCTAATTTATATTTTATAAACTTTTAAAGGTCAGGTTGTCTGTTATTACAAATAAAATAATTGTTTGCAGAGACTCCTCATTCTCAGTCAACACTTTGTTGAGAGAAAATTTAACACATTAGAGGGTACTGTAAATTTTTAAAGAAAATAATAATAGAAAAATATCTATAGTAGTTTACAGTGAGATAAAGTTTATCACTGAAAAATTGTGCCTTTTCTGTAGAAATCGGTACAATTGTTCTAAGAAACTCTACAGTAATTATTTTTTTCAATCATATTTTTTTCTAATTTTCATGTATTTTCTGTAATTGATGGTGGATAAACATTTATGAAGTGACTGTTTAAATGTTTTTGCTAAGGCAAATTTCAAATATAATTAATTCATTGTAGCTAATATGCAATTGTGATTTTTATATTCAAATTTAAAGTCACCAGAATGATTCCTATTAATTTCTCAGGTCTCCAATCTCATTGATACCTTACCACAAGATGGGGGAGCATAAGTGGTAGGAAGGAATCTAGCTATTTTCTCTCTACGGACATTGTTCCTTTCAAATCATCAGGCCTAAATATCAATTAATAAGCGAAGTAATAAAAGTAAACAAAAACCATCGAAAATCTCTTTCTTAAACAATAGTTCACACGCTGAAATCTCATGGCCTGCAAATAGCACTTGCATTCTGTATGAGAGCAGTTGTGAACTCACTCCAATAAGGGACTCTTTAAGGGACATTCCCTTCAACTTGGGTAAATGAATTCTGTATTTAATTGAAAGCTGCAGGTTTAGTGATAAGGCGTAAATTTACTGTAAACCAGAGTTCTCAACAAGTGGTGCCTGTTGGTATGGCCAAACCAGAAAAACAAGAGGCTGATAAATGCAACCATGTAACAAGTACTGGACTACCCAAAACTCAGCAGTTTGTATTACGTGTGACAATTAGAGAGTGATAATCTAATGCAAAGCATATAAACATATACTAAATATGTCTTTTATCAAACATGTGGAGGTCCATATTTTAATCCTCATTATCAGACAAACTGGTAGTTTCGTACTGACGGTTATGAATGGTCCTAGGGACACTTCTAAGCAGAATAAAAACTACAGTTTGTGGCCAGGAATGTCAAAATTTAAAATCTGCTGAAGTCTTCATCTATTGATGAAGTTCTGACACTCAGATTAACCAAAGAAACAGAGTTTATACCACTATCCTGATGCCTGTATTGTTCTAATAATTTTAAGACTCACTGGTTAATTTTTGCAGGTTAATTTGTGAGGGCTCAAAAATTCCATGGAGAACAGATAGCAAAGAAGCCAAACAGATAGCCAAGGTACAAAATCAGCAGTTATCATTTTGTGTCCAACCATTCTAATTACTGAGGAGTCAGTAGCACCATCGGGATAGAAATGGACCTTGCTTGGAGGAGGAACTTGAGTTACTTGAGGACCTGGGGGTACTGTAGCAAAGATGTTATACTGCATTGTCTCCACCATATTATAATGTGGAAAAGTGGAGAGAGCCAGGACACCAAATTGTAGAGAACCAGGCCTACTTAGTCTCAATGTACAAAGAACAGCTCGTTTTACATTGAGAGAGAAATTGAAAAGAAAAAAACAAAACAAAAAAACAAAAAAAAAAAACAAAACAAAAACAAAAAACTTGGTCTTTGTAGTGCAGAATTATTAGCAATAAACTAAAATACATAGTCCCAATTTTACTTTCAGTTCAGTAGATGTACTTAGTGTGCTTCTAATTTGCAACAGAATAACTAATATTTGAGTCTGAGCTTCTCTGGGATCATAAAAAACAGTACTTTTTTTTTCTTTTTTTTTTTTTTCCCCTGCATTTTTCATATTCAGTAGATTGTAATTATGACCCTTGACTACCTTATAATGAAGTCTACGCACTTCTCCAGAACAACCCTAAGAGTGGAAAAATACTGAGCTTTAATTTGTATATATTTTCTTTGAGATTTAGAGTTACTTTGGGATTTTTTTTTACCCTTCCCTTATCAACCCTTTGTATATAAATATGTACAATTTGATGCTTAAACAAAGCCGACATTGAATAATTTGAAAATATTTGCTCATTCTTTTAATGATAAACAGCTGAGAATGAGGAAACATAATTATTTAGTTTGGATACAATTTGAAAGCAAAAGCAATAAATAAATAAATCAATAAATAAAGTTGGACTGTTTTCTATAAATTCAGAATGCAAGTTTCCTTCAGCTAGACTTTGGCATATTTGCTCACTGACTTTGAACCTGAGAAGCTAGATTGCAGTTTTGAGCCTTTGGGGAGCTTGTCTGTATTTGAAAATATTTTATTGTTTCTAGCAATAATAGCAGAATCATAAATGCATTTAGGTCTTCTATACCAAAGAGCATTGCATATTGTTGTAGATACCTGAACTATTTACTCATTGCTATGAATCCAGGCAACATTTCTGACAGTTTGTTATTTGACATCATTTCTTCTTACATACAGAACAATTAGGGAAAACATATGAAGGTATTTTTTCATTGAAATAATCAATTATGAAAAAATGAAAAGAAAAAGAAGGAAAAAAAAACATTCCAAAGTTAACATCAACATTACTCTTCCTCTCATTAACCATTTTCAGTGCCAAGATTCAAAAACATTAAAAACATGTCCTTTCAACCCAAAGGAAATGAAATAAAATCAAACAGAATAAAACACATATTCTTAATGGTTTAATGATATATATATATATATATATATTGTCTTATTCATTCAAGAAGGAGTAATTTTGACCACTTTGTCCATTTCTTGACTTTTGACTAATTGCTCTTTTCCTGGGCATCTCAATATTCCTCTTTGCATAAGGCTGTGCTGACATAGTCTGTGGCAACAGCAGGGATGACTATGAACTCACACACATTTTTATTGCAATGAAATTTTCACTGGAAAATATTAGAATGAATAGAACTGAAAAATAACAAAAAATGAAAAAGGCAATCCCATCATTAGGATCAGGCTCTGATTCCTCCCATAGATGATGATGATTATTATTCTTTTATTTTATTTATTTTTTAGTTAGGCTGGCCTTGCTGTGTGTTTCTTGCCTGCATCAAGTTAAAACAGAAAAGGTTTGCAATTCAACACTGCAGGTGTAAACCATAAGCTGTGCTAGGTCTGTGAATGTTCTTGTGATTAATCACTAAATTGGATGCTCTGGTCACCTAGGTTTGACTCTCAGGTCTGTCATTGATTTCTAGTCATTTACGGGATTGTTTTGTGCTCAGGTCACCTGTGGTGAATAAATGAATCCAGATAAATATTTAGATATTTGAAAATCTGCTGGCATTTATGTTTTCACTACATAATTTCTAGGAAACCTGGCAGTCTTTCTGCTGTCCTCAAAGCTGCCATCAACCTGGCAGGGCACAGTGAATCATTGCCAGGCCTGCCCAGGACACATCTTTTCTCCATCTCACATCCCTTGGTGACCTAATGTGATGAGTATATTCAGAAGGTGCCTAACGCAGCAGAAAACACTGATCTTCAGTCATTTTTTCTGCAAAACCCTAGCAAGAGAAGGATGAAGAGGAGGTGTTACCTGCTTTTATGGAGGGTTCAAAGGTAGAGAGCAGTGGTGAGACAAAATTGCGTGGGGAACCATCTTGGAGTGAAGATCCTTCCATTCCTGCTCCAGGGCCTGTTAATACAATTATCCTTACAGCGAAATGAAGACAGATATGGGACCAGGAAGAAAGCTGAACCACCCTCAGCTAATTCTTTTGTAGGTATTTTTTCTCTGAATATTCTTTTCATTGTGTTCATTACTATTCTTTCTCAAGTTCCTAAAACCTGACAGGTAAGGCACCCTTACAACAAGAAGGAGATATGGGACTGTTTGGTCAGGCTGAGTGGTATAGTTTAACCTGGCAGGCAGCTACACACTACACTGCCCTCCAATCCACCTCCACTCTCCCCACCCCTCCCATCCCAGAGTGACTGGGGGGGATAGAATCAAAGAAAAGAAAGGCAAAAAAATGTGAGAACCCATAGGCTGAGATAAAGACCGTTTAATAAGACAGGAAATAAAATAAAGGTAAATAAAAATATATAAAAATAAAACCCACTACCACCACCAAAAAAAAAAAAAAAAGCACAAGTGATTCACGAGTCAAGTGCTCACTACCCATTGACTGATGCCCAGCCAGTTCCCAAGCACCAGCAGCTCCCCTAGCCAACTCTTCCCTGTTTTATTTTTCAGCATAATGCTACATGGTACGGGATACCTCTTTGGTCAGCCTGGGCTAGCTATCCTAGCTGCCTCTCCTCCCTGCTCCTGGTGCACCCCAGCCTCCTCACTGGCAGGGCAGCACAAGAAGCAGAAGAGTCCTTGGCTCTGTGTAAACAGTGCTCTGCAACAACTCAAAGATTGGTTTGTTATCAGCATTATTCTCGTCCTAAATCCGAAACACAGCACCATACTAGATAATAGGAAAAGAAAAAAAATCACAGCTGAAAACAGGACAGTTAAGAAGGTAGCTAAAAATTATGGCTGGGACTATGAGAACTACTAGGCCAAAGATCTTGTGGGACAGTGCTGTGAGGAGAGCAATATGAAGGCTTTAAAGTATTTCACATAATTCTCCTTCATTTAGCGAAATTTGTAGGGATTTCAGTTTGGTTTAACTTTTTTTTTTTTTTTTTTTTTTTTTTTCCATTGGTTTTATATAGGTTGGAGTACTGTGAAGATGCAGAAAGTTTTCCTCCACTGAGAAAATGTTTTCAGTATCCTGCCATTATTATCTACAATGAGTCATAGAAAAAAAGCTTGTCTTACCCATGCTTCATAACAACTTTAATGCTGAAGAAGGGACTTGTTGAAAATACCTAATTAAAGGGAGCAGAAAAGGGCAATGAATGAATTATCCCTGTAGTTTTATGAAGTCAAAAAATAATCAGTTCAAAATTGGGAGGTTCTCTTTTGTATAATTTGATAATTGTAGTGGCAACTTACATGAGCTTGCCCCTGGCATCAACTTTGTCTGCTGTTTTATTACTTATACTTTATCATTGTCTTTTTCTTTCTATACTAAACAGTCAGGGACATATCTTATTTTGGAAGATGTTCAGCATAAGCTGATAAGAGGAAAGCACAGAAGTTTTCAGAAATAATGAGTAGAGAGTATAGAGTATTTATGCACTGTAGTGTCTTTATGGTGTCTGAATGATGGTTTCAAGCTCTTCACTTTTATTGTTGTTGTTGTTGTTGTTATGGTTTTACTAAACAACTCAGCCCAAATGACATAAAATGACTCCAGAAAAGCTGTTCTGTTCTGTTTACGTGTGTATAAATACACATGTAAAAACTTAACTTTTTTCTTTAAGTTTTTAAACTTTAAGTTTTTTAATTCTTCCAACATTTGGTCAAGTTTGTTCCCCTTCCTGTGGAGATGTGCATCCTCATATCCCTACCCTCTAACCATAGGCTTTAAAATTCTGACTCCAAAAACACCTCCCACTTGAGTCTCTGTTCATGTTCAATGCAATAATTAATGCATCCATCTCATGAGTACCAGGATCATCACAACTTGGACTTTTTTCTGCATTTGGAACAGGAAGTCTACATTCTCATTTCACATAAATTCTTGAGAGCAAAGCTGGCTGGAGAAGTGAGATATGAGGCTAGAAATAGGGACAAGTCACCTCTGGTCCTCTGGTGCTCACTGTCTGCACACAAGAGCTTAATTTCAGATGAGAGAAGGATATCCCTGCAGAAAGCTTACAGATCATTTTGTATGTCACTTTTAAGTGTTTTATATACTACTACTATCTGTTGTGACATCTTGGGAATTTCTGAGTTATAGCCAAGTGATTTATGAGGTCTTATTAATTTGACAGACCCAAGTGATTCAAACAGAACCATTATGGTCAAATTAACTTCTCATCAAAGAGGTAGTCAGGATTGTATACATTAAGCTGTAGAAGTGTCTTTTGAAGAGGTGTAGTTGGGTGTTGTCAGTATTGATAAGTCAAAATCTTTTAATGCATCTTTTAATTTTTTACAGTGCTGTGAATAATATGTAGATCCACAATATGTTGGCCACACCAAGTTGTTCCACTGGGAAAATTATAAATATTTTGAAAATTAACGATTGTATATCAGATGCATTAGTCTGATTGTAAAACAGTTCCGTAATATGGATTAAAATCAGTGGCTGAAAGCAATTCAGATAATAACTCTCAAATGTGCTCACCGAATGAGATGCTTTGTCTATACACATAACCAGGTTAAACAGGAGCAAATATGTATAAGATTAATGTTATTTGTATTATCATAAAATGCGAAGGTCTTGTGAGACCAAGACCCCTTTCTGTATATAACAAGAGTCTCTACCCCAGAGAATTTATAGATTAAGCAGACAAGAGTTCCAAAAGGAAAAAAAAAAAAAAAAAAAAGTATTTTGAAGCTGGGAAACCAGCTGCATGCAGAGTATGGAATGACCTTTGCATGGTTCACAGTTGTCTGGCAGGCGAGCTGGGAATGCAATTCCAAGGCTCCTAAATTTCCAAACTAGTGTTCTGTCATCTGGAACATAAATATTAGTATTATTACAGTACCAGTGATAAGGTTATAGTTGTTTGTTTACTGCAGTGCACACATGGTGATAGGGACTTTCCTAAGAAATTCACAGAGGGGAATTTTGGTCCTGAAGGTTAAAAGTCTATATTCACCTGATCTCAATCACTTCTTCACCAGTCCTCCTTCAGTCATTCTGTGAGGAACAGATGGAAAGAGGGTGAGTTTTTGGTTCACCAAAAACTTAATTATCTACTCTGTAAGTTCAAATGGTAAGAAGCTCCCAATTAATCACTGTTGGTTTTGTTGTTTAAATCATTGCCTTTTTGTTTGTTTGTTTTTAAATTCTGATCATATTTGATCAGGTATGATATCACATATTATTTTTTAACTTGTGTTTGTCACATGTTCAGCTAGGAGTTATTTCTGTGTTCATGCTTTTCAGACTTCAAGTCCAGAAAATAATTATATACATATAAGCCAAATTCAGATTTAAGGAATTAAGGTTTTATGAAAGACAAGAAAATAATGCTGAGATTGTCATATAATGGGGAAAAATGGTATTGTCGAAGGGGTTATACACACCAAGAAGTTTTGACTTAGGTATTGAGATGAACATTTATGTATGCGAGCTAGATGTCTCAGCTCTCCTTGCAGCCATATATGTAATACAGCCAGCATGGGCTAGAAAAAATATGTAGCCATCATTGTAAATGTCTACTTTGGGCTAAAGTTCATTTCTCAACTTTGTCCAATATATTCATTAGAACTCCATTACGGTAGGAGGTTAGACCCCTGGCAAGTGTATACACATATAAATGTATGAACACATCAAAATAAGTATGTAAATTCTCACTTGCACAAATATGGGTAACAGGAAATTGATAACAAGAGAGGTTTTCAGAGGTGATCATGACAGCCTAAATCATTAGCAAAGTCAAAATATAAGTAGTTTCTGCTGGTGCTTCTGATTTCTAATGTCACTTAGGAGTGACTGTAGCAAAGAAGAATATGTTGTGTTTAATCTGGTTTGAGCTTCATCATCAGCAAGCTTAATTAAGATCCAGCAACAAAACCTCTCACTGGAATCAATATAGCAGTCAGAAAGCACAGAGTTTGGCACTCCTGAATGGATGTGTCAATCTGGCATCTTTCTATGCATAACAGGAACATATTTATGCTGGAGATAACTGTCTGGTAATGAAAATGGAGCCCAATATGCTTTTAAGGTTATTTTCTGCAGTCAAAACATATTTGTTTTATTAATATTTGTAAAGAATTATGAAAGATTTACAAAAATGATGCTAAAATAGTTGTGCATTTTGTGTGGATTACTGATTAATTTTAATCTTGCTGGCTCTTATCAATCAAACTTCACTTTAAACATACGTTTAGGTGATTAATTAATTACCATAATCTCAGCAACCATGCATCATTTTGCTACACATTGATCTGATCAATTTTATGTTTTGAAGTAAATTACAACTATTCTATTACAACTATTCTCAAATAACACTCTTAACACATATAAAAAACAAGGTACTGACACTATTCTAATTTTTAGTTCTACACATTAATTAAATCTGTTCAACTCAAATTTAAATGTCTCTCTATGATTAAAGATGAATTCTTTCCAGATACTTGTTTTACAGAAGGAAGGGGAAGTGGAGTGGAAATTAGGGAATTTAGGAAAAGAGGGTCTGATGGATAGTAATAATTAAATTCACCATATTTATTCAGTGGACTTAAACCAGAAAGTGTTTTACTGTACTATACAGAATTGAGCTGGTGTGATGGATTCCTATATATTGCAGGGGAAAGGTTTGATCTGGTGATGCTGCAGAGAGAGAAAGCACAGGCAGAATCTGCAGAATAATGACACCAGTGGATGAATTCAGCAAGCAGATAAAATGTGCCTGCTTATGAGTGACAGGGCAGGTGCAGCTCCTTTCTCACAGTTAATGTTGCTGTTACCCAGTGTTTCCATCTCTGCAGCTGACTGAGCTACCAAATTTCCTTCCTGGTACCTGAGCGCTTTCCATATGAGATCTGCTGTGTCCTCAGTCTCTGTGAATGAACATACTCTGAGAAACATTCACACTGCCTGGTCTTGAGGCTGCCCACTCATTCCTGCGTATTTCTGCACTTTTTTTGATTTCTAATGCCTGTGCCTGAGCTTTCAAGAGACATTAATCACAGAATAATAGAAAGATTTCCACATAAAACTGGAAAAATAAAATAAAATAAACGGGTGGGTCCAGCTTGACCCCACATTTGAAATCAGGAGAATCCTGAAGCCAGGAAATCTTGGAGAATATATCTCAGTCAAGGAACAAAAATAGTGGCTGATTTTATATAGGTTACAGCTCCAGCACTAGTTTGCTATAAATAACTCACAAATGTCATTTGAATTACAGTCTTCTGCAAATAAGGGGGCTGCAGGCATACCCAGAAGCCTGTTAACAAGGAGATGACAAGCTTCAGGCATCTAATTGCTTTAGCTCATCACCAGCAAGACACTAGCAGTCCTACAGCTAATCTGACCACCAATTGACTGAAAATTGAATCTAAACCAGGAGAGTTATTTCACTGACTTCAAAGGCCCGTCCACTTCCAAAACAAAACCTTAACCCTCTATCTGTTCAGCCAGCTGTTATGCAAGAGAGCCAAGAGCTTTTGTGAATTTTCTTAGCGCTGTTTTCTTAACACCTGATGTCTGTAGAGAACAGTCTAAGTATATGAAGCTAATTGCTTTTCCAAATGCAATGCAGACAGCCACAGATAATTAAAATAATCTTCAAAAACCAAAGCAAAACCAACACCAGACCTTGTCCTCCAATTTTGTGAAGCGCGGTAAGAGAAAAAGACCAAGGATGCACGTTATATTGTCTCTAGCAAGTTAGCAAGTTACACTGACATAAGATACATAACTGCGTCATGCAGGATTCATATTCAAAGGTATGTACTCTTTTTTTTTTTTTTTTTACTAAAAATATTATTAACTAAAATATTATCCTGAAGCTATGAATCTTAAGAGCTGAGTAAATATTTCTTCTAGCACAGATGTTTTAGGGACCCTGTGAAGACAAAAATTGAGGATGTGGAGCAGGGCCTAATGGGCAAGAAAGTTGTCTGTTTTCATACATTTCTGAAGAAGAGTCAAGCCTGCAATTTCAGCCCTGTTTCTTGGGAAGCTCTATTGCCAACCCCATTGAGTTATCTCCACCAGAACACTTTGCCCAGAGGAGCTGGCTGTACACCAGAGGGACACAGGTGAACTGTGGAGCATGGTTGTGTGGATTTTGTGTGGACATCTAGGAGCATCCAGCTGGGCTTAGGGCTAAGAAAATACTCAGAAAATATGATGCTTTGTGCATATTCCCAGTTCTGGATATGTATTGAATGCAGTTCAGACATTAAGAGGTCAAACCATACAGAGACTTCTTCGTATGCCAAGGATGTTGTGAGTTGTCAAAGTTAGAGCCACCAATCTTAATGAAAGCAAATATGAAACACTTTAAGACAGTTTTTTGTTTTGTTTTGTTTTGTTTTGTTTTGTTTTTTGGACAGCTTGAAGAAACCATTCATTTGTTCCAGATATCTTAACAATCTGTAAACTCCACAATGTGGACACCACTTCACACAGGTTTCCAGCTTAAGCAACACTGGAAAATAGACTGTATGGGATCTGGGCACCCTCATTCTGCCAAAACATCTAGTTTAGTCTTCCAAGTAGGTGCAGCAAGTGTTGCCCTTTATATTCTGAAATGTGACATATCACCAAACAGTGGTGCAGTCACCATGCCTGGGGATGTGGAAGGAAAGTTTGGACGTAGTGCCTAGGGACATGATTTAGTGGATGTTACTGGTGGTAGGGGGATGGTCAGACCAGAGGATCTTGGAGATCTTTTTCAACCTTAAAAATTTCTATGATTCTGTGATAAATCACATAGCATTATTTCTTTTCCATAGCAGGAGGAGAGTGGATGTAGCAGAGTCAGATATGCACTATAGCTTGTAATGTGAGGTGTGTACATGACATGGATATGGCTTCAGAATTGGTTCTCAAAAAGTATGGGGGCTGACCCGCTGGAGGGCAACTCTGCAGAGAGGGACTTGGGAGTCCAGGTGGACAGCAGGCTAACCATGAGTCTGCAATGTGCCTCTGTGGCCAAGAAGGCCAGTGTTATCCTGAGGTACATTTAGAAGAGTGTTGCCAGCAGGTCAAGGGAAGTGATGCTCCCCCTCTATTCAGCCCTGGTATTGTGTCCAGTTCTGGACTCCCCAGTAGAAGAGGGACATAGAACTACAGGAGCAAGTCCAGAGGAGGGCTACTAAGATGATGAGAGGCCTGGAGCACCTATTGTACGAGGACAGGCTGAGAAACCTCTGCCTGTTTAGCCTGAAAAAGAGGAGACCTCATCAATGTGTATAAATATCTGAGGGGAGGGTGTTGAGAGGATGGAGTCAGTCTCTTATCAGTTGTGCCCAGCAACAGGATGAGAGGCAATGGGCACAAACTGAAGCACAGGAAGTTCTGATTGAATATGAGAGGGCACTTTACTATGAGAGTGACAGAGCACTGGGACAGGTTGCCCAGAGAGAGTGTGGAGTCTCCTTCTCCGGAGTTATTCAAAATCTGCCTGCATGCCATCCTGTGCAGTATCCTCTAGGTGATCCTGCTTGGCATGGGGGTTAGACTAGAGCATCTTTTCAGGTCCCTTTCAACCTCGGCCATTCTGTGACTCTGTTATTCTGTGATATCATTAGGGTACCAGAAAGAAGGGCAGGGGGCACCAAGAGATACACGTTCGGAACAGTTATTCATAGCCTGTTTATATCCCTTTTGCATGAAAGTCATTGGGATCACTCAGGGCAGAGGACAGTCCTACTCTATTCTGGTATTTTAAAGTGATAATAAACTCATGCCCACAGTATTTGTTGTTGAAAATATTACCTGATTTGAAACTTGTGAAGACAAATATTGCAAGTTAGTTTTTACCCACAGGTTTAGGAATTTCTTTCAGCATAATACCATTGTCCTGGAAATTGCTTCATTTTGTTACGATTTAATGTGTTCCTCACCTTCTACTGTAAGTATCATACTGGGCTTGTTGGCCAGCAATATACCAAACATAAGTTTAATATAAATAACTAAGTGGTCCAACTGAAGGCAATTGGACTTTTTGAACAATTTATGCTTATGTGCTTTGCTGACCCTGAACCATGACAACTTTAGAACTACTTAAACATACAAGCATTTGCAGGATCTTTCTCTTAGTTCACATCTTTCTAACTCTAGCTTTTTTTTTTTTTTACAAAAAGCAGCTTATTGGCTATGCTATTTTCCTACTGCTGCACTATCCTTAAAGCTCAGGGAAATTATGCTACAAACTCATTGAAATCCTTTGTTGCTTTCAGTGACCACATAAGCCCTGCTCTCTATTCATCGTGAGGAGCTAAAATGGTAAACATTTTGCTTCAAAGAAATAAAGATATGTAAACACATTCATTCCCCATCACGAAGCTTAGCCTGTGAACCCAAAGAACATTTCTATATCAATAGAATTGCACAAATGTATGCTTTTCTTTCCAACAGTACAAACTTAGGTTCTATCATTTTCATCATTCTCAAATACACAGAGATATTCTGTACAATGCATTTGACACACTGCACTGCTCAGAGTCCCATTGTTAGTTTCCATTCTGAGTAACTGCAGCATTTTAGAAAAATGGAAGGACACTACAGAAAGTGTAAAATGTTTTGAAACAATAGGTATGGTCAAAAGACTTTGATAAAATAAAACATAAAACCTTATATTTAGCAAATGTTTCACTTGCTGATAGAAAAGTCTCTCCCAGAGCAATAAGAAAGCAAGAATCTTTCCTGTAGGCTTCAATGGAATAAAGAGAAGAAAAGAAAAGCTTCCTTCAGGATTTTAAAGTTTCTAACAAGAAGTCTTTGAATGTCTATTGTAATTTGAACAAATGTCTTATTGTCTAAATAAAACAGACTCCACAAGAAACTCTTCATCTATTACAGATTTTTCAAGCACCAAAGGTGATTTTTTAATCCCCTCTTGGCTGTATCTGTTGTCCTTCCTTTAATATTAACACTGACACTTCTCTATTAACTCATTAGGGGCTTGTGACACAGGGTACAAAGACTCCATAATTACTATTCTTGCAATTTCACTTGAAGGTTTCCACTAAAGCTGAAACTTCTAGTTCTAGACACCGTACAGACACAGGGAAAAAGCAATCTGTGTCCCGGAGAATATTATATTTGAAAGGACAAAGCTGATGAAGTTAACAAAGAAAGAGCAAAGACTTAAATAGATTTGTCCAAGATCATACAACAGGCTTTTATTTTATTTTATTATTTTTTTTTTTATTATTATTTTTATTTTTTTTTTTTTAAGGGGTAGAACTGAGGTCAAATCCATGTCTGTTGACTTTCAATTAGCTTCTCATCTACCTCTTCATAATCCCATGTAATTAAACTCCAGCAATTTCAAAGTGTTTGCGCTCTCAGGTCACATTCATCTTACTAGCTTTAAATGGTCAGGTGGTGCCTTATGGCATGACCAGTGAGGGTTGGAAACACCATAGAAGGAAAACAAAGTCAAAGAAGTATTGGACTATGACAAAACCCGGTGTATTTTTATCTTATGGAAAAGAAAGTCTGATGGGAAAAAAACAGCTTATAAATAAATAAATAAATAAATAATAAACTACATATTTAACAAAATATTTTGAGTTCTATTCATGTTGCATGGTTCTGGGCAAGGTCATTTCATAGAATCACAGAATGGTTTGGTTTGGAAGGGTGTCTAGTTTCTACCCAAATGTCCAGTTCCACCCTCCCACCACTCCAAGCTGCCCAAAGGCCCATCCAGCCTGGCCTTGAACACTGCCAGCGACGGGGCATCCACAGCTTCTATGGGCTGTGGACTGCCTGTGCCAGTGCCTCACCACCCTCTCTCTGAAAGAAGAACTCTCCTATCTTCTAATCTAAATCTCCCCTCTTTTAGTTTAAAACATTCTCTTTTGTCCTATTATTATCTGCCTGAGTGAAAAGTCCTTCTCCATCTTTTTTATAAGCCCCCTTTAAGTATTGAAAGGCTGCAATGAGGTCTCCCCAGAGCTTTGACTTCAAGCTGAACGTCCCCAACTCCCTCAGTGTTTCTTCATAGCAGAGGTGCTTCAACACTGATAATTCTTATGGCTTCCTTTGGACCCACTCTAACATATCCATATCTTTCTTGTGCTGGGGGCTCCATACATGGATGCAGTGCTCCAACTGGGGCCTCAAAAGGGCTGAGTAGAAGGGTACAAATCCCTCATGCTGGCCACTTCTCTGTTGATGCAGCCCAGGATGCAGTTGGCTTTCTGGGCTGCAAGCATTGGCTTTTGACCTGCAAACAAGAGAGCTGTAATTTAGAGATAAAACAGTCTTCAAGACTTTATGATGAACTCTAAATAAGCTTAGAATTTCAAAAGTATGATATTAGGACCACGAGTTTGCTTTTGTTCAACTATATCTTAAAAACAACTTTAAACATTGAGCTCACTGTGCCCACTGTTGCTGAGCAGATGGGCTGCAGGTGGTAGGTGGGTTTGTGGAGATCCCTGAATTCAGACTGTTTTATCTCACTGTTTGCCAAAGAAGCTCAAGATAACATTTGTCAAGAGATATACTGCTCAGTTATTGAACAATTAATATTATCTGCTTACAGACAGAATCTTGCAGCTACAGACTCTCATGACCTCACTTCTCCCCATCTGTTAGGTGAAAGATGCTTGGAAAATGCAACGTAGCCATGAAGAATGACTAGCCATGAAGAAAGGAGCAAGGTACTTACCTTGTGTGAGAGCATTCAAAGTTAGATTTACCCAATGTTATTCACTCAGATAAGCTGATTTGGTATATGTGCTCATTCTCTGGCTCAGAGAATGACTGCCTTCTTCTATTCCCTTGTTCCTTGTGATATGGGAATGAAGTTCAAGTCTGCAAGGATGAAATACCTTTTTCTCCTCTTTTGTTATATTCCTCTTTTGCAGTGATCTGGGCAGGTTTTTTCTTTTTTCTTTTTTTCTTTTTTTTTTTTTTTTTCAGTTCTAGGATTTCATTCTTACAGATGGCACATCATAATCAGTCTGAGGTTAGCAAAATGTAAAATGCATATAGTTTAATGGCCAGATTTATGTTGAGATAACATGTTTTGCTGCCAAGGCAACTGAGAATCTAGGAATAAGAAGAATGGAAAAAGATTTTAAATAATAGACAATGTTAAAAATGTGAAACCAATCACCTGGATGCTGAGAGTTGTGTCAAGAAGTCATATACTTTGATGTGTATTATCCTCACATTACCTTTTCTTCTTTTTAGCTAGGGTTTGGCTTTGGATCCTTGTTCAGGTGTTGATTTTGACTGGGCATCATGAGACATGGAAGAGAATGGTACAAATCTTTCATGCCAATAAGAACGGGCAGGGTCGTCTTTCTACCTCTGGCACTTTGGCCCAGGTTGTCTAACCAGCTTTCCAGATGGGTGTGTATAAACACTGAGCACAATAACTGAGATGAAAAAAATTATAAAGAAACAGCAGAGATGCTATCATGAAAAAGATTTATTCACAATAAAATGTTTTACTGGTTTGTACAGGGCAAAAATATACAAGTAAGAGATGCAGTGGAAGAAAAGTGAAAGGTACAAAATGGTGTAGCTCTGAAGACTCTTCTTAATCTCACAGAAGACTGTGAGTTATTTTAGTGAGTTGTAACATCCTCTTAAAGCCAGTGAGACTCTATGAGCAAGTAGGAAGTAGAAAAGAGATTTCAGGAGAAAAGCTGATAATTAAAAAGCTAATAATTAAAGCTACTAAAAAACAGCCAATTCAAGAGGCAAATACTTGCTTCAAGTCTGGAAGATGGTATTTTAAAGAATAGCTGGTGTCTACAACCCTGAATAGAACCAGAAAAAAGCATCACCTTGTCTGGTGCTGACTCTTCCAGTCCCTGGAAAGGAAGGACCATAGACATAACTTTCACAATGGGAAGAGTAAAAAAAAATATAGAGAAAAATACCAGGGGGGATCAAGATGACAAGAAGATGAGGAAGATCTATGATGATGATAGAGAAATTGAATGCAGGGAATTTGCAGAGAGGGCAAAGAATAAAAAGCTAGGAGGCCAAAGCAATTTGGCATCATTAGTGTGAAAACTGATCTGGTGTTGAATGTTGAATTCACTATGTGCTGAATCCCTGTAGCAATTTCTTTTTAACTTGAAAATTCAAAGTAACAAAGAGTATAATAATTATTTCCAAGGTGCCATACAGATTTCAGGTAGGCCCAAATGTTCTTCTTCCAGTGAGTTCCCACTAAATCATTATTCAGGTCCAACTCCTACCACCTCATTCTTTTACCAGCTCAATGGCTCAGGTGCAGAGTATTTTAACTGTGCATGGAAGGCACTCTCACATGTGAGGAAACATGTTATATTGGTGAAGAGGTGCAGAATGGGTCTGTGGAATGAACTCACTATTAGCATGCACCTCATTACTCTCTGATTGGAATGAAGGGTCTTTGGCTTTATCTTGGCTTTCTTCCACATGAAGGATGGAGTCAACTTTCTAAAATAACGGTCCTACTAAATGACATTAATTGCAGCATCCACCAATGACATCCACCAGCAGAAGGACTGGTGAACAAATACCACCAATCGGATGCATTTTCTAACAAACTAAGATATCACTACAGATATTTTGAATTGAGGCAGGACCTTCACCACTGAATAATCTCTCTAAAATTCAAAGTGGTCTTCATAGTTCCTTAATATCCTCTACAGCCATTTTTCTTCCTTCTCTATTCTGTGATGTCTTTTCTGGTCTTAGCATTTCAAATGTCTGAGGGCTGTGGTCCCAGTGCAACAAAATATTTGAGCATATATTCTTCACAAACATCGCATAAATTTGTGATCTGATGACGTTGACTGATGGTACCCAATCTCTGAAAGTGCTGAAGTCATTGTCTCTTCACCATCTCTGCTTGAACTAGTTCCACCACTTGGAATAATTCCATCAATAATTCCTCTGGTCCTTCCAAAGCATTGCAGTGATGCAAAAAAAAACAAAACAAAACAAAATAAATCATTTGGATTAACAAGGCCGGTTATTTGCATTGGTTACCAAGAGAAGGAAAAGAAATATATAATTTCTGCTTGGCATCTTTTTTTTTTTTTTTTTTTTTTTTTTTTCTTCTGTCCATCCCACATACTAATTTCTGCTGTCTTTTGCAATATGATATTATTGCATTTGGTATTATTTGGGAACCAGTAAATCATTTCTTTTGCAGGTCCAAATGTAATGTTACTTTTTCAGAAAACAAAATAAAACAAAATAAAAATAAATAAAAATAAAAAACCCCTTCCAAGATTAAGGGTCTGGAATCTTTCATAGAACTCAGCATGAGTAATACAAGACTTAATTTTGAACACAAGGAGCTAATATTCATAGAAGCCTGGCCAGATTGCAAACAGATGTTGGTAGAAAGTAAATCTACTATTAAATTAATTTGCCTTTTCACCCCCAAGAGACTGTAGAGCATAAATCAGATATGTTTAATAAAAATCAAGTTTGACAAAAAAAAGTTCAGCACTCAAGCAATATGATTTTGCCAGAACCATCTTTTTTCACAGTCCTGAGCATTATTGATTAAAGAGCCCAGTACTCAGAGATGTTAGCCACAGCTTATTTTAGCAGAAAAATCACTCAGGGTGGGTCCACATGAACTTTGAAAAAGCAGATGAAACTTCCAAGCTGATGCTGGCCTATACATGTCCATTTGCTTTCCGTTGATGGGCAGTCCCAATGACTAGTCAGTATGGTTTGTAAAATCCAGCAACAGGGAAAGCTGAGCAGGAAAAAATGCAGAAAAAAGATTTGTCTTAGATCGTGGATTAGGAATGGCACATGACTCTGCTGAGCATTTCCGGGTGTTAGGGAAGAAGTCTCTTCTGGTGACAAACTAAGCTGCAATAAATCACTTTTATCGTTCTTTAAGAGAAAGTGGAAGAAACCAGAGAAAATTTATGGGTGCTTAAGAAGTGATTTTATGTCTACTGGTATCTGACTTTCAGTTTATTGCAACATTCTTATTGCAGATATCCAAGGAATTATAAAAGAAAATGTAAGTAGCATCTTCAGTGAATAACTAACTCATAGAGTTAAATGAGAAGCTATCAAGTCATGGTGCATAAGCCCACACACTTATCCAAAACAAACTTGGTGCAACTTGTGTAGCGGACCAAAGCAGAAACCCGTACTCATGAAGCATCTGTTACTGTATTATATCCACCAGGGCTCTGCCTGGGTCACTGAGCATCTTAATAAAAAAGCATTAAAGTTGAGAATTCCCTGAAAACTGTATATTACCCAACATTCTGGGGTAGCAAGTACAGAGCAGGTCTTTTGCTTGAGATCCACATAAATTTGCTTCTAACAAGGAAAACTAAGACTGGAGTGATGCTTGCCTTTTGGAGTGTTATTTCAGATAAAAACTTAAGTAGGTGTTTAATGGAAGTACATGCTTAAACTGGGAAGTAACAAATGGGGATGACAACTCATTTACATTTTCACTGAGCTGAACTTTTCAAAACTATTTGCTGGTCTTTTAGACTGTGCTAGTTTGCAAAGAACCGAATATATAGCTACCATAACTGAGGGCAACCGTGATGCCTTCTTTACTTTTTTTATTTGTAAGCTGTTTTGTCTGGAGTCCCTTTAAGATTTGGAAATTCATTTTGAATTGAATCCTTGGAAATCGATACAATGATTCTGAAAGACTGCATATAGCAATAGCAATGCTGTGGAGATGAAAAAAATAATAAAAAGAAATCATTTAAAATGTTCTTGGCTAGAAATAGGACAAAAGTGTATTCTGACAAGTAATAAGATCACATTTGGGCTGTCAGGAAGGATTTTTATTTTAATGAAGTGATGACTGGGGGCCAAACTCATTATTTCCATTTTTTGTAAAAGTTTGAGCAAAAGCAGTAAGGAAGAAACTCCTTTCCCTTCCATTGCTTCCTGCCAAACAGTAAAGGATGAGAGCTGAAGCCCTGTACTGGCTCTCTCCAACCTTTCCATTTGCTCCAAGAGCTTGGGCTGTCAGCATCACTATGAAATAGCTATGAGCTGGAAGCAAGCTCTGGGACTGAAATCTTTCTGATGCTCCCATATCCTCCCTGCCTAGCCAGAACACACAGGGTTTTGGAACGTTGCTGGAGCAGGCTTTTCCCAGCCAGCCATGAGTATGCTTGGCCCCATTAAGGCTAAATTAACAAGACACCAGCCAACTAGTGTGGCGTTTGCATCTCTCCTTTGGATCCAAATACCCAGAATGCTTTTCCAGTAGTTTTTATTTTTAATTTTTATTAGTTTTTAATTTCTAATTGCTGTAATTCTGGGAACAAAGTTGAATCTTTAAGCATCCATCTTTGCCTGAATTTAGCTATTTTTAATTGTGGCTTCCTGCTCCCAGGAACAGTAAGTACAGCCTGTAGGAAGTTGCAGTTTGACTTCCACTCAGCTGGAGTGAGTCAGTGCTCTCTGGATGTTGTTTCTTATACAGATGCCATCCTGGCAGCCCAGAAATATTTTAGGCAGTATTGATTATGATAATAATGAGCAACAATGGGCAGTTCACAAGTCTGGGAGAGTTCATTATATTTTGAAAACACAAACTTCTTCTCACTGCTATTGATTACTGCTGTTTATCAACTAAATGTCTAAAACCTAAAATCTGAATAATCCTCACAGTATGTTAGAGGAAGAAACAATAATAAAAACTTCCTATTCTCTTCAGAAACATAGGTTTTTATTTTAATAATGTAATGAACCTAGAAAGACTTATGTTACTATTAGAGTATAAAATAAACCAAATGGAACCATTTGTAATCAGGATTTTATCTGAGCAATGTACTCTCTGTATCACCCATTGCCTATAAGACTGTGTTCCATTATACTACAATGGTAATAGGAAAGAAACTAAACTATTTGCATCAACAATAATGCAACCAATTTTCAAGACTTGCATGTCAAAAATCCATTATTCCAGACATGATTACCTGGAACTGCCGATAACAATTGTTACCAATTACATTTTTTTTTTTTGCAATGTAGCAAGATTTTTATTTTTTTTCCCCACCCCATCTTTTACCTTTTTTTTTTTTTTTTTTTTCCTCCTCTTCAAGGGTGTGGGGTAATGTCTCCATTACTTAGATTAGAACATCACATTTAGTACAAGCAGCAGATGTTAATACAGAAAGACAGAACATCTCAATTTTCACACTGTTAATTCAGCTTACTGAGCCAATTTCACAATTCTCACATTCCTTAGTCCTAAGAGAAAATGCTAATTTAGATTGTTAAAATTGACACAGGTTAGGGTATAAAGGGTAATTAGCATAAGATCCTACACAAAGTGTTTTTAGCACCATTAATCAACACCCACCTATGCATACACTTTTTTAGTCAGAAGTGTACTGAATATTTCTGAAAAAAAAAAAAATCTCTAAAATATTCTGTACTAGTTTTTTTAAAAAAAAAAAAAAGTAGAATTTGGTTGGAAGCATTTTCCAGTGAAAGCACCTAATGTGAAGATGTGAAGTTAAAACAGAGCTTTTATTTTACACATGGGAATTATTAAAAGCTCATAAAAGCATTCCGCAAAAAATACATTTGTGATCCTTAAGATTATAGGGGGATCTTCTAAAATGCAGAAACACTTCAAAATGTATTAGATGTTTTGGGGTTTTTCCACTTTCTCTTCCTCTATCTTTTCATCAGAAAACTTAGTCAGAGTTATATAAAAAAATATCAATCTGCTTTGCACTTCATTTCATTAACACACATACAGTTCAAGTAAATTAGGTTTTCATTGTTACAGACTGATTTAATATTCCTTGAAAAAAACTACTTTGGGTGGGAAAATTCAATAATATTTTAGAATAGTTAATCTAGGAGTAAATCCTACATAAAATCTACATTGCAGTTGCAGCTAACATGAATTATTTTAAGTGATACAAAGTGATCTGATGAACTGCCCTGCAAGGAATTCCTAAAACTAATAAAGAGAATAAAGAGATTAGGTGCATTAGTTTAATAAAGAATGGAATTCTACAACTTGGGCAATCTTCTTGCTGATCATTCACAGAATCACAGACTGGTTGAAGTTGGCAGGGACCTCTGGAGACCATTCAGTCCAACCTGCCTTTTTAAGAAGTGCCACCCAAAGCAGGTTGCCCAGGACCATGTCCAGGTGGTTTTTAAAGAACTCCAAAGAGGGGACTCCACAACTCTGGGCAACTTGTGCCACTGCTCTGTTACCTGCACAATAAAGAAGTGTTTTCTGGTGTCCAGACAGAACCTCTTGTTTGTGCCCATTGCCTCTTGTTCTGGCACTGGACACCGGGGAAAAGAGCCTGACTCTGTCTTTGCACCCTCCCTTCAGGTGTTTATCGACATTGGTAAGATCCCTTGAGCCTCTTCTCCAGGCTGAACAGTATCAGATCCCCCAGCCTCTCCTCATAGCAGAGGTATTCCAGTCCCTTGATCATCTTGGTGCTCCTTTGCTGGAGTATTTCCAAGTATGTCCAGGTGTCTCTTGTACTGGGGGGCCCAGAACTGGACACAATACTCCAGGTGTGGCCTCACCAATGCTGAGTAGAGGGGAATCACAAAATGAGATTCCATAAAAAAGTGTGTTTTCTAAGTCAGATAGGCTTAGAAATAAAAAAAAATCCTTCTGCCAAGGACAAAAAGTGCTAGGCATTTTAATGCTATAGCAGAGAAGGCAAGTAATTATTGTCTCTAATTGGCACTTCCACAAGATGTAGCATTTTTTACAGTACCTGCAGCCAAGTGGCACTTAAAAAGGTGAGAAATTAAAAAAAGAAAAAAAAAAAAAAGAGAGAGAGAATCTTAGTTTTGTAAAGGGAAAGACTGATAGTGCACCTTAAGGTCTGAATCAACAAATCTGAATCAACATAAGAACATGTTGAATTTTAAGCATGTGTGTTTTAACACTTGCTTAAAAGTTTATTTTGATGTTTATAACTGACACATGTAAATGCTTTACTGTTTTAGTGTGTTCAGTTCAGGTGGTCACTACATTTTATGTGGGATTCAGCTTCGTTTTAACAATTAATTTTGGTTCTGCAGGAACCTCTGTGGGAGCTAGAACTTCCTACTCCTCCATACAGAGTAGACCCAGGGCATTATTCAGCTCTCTAGTATATGCCTAGAGATATCGTAGGTAACACAGGTAATCTTAATCTCCATCTCCTGATCATGAGAGGCCTGAGTCTTCCTGAGGCATTTTAAGTGCCAGTAGATGCCTACTTTAGCAACTAAATCAAGTCCTTTACCAGTACTGTCAGAAGGGTTTGAATCAGTTGACTGTATTTTGATATGTATTGCTAGTGAAGATACCATAGTGTCCCACCTGGGTAACAATTGCCACTACAGAAGACTCCAGAAGTTCCTGTATGTTACATGTCCTGGTAGGCACCATCTTAAATACACTCAAAGTTCTAAAATAATGCTAATTTTTTTCTTGAGAAGATAAACTGAGCTCAATGGAGAGTGAGCTATTATGGTGGTCCCTGTAGTACAGTCCTACACTTGCTGACTGAAAAGCTTTAGAGTATCCATGGACAAGAGCTCAGAAACCAAATCTGCTTGTGAACACTTACATACTACACACCTTATCTAAATCTGGAACCGCATCCAGATAGAAATTAAAAAAAGAAAAAAAAAATTATTCTTAGAGATAAATTAATTTACCTATGCATAGACAGCTGGTGTCATTTGAGATGCCTGGGGGTATCCAAGACTTCTGTATAGATCTGACAAATATGATGCAAGACCTACGGGAGACCTGTGACCTTTTGGAATAGTGACAGTAAGCAAGAAGATGCTTACATCCAGATAACTGGATTGAATTTAGTACTATATTAACAGGCTTATACAGAAGTATCCACTAATGCATTTCTTGTTAAATAAGACCTGAGCAACCAGTAATAATAGTATTACTTGCATCAATGATGTGAAATCAGGGAAGGATTCAAGGAGGAAAAAATATACAATTTAACTTTAGAAAATAATAATTTAACTGCAAAAACTAAGTTATGATGGAGGTAGCTATCTCTCAAAAAAAAATTCTACTACACAGGCAACCAATCTGATTAATTAATCTATCAGTGCAGTATGATAAAATATTCATGTTTGGTCCATACCTAGTAAAAAGCTATAAAACACTGTTGAATTTTGGAGGATTTTACTGTATGACATCAATACTTGGAGCTGTATACTTTTCACTCACAGTTACCACAGAGCATCTCATTGCATAAAGCTTTATCATTACTAGGTTACAAATGCAGAGGACAGAGATGAAGTTACCGGCCTAAAGTCAAAGAACCACAAGAAGAAAAAGAAAAAAATATTCTGACTTCCTCCAGAGCTGTAGGAAATCTTCTATATTCACACTGAGAAAGAAAAGCCAGCAAACAAACAAGCAACAACAACAAAAAAAAGAACCAACACAACAAAGAACGAAACCAACAGAAAACAGAAAACAAAACAAAGCAAAACAAAACAAACAACAAATCAAAAACCCAAACCAAATCAAATTTTAACCAAACAAAATCTTGTTACCACCAATCCAACTGAAGTTCTTAATGATGTCAAAATAATTGTTTACCTTTAATCACCTTTAAATGACGATTTTACTTAAAGGTACAGTGAAGTCAAAGTGCCTTACTTTACTTTCTGTTTGGAAGTGAATAGACAGATAATACAATCCTATACAGTGTTCAAATGAAGCTAGATATGCTGTGGCCAGACTAAACCACATCTTCTTGTATGAAGCCAGCCTTCCTTGTTCCAGAGGTACTCGTCCTTTAGACACTAACTTTATATCTGCACCTATACAGATAAACTGAATTATTAAATTTAACAGTGCGTAGTGCACAAGGTTTTCCAGCTTCCTGTTTCTATGCTTCTATGTACTGGGTCTGGCTGGAATGTTAACTTTCCCTGCAGCAGCCCATACAGTGCTGTGCTCTGCACTTGTAGCTGGAACAGAAGTGTTACCACACCAGCGTTGTGTCTACTGCTGAGTAGTGCTATGTAATGGGTTTACGTGGCAAGGTTTTGGTAGCAGGGGGCCATAGGGGTGGTTTCTGTGAGAAGGATCTAGAAGCTGCTCCATGTTTGGTAAGGGCCCCACTGCTGACCAGAGCTGAGCCAATAAGTGATGTTGTTTTGCGCCTCTGTGAGAGCATATTTAAGACAGGGAAAAAAAAAATGCTGTGCCACACAGCAGCTGGGAGAGTGAGAGGAGTGAGGAACAGCCTTGCAGGCGTCAAGGTCAGTGAAGCAGGAAGGGGAGAGGTGCTCCAAGCGCCGGAGCAGAAGTCCCCTGTGGTCTGTGGTGAGGACCATGGTGAAGCAGGATGTCCCCCTGCAGCCCATGGAGTACCACGGTGGAGCAGGGTTCCACACTGCAGCCCATGGAGGAGATCACAGTGGAGCAGGTGGCCCTGCACTGACGGAAGCTGCCACCTGTGGAAGACCCCTGGCAGAACAGATTTTGGGCTGGACCTGTAGCCCATGGAGACGAGACCATGCAGGAGCAGGTGACCTGGCAGGAGCTACTGCCCATGGGGGACCCAGGTTGGAGCAGTTTTCTCCTGAGGGATGGACCCCGTGGTATGGACCCATATCTGGAGCAGTTCTGGAAGGGCTGCTGCCTGTGGGAAGCCCACGCCGGATCAGTTCATCAAGGACTGCATCCCATGGGAGGGACCTCACAGCACAGGGGACGAGAGTGATCGAGAAGGAGTGGCAGACAAGAAGTGCTGTAGACTGACCATAACCCCCATTCCCCCGTTCCCCTGTGCCGCTCGGGGGGAGGAGGGGTGGAAGAGGGTGGATGGGGGGGGGGAAGGTGGTTTTGGTTTCTTTCTTTTTTTTCTCACTTCTCTATCTTGTTAGTAATAAGCAATAAATATCACTATCTCCCTATGCCGAGTCTGTTTTGCCCATTACAATAATTACTGCATGATCTTCTTGTACTTATCTCAACCTTTGAGGCCTTTTCATTGTATTTTCTCCCCGTTCCTCTTTCAGGAGGGGAAGTGAGAGAGCAGCTGTGGTGGAGCTTGGCTGCCCACTCGAGCGGAACCACCACATGCTGGTACAGCATCGGGACTCTCTCTAACCCTCCTAGGGGATGGGCAAAAAGTGAGAAGAGAAACATCACCAGGGCAGCTGACCTAAACCAACCAAAGGGATATTCCATAGCATATGATGCCACACTCAGCAATAAAAGGTGGAAACAGGAAGAAGAGGGGAGGGGTGGGCTCTCGTTGTGAAAATGTCAGTCCTCCTCCCGAACACTGGCTACGTGCGCTGCTTCAAGGATGTGGTCAAGCATCGCTCATTTGTGGGAAGTTGTGGTGTTTAGCTGCCCAGCATGGTAAAACCACCACATTCTACTATCTTGAGAAGTCTTTATGAGCAGGCTGTAGACTGGGAACTGTCTTGTAATAAAAGGTTCATATCTACCTCATACCTCTAGGGGTACATCGTCTTTTCTGAGCACTCTGGAATTCATTCCTTGCCATGGACTAGAAGGACATCTAATCATAGGATCCAATCTCACAAAGTGAGAAAGTCAAGACAAAGATGATGGCCAGGAATGTGTTAACGTTTAACAGAAATTTTCAAGCATAATTCAAACTTTGGAGGAATTAAGGTGCAGACCATAATTGTCTGTGCATACAGGACATAGAGAGACTGTGCTTGGCCCTGCACATCCAAAAGCATAAAATTTATGACTAACAGATTAACTGTACTGGCTATGAAAATAAATTATACTACATAAAGTATAATCCACCTTTTCTGCTGTTTGTAGGCTATGTTAGATTTTCATTAGATCAAAAGTTTGGAGCTGATGGTCACCACCAAACAGAAATAAACAAAGACAGATGCTTTATACTGGAACCATTATCACTACAATGAAAGAAAGAACAAACCATCAAACGAATTTACACATCCAAGATGTTAGTATGACAAATAAAGCCAAAGGGAGGAAATCCTCAGTCTCTAAGGGACAGATTTATCTCACATCAGATATAGCTGGCCCACACATAGAGGTTAGAACTAAATTTACTTTAGTCTTCATACACATTTAATCCTTGGCCTATGCTGAGACTAACGATGAGAACTGGCTTTTTTTTTTTTTTTTTTTTTTTTGTGTGTGTGTGTGTATGTGTTGGTGGTACCTTTTTTCCCTTTTTTCTTTTTTTTCTTAATGAACAGTAAATTACAGAAAAATAAATCTTCAAAGGAGGAATAGAAAATCTCTAGAAATGGATAAAAATATAGTGATGATTTTCAACCAATGAAAAATGGAGGAAGTCCTTTGAGAATGTCATAGTAATTTATCTCATTATTTAAAAACATATGTTATTACTTTCAGCAGAACTAACTCTATGTATTTTGGAATAGTATCTTGCACTTAAACAAATCATCTATACTTAAAGAAAAAAAATCATAAGATAACATCAACTAACTTTGGAAAGAAAATAAAAATATATAGATAGTTTTATTGGCATAATAGTTGAATAAAGCAGAAAACATTTTTTTTTCTTTTTGATGTAAGAGTTTTCCTGTTCTAAATTTCCCCACTATTTTTTTTTTATTATTATTTTTTTGTATGTGTGTGTGTGTGTAGTTTGGCTACAAAGTAGAAAAAAAATAATTATTCACCCAGCTCTAGTGCCAACAAGTATGTCAATTAGTGTTAAGTATTGTAGGTTTTTTATTCTACCATATGTCCATTTTGGCTAGGACGGAGGCCAGCTGCTAATTTTATACAAGACATAAACAGCTGCTGGGTAGCGAATCTTAATGTTTGCTTGCCTAAGATCAATTCTAAACATTAACAGTCAGAATTCTCTCTTTAATGATAATTGCAGGTCAGCAATGTCTACAGTAGCGATCATTTAAGATGAAAACACTTTTGTAGAACTGCTTTGATGAATGCTTTTCTTTTCACTTTCTTCAACATGGCTGACGAAGCAAATATCCATGAGCAAATATCCACAAGTACCTGAGAAACAGATACTTTTCCTAACACTCTTTACAATCAACTCCCTGAATCCTTCTGTTTCCAATCAGAATATGAATGAAGGCACTCATATGCCTTGAATAGATCCTCATATCTGCCGGTCCTTTTCCGCAAGGAAGACCTGGCAACAGAAGAGTACCTAAGGGGATACAGTATCCAGAGTATTAAGCCACTAGGTAGATAAATATGCTTTTAAGCTACCTGCTTGGTAATCTTGTACAAACATTGTTCCATGTGGTATGAATACCATTTGTTGTCTTGAAAAACTCATAATAAATCTATTTATACTTGTTTATGTAGACTATGAAACTTTAAATGTCTAGTTTTAATGCAGGACCATCCTGGGACTAATTTCAAATTCTCTATACTTAAAAACATTTATAAAAATGTCCCATTTCTGCAGAAGGGCTAATGCTGAAGTCACTCGCTATATAATGTTTTTTGACTTGTATGTCTCATAAGTAAATGTTAAACAAATGCAAAATAGCCTTGTTACTATTTTATTTTATTTTATTTTATTTTATTTTATTTTATTTTATTTTATTTTATTTTATTTTATTTTATTTTATTTTATTTTATTTTATTTTATTTTATTTTATTTTATTTTATTTTTAAAGACCAAAAGATACTGCTCTGTTCCAGAGCTGTCACTTTTAGGACTATACTGATGTGCTAATTTCTCAGAAGTATAGAGTTGGTGCTTGTCTCTGTGAGGAATATATAGAATGATAACCTGGTTGTACTTCACCATATGTTCAGCCTCATGCAAAAGTCAAATCAACTGCCTTTTTCTAAATTACTTCCTCTCTTGATATATGGACCTTATTTATAGCCTCCCTTTGTGCAACCATAACGCCATCACATAGGGCTTAGGTTCTGAAAACCGTAGCAATTGCCTGAAAATTGATTTGATGTCTTTTGCCCATCCCTCCCTCAGGTCCCTCAAGACATTTTAATATGAGCCATGACATTATGATGGATGAAATCTGGCATTTTACTGTAGCAGTGCTACTCCCATGTGGAAAATAACAGCTTGTTCAAAGCCCATCTTCCAGCCAGATTTAGGATATACAGTAAGCCACATCTTCAATCTCACCCTTCTCTCTACTCTTTCACAGCATCCTTTGCAAACAGCTTAGTTTTGTACATCAAGCTGCTTCAGTACCAGATTCTTGATAATCCTAACCCCTCTGTGAAGCTTGCACATAAACTACAGTTGCAAACCCTTGCCTCCCCAAAAATCTTCTGAATGAGCAATAAGTGCATCTAATTCACTGACAATTATCTGAACAGAAACAAAACAAAACAAAACAAAACAAAACAAAACAAAAAAACAAAAAACAAAAAAAGGAAAAAGGCTATCACTCAGAATTCACCATAAATCATTTCTGACTATATCAAGCTCCTAGTGAACTGTAAGTGTAGTAACACCAGTTTACATACAGACACTTTGGCACAAAACTATTCTGTCTTTTCTGTTGAACCTTAATTAGCCTGAACATGAAGCAAATGTTATTTAAAGTTTTTACTGAAATATTTAAGAAGCTATCCAAGATGGCCAGCAAAGAACCCAATGTTAACTGACTACCAAATAATATCCTCCTCTGAAGGCTTCTCAAACACTTTGTATCACCACAAGCATTTGCAATAAAAGAAAGCTTACCCAAATGTTGTCATGTCAATCAATTAAAGACTGAAGCAATAGGGCAGTTCTCACAGTTGTTCATGTGTTTAATTTACCCAGCTGAATTCCAGGAAATTAAAACAAAAAACAAAAACAAAAACACTTTGGCTTTCTGCATTCTGAAAAGTGAACTTATTTTAGATATTTAGAACAATTAATTATATGTTTCTAGCTCTTCACCTGGGAAACCCTCTTCTGTTACTATCTGCTGCAGTTGCTTTTTTGTTCATGAATAAGAATTTAATCACAATGAGCAGTTTGTATATTTTTGTTTTGTTTTGTTTTGTTTTGTTTTTGTGTTTTTTTTTTTTTTTTTGTTTTGTTTTTTCCTAATTCTACCTTAAATATATAAAAGTCTGGACTAGTCATCTCTTTCTGATGATCAGAGAGGATGATCCATTTGATATATCATAGAAATAGCCAAACCTTAAAGGTTCTTCACTGACAATATCAGAAACAGAGGAATGATAAATATTGAAGATGATCACATCTCTAACTAAAACTAAAGTAATTCAAAGAGCTCTACTAACTAAAGCTGACTTCAGACAACAGATCTGGAATGGCCCTCAGTGTGAAACAGTATAGTATGTGCTAGAACTCAGGAATAATCTATGAAGCATTGTTTGACTATTGTACTTTCTACATCTTTTGTTGGTTTGAACTATTCACAGTCATTAATGTTTATTAGGAAGTGCTTTTTTCCTTTTTTTGCAAATAGGAATTCACTGGAAATCCATTAACAACTCATTTTAAACTATTGATACACAAATGATACAGGCAGGTATCAAGGAAGCTTTACATATATAGCTATGTAGTGCTTAGTTGGCCAAACGCACCTAAAATATTAGGACCCACTTTCAGTAGTCACAGAGATTGTCTTTAGAGGAAAAATGGGTTATGTCAGGGCTCTGAGGGCACAAGCAGTGCTTACCACCCCTCCTGGGGGCTCTCCACACCCCACCCATGGTCCTTTCCTTTCCTTTCCTTTCCTTTCCTTTCCTTTCCTTTCCTTTCCTTTCCTTTCCTTTCCTTTCCTTTCCTTTCCTTTCCTTTCCTTTCCTTTCCTTTCCTTTCCTTTCCTTTCCTTTCCTTTCCTTTCCTTTCCTTTCCTTTCCTTTCCTTTCCTTTCCTTTCCTTTCCTTTCCTTTCCTTTCCTTTCCTTTCCTTTCCTTTCCTTTCCTTTCCTTTCCTTTCCTTTCCTTTCCCTTTTTCTTCTTTTCTTTTCATTTTTTTTTTTTTTATCCCCCTACCTTCTTCATATGCCTTTGACAACCTGAGAAAGTCTTGCAGCTTAATGCAGTATTAATTATATTTCAAAGCAAACCTTTTACTCATTTGGGGACAATCTGTGAAACAGAAATCTGTGACTGAAGTTGCTGCCAAGCCAATTACAGAAAAATAACTCAAATATGTCTCAACAGATTGCAATTTTTCCTATTGTTAGATTGTTTATTTTTTTTAGATCAAAAGGTTATATTCACTTAAATTAGACCTGCATCTAAATATTCCATAACTTTTATACATGGTATATGTATAGGTATATATAGACAGTATATAGTGAGTGGTATGAGACAAGCAAATTCTATTCTTCTAACAATTGATCTTATTAATCTTTTTCCACTTATTTTTTTAGGAATTATCCACAAATACACTCTCAGTATTATAGGTTTATAGATCATAGGTTCAGAAAGGAAAATTACAGTATAACTTCTTTTCTAAGTACTGGAAAACAGAGTTTGTTTGGTTTTGCTTTGTTTGTTTGTTTGTTTTGTTGTTTGTATTTGTTTTTGTTTTTGTTTTTTTTTTTCTCAGTCATTTTTGCATCAAACAACTCTTACAATATCAAAAAGTGTGACTTAATATCACATTCAGTAGTGGTAAATCCATTGTTTTTCCAGGTAAATTTTTCTTGTACTTTAGTATCTATTTTTGTCAAAAGGAAATTGCTACTGGATTTGTTTACCTGGTTGCCTACCTTAAAACAAAAATCTACCAACCCAACCCAACCAATATGGGTGATTAGCCAGACAAATAAATATCTCCCCCCCCCAAAAAAAAATATAAATATATATATATATATATATATATATATTGAAAAAATAATAGAAAGAAAAATCATTTGAGAATTTCTATGGATTAAATGGAACTAATACTTCCTACAGTGCTTGGTGTGAGCAAAATTAACACAAGATTCTTTCTGAATTTGTTCAGTTTCGATTTATCTAATGAATATTTTATACAAATATATGACAACCTATTGATTGCTTATGATGTATTTGCTGCCACAGGCTATTTATAAACAAACAATTGCATAGCAAATTAAAAGAGTTAAGCCACATTGATATTTCAGTTTTCAAAACATAACAAAACTTCAATAGTGGGAATAGACATGTTTTTGGTCTGTCTCATGTTAAATATGGATTTGCATTATTATGTGTAAGGCTATTTTTACTAAGTTCCATGTATAAGTAAATTAGTAGTCAATCTAATACTTGTTGACTTCACACAGTATTGTCTGAATTCTCTTCAATCTGATTCTTTCTGGTTGGAGTTTTGTCTGTATTTTTTGACTTGCGCTTTGTTGCTGAACTTATTCAACCTTAACAAGCTGAAGAAGAACCGGTCAGAATTAGAAAACAGATTTCTTCATGGACAGATTGTAATATCACTCCAAATAGTCATCCTGATTAAATTTTTAGATGTGCTTATTGGTTATTAAATGCATACCTGTGCTAATTACACATTCCAAACTTGTAGAACCTTCTGCAGCAGTCTGGAATTTCTCTAACAGGATATTCTCTTTAACAAGCCTACAAAGACCAAAGAAGAATGGTTGGGACTGGGGCTTGTTTTGTATTCTAGCAAAGAATTATGTCAAATGAGAACATTAATCCAGCTCCTGCTGGATTCATGTAGAGCTGAAGGCAAATTTTTCTAATGTATTCTAATTTTCAGAAGTGCTGGACATACATAAATGACTGACATCACTGAAGCCAGAACTGAAAAATTGTATCTTGGTGTCTCTGCAGAGTCCAGAGAGAAGTGACAATAAGTTCCAATATTAATAAAGCAACACCCCACCCCACCCCAACCTCCTCCTACCCCCAAATAAACACTTATTTTTAGATTTTTCAACATTGAAGAATCTCACAGATCTTCCTTTGTTAAAAAAATAATAAAAAAAAAAATAAAAAAGAGGGAAATAAGAAAGAGTGTTATGGAGCATTCTTCATTTCCCAGTGTTTTTTTTTTTTTTTTTTTTTTTTTTTTTCTGTTTTGTGTGACTTTGGACAAAGCAAAACATCCAAAATGGATAGCTGACTGATTGCATAGCAATATTGGTGGATACATTCTCAGTATTTTAATAGTATTTTAATATCAAGTTGTAAAACTGATAAGTTGCTGTCCTACATAGTTTTCTTTCAAGTCTTTAAAAAGTGGCTGCAAATGATTTAATGTTTGAATTTATACCTACAGCTGTAGGTATAAATTCAATATAGGTAACATGAAGTTGCCAATGACTGAGATACAATTCTCAAAATGCCTTGTCAGAATGATTTGAAAGAAGGAATAATATTAAGACACTTCTAATGTGAATGGCCTGTTCAATACTGATTATACAGTTTATCTTGTAAGGCCTCATCTTTTTCACCTGTATTCTGAAGGGTTTGCCTAACATCCTCAGGTGTTTTAGGAGCTGAGGATTTCATGTGTATTTTACTTTGAGGTGCTCCTTTCCAAAATTAATCTCAGAGAAATTGATGTAGCACTATGATTCCACATCTTTCTAAGTGAAACCCCTTTAACACCAAGTGCACTAACTGAAGAAAAACTTTCTCCAGGTCCTCCCATCTTATTTCATGCAGGAACCATACATAACAGAAACATAGAATCATAGTATGGTTTGGGTTGGAAAGGATCTTAAAGATCATCTAGTTCAAACCCTGTATATGCATATGTATGTGTATGTGTGTATGTACATGTATGTGTGTATGTACATGTACATGTACGTGTATATACAGTGCTCTGGACACAGTCTGAGCCTACAGCAGTGCCCAATAGGACATGAAACAACTCCTAATGTGTACTCATCCTGGAAGCTCTGAGTTACACAGATCTTGTGCAAGGGAGCTCTGATAAGGAATCATAGAGGAGACTATGACTATATTTGTTCACATTTTGTGGGCTGTGAATGCTGCTTTTGACTGAAGAATTGACAGCACCACATCATTCTGTTACCCTCCACTTCCCACTTCAGCCACCTGGCATGTTTTTGCTTTTACACTTTGGATTATTTGTAGTAGGGTATAGAAATGGTACTATGTCTCAATGACTTCACAGGGGCTTAGGTGGGTGGTCTTCAAGGAACTCTACCATTAAAAAAGTTACATAAAATACTTCATCATCTTGGGCAGAATGTTGGGAAAGCATGATTCTGAAGGTGGGAGAACTTTAAAAAAAGAAAGAAAGAAAGAAAGAAAGAAAGAAAGAAAGAAAGAAAGAAAGAAAGAAAGAAAGAAAGAAAGAAAGAAAGAAAGAAAGAAAGAAAGAAAGAAACTGATGATCTGCTAAATGGAGTTGCCTCATCAACAAGTTAACTCATCAAGTTAACTCTCATCATATTCAAAGGTAATTTAGTAATTGCCATGTGGTCTGAGAGACGGAGCCACTTAGAGAACTTATTATAAAAGCTCTCACAAACCCTTGGATGTTGCAACCCAGCATCTGTGTCCTAAACCTGCCAAGCATAACCTCTGAATGGTCACCAGGCTATTGGCTCCAACACTAAAACATATTGAGGAGGAGTGGAAGAGGAGAACCCAATCCAGAAATGGGAAAAAACAATGCCAAGAAGGTGTCATGCAGATATATAGGAGCCAATTACCTTTGTAATTGCATTTTACCAATAAACGCCAACATTGTGTCCAGACTCCTGTAAGCTCTGCTTGCTTCAGTGACAGCTTACAAGTGTAGTTAATAAGTTAATGTGAAGATACAAACTCTCATTGAAAGGGAATGACTATATTACATGAAGAAAAAAAAAAAAAAAGTCATGTAAGTAAGATTAAATCCTCCAGTTTTTGCCAGATATCAGAAAATCATTGAGATACCTCTAAATCCCCTGTAAGAGAAGTAGATATGGAGCATCTACCACAATCAGTCCTTTATTAACAGCTATCTGTAGAGGCCACATTAGATGGAAATTAAGCTCACCAACAGAAAGAGGTTTCTGTTTCAAACTGACTTAATTAATGAAATCCTTGATATATACAGATGGTTTAGTCTGTACAAATATAATTATTAAACATTCTTATCAGGAAAACAAACAACCTTAAATAAAATGCTGCTAGAAATAGTTTAGATTTTTAGTTTAAGCAACTATCGCATATGTAACTTCAATGTAAAATGTCAAGCCTATAGTAAAATTTGCAGATTCCATGCAAATTGCTAGAATACAAAGAAAAATATCAAGTTATACTAGACAATAATAATAGTCTACTAATGGTAGTAGAAAACTATTTCTGATTCTAACAACCAAACCCAGGGGCTAAGATTTTCAGTGAACTACAGGTTTGAGCACATTATTCATCTAAGATACTTATGTGACCTCCATTAACATATTACCCAAGTATCTTTGTCTTGTCATATACTTAGAAACAAATTAAAACAGATTTTATTACTATTATTACCATTGTTTATTTCTTTTAGATACAGGGACTGCGTTATAGAAACCTTAGCTCTTTTGCCCAATGTAGCAGAAGACAAAATTTAAATATTAGCCCTGAATTTCTCACTTGTGATCAGAGCACGTTTTTTGTTCTGAGTTGCCCTCATGATCTGGTTTAGGTGTTTTCCAGCCATTCTTCACTCTTCTGCTTCTACCCTCAGTGTTTCAAATGGACAGAAAAGAGAGTCATCCCAAATCATAAAACACTGCTGAAATAATTTATCAGGGTTATTTTGTCCGAGATATATAAATTGACTAATTCTGACTGGGAGGCAGAAAAGGTATTGGAAAATAAAATGAAGAATCTAAATACTAAGGAACTTGGGGTAGCTTTGTCCACTCCATTAAAAGAAATTATATCCAATATTTCCACTATATCTTGCTAAATGTAAATCTTATTTAATTATTCCACATGTTCAGTGAAGAGGGAAAGAGACAACTCTTTTTTAGAACACCACATGGTCTTATTATTTATTTTCAGCATATTTTTAGCAACCTTTCAGTCAAAAATCTTTTAAGCTACAATCCCAGACACTTAACCTGTAAGAGCTTAAGTTTTCAAGTATATATTTGATTTTATTGGATCTGTATTGGATGCTGTTGCTCTCACCACCAAGAAAATGTGCTTATTTTTGACATGCAGGCCTGTGCTAGGATAGCCTCAGCCTCTATGTTCTTGTTTGTGATGAGGAAGACATATGCTGCAGTAGAAGATAAATTACATGAATATTCAGGAGAGCAATGTCCTGGAAGTCCAGAGATTAGATTTCACTTTGCCACTTATCTACGTGGCCCTTAGAAGGTCCATGTTTTAGATCCAGTTGCATGTGTCTGGAATTAAGATAGCTATTAGCTGAATTAAGCGGAAAGTACACTTTTGGTATATTTTGGTTTTCATTAAGCTATATTAGAAACTTGCTCTAATTATTAAAATTTTCAATATTTGAAAAGCAATTTCTTCCCCAATTCTGTCAACAACTCTACAGCCACTAACAGTTGAGACAAAGTTACGGTATTGGTACCTTTCTGTGTGTGGAATTAAAATATATAATCATATTGAAACAGTGTTGAGAATAGTCCTTCCTCACTGAATAACAGGTATTTTGTGATTCATGATTTACTTAGTGTGTCAGATTGACTCTCAGGCATGTAATTCCTTGAACATGTGTTTTAATATGCACACTTACCACATATGGTACAAAGCTGGTCAAGTGGCCTTAAAGATTTTTCCTCTTTCTTTTATTATCCTATATGATGGTATTGCCTGAAGAAATTTTTGGTACTTGGAGTTTAATAAATCCACACATTTGGGGTTTGATTCTCAAGATGTTTTAGTTTCCAACATTCCTATTGGCTTAATATTATCCTAAATTTTATGCTCTGAAATTTCATAATTTTAATAATTTCTTAATTTTAATAATTTCATAGTTTATGGCCAGAAGGTACTACTAGTCAGCTAGCCTGGCTTCCTGCATATCACAACTGATTATGTTTAAATTCATGCGGTATCTTAAGCCCAAAGAATTTAGTTAAAGTGAAACCTTTCAGTCTTCAGAAGACAGTCTTGACATGGACAGACTGGATTACCCAATACTTCAGAAAAGAAGGAAAAGAAATCCAGAATGTGGTGTGATAATTATGCAGTAGATGGACCAAACTTTCTGAATAACAACAAACTAGTTGAAATCTTAATTTTAGTAAGTTGAAATCATTCTCCGAGTTTAGATCGACAGGCAATGTATATAAATCTTGGACAAATTCATGACTATGTTATCATCAAGCAGCTAAAGAAAGAAGAAAAGTACACCAATACAAGCATTCACTTCTCTTCAACTTGCCCTGCTGCAAAATGGGGATAAAACAACTGATTTCATTTATAAAGCTCCTGTCTAAGTAAGAGCTAAGAATTTTGATTATTGATACTATCATATAAAACTACTCAAAAGCCATGACATCTCAGCTCCAAACAGCTGAGGTCCTGTCCTTTGTAGTCAGCTTGGAAAAGGCCCTTCAACAAACATTTTGGCATAGCATTTGAAGTTTCAACATAAGCTGTAATTAAAAGACATAAAAATCCTCTCACATATCTGAGGTTTCATTTTCATGGTTCCACAGGAGTGATTTAGAATAATTTTACTTTATGGTCTGTGTAATAAATAAAGCCAATCTCAAAACCTCAAAACAAAACCATGTGAGGTAAGTACATTATAAATCTGAAGAATCTAGTCTCCAAAAGCAATGGAATTTTCATGGTTTTAATGTGTGATTAAATTATTTTTAGCTGAAGGAAAAAATAATCATACAAGATAAATATCAAGCTGCATAAGTAATATACTTATTACTTATGAGTGCCCCATTCCATTCATATGCCATAAAACACTACAGCCTGTGTTATTACAGCAGATGACACAAGCAGGGGAGAGGATTCCTAAATGATTGGCATCTTTGGAAGTTTTAATGCCTCCATCTTCCAGTGATAATGCTTAAAACTGCACACACTGCAAACTATCCCTAGAGGGGTATTAATGCTAGAGTGCTAAGCGTAATAATGAATGTATAAACCTATTCCAAAATAAAATGGCATCTTCCAACATGGTTTTCATTTACTGAATGAAATCTTCCAGGCTTTAATATGACAATGATAAAAGATATTAATGTGCAGCCATATCTTTAAATCCAATCCATTTAAGTATTCAACAGGCTATTGTCACCTGCTCGAAGAAGAAAATTCATCATTTTTTCCTTACTCAATAAAATCAATAATTGTGCCATGTTTCTTGCTAACTGATGTTTCTTCTGAAATATTGTAAACTGTAACACAGTGCTTTTTTCTTTGTGTATATCCTTCTTATAATTATTTCTACTCTCATATGAATACTTACACAACTGCATCATTCAAGGAGCTAGACTACTCTCTTCTTGCCTGTATAGCTGAATACATAGGGAATTTGGGTAGTACAAAGAATAAGGAAATGTAACCTTACAAAGAATATAACATTTGATATCTCTATTGCTAAGTGTCTGGGATAATGGTAGATTGTTCAAGGACTCCAAATTTCTGTTTTCCAGCAAGAGAAAGTAATATTTTAACACATCAGCTAAGCGTTAATTGTGAAGTGGGTAATAGCTGTGTCTGAGGACACAGTTTTGCCCTTTCCAGTCCTTTGTGGGTTATGAATGAAAGAGAAATGGTCTAAGTGTAGGCATCAAGGGAGTAAAAAGGCAGCAGAATGGTTGAGTTTGATAGTATGACTAGTAGAGTTCAACAACATATTTTTGACATCTTTTATATTTACTGAAAACTTTGCAAATATACAAAGTTTTTTAGAAGTATTCAAGTGGTTTTGAATACCTTTCTGAAACATATTAATGATGGTGGTTGTGTCATCTGTATGAAGGAGAAGGTGCTTGTGAGAAGGCAGGGTACATATTTCCAACAAATAACTGAGATTTGTGTGATAACTTGGAATAGAAACCATATTGGCAAGAGTTCCCTGGCACTGTGGAAATTTCTCCCCTAATTAAAATAGTTCAGTGGACATAGATCAGAGACTGAAACCATCACATGCCCATAGATCACATGTGAGTGACCTGTCTAGAAAGATCAAGGACTTGCTGTTACTCTTAAGCAACAGTAGTTCCCAGAAAGGATTACAGTTTTAATATTGGTTATGCTATCATCTGACCAAAATCTAAAGATAACCATCTTTTTTTTGGGTGAGTTACTCAAATTGAGATTGCTGTTATGAATCGGACAGAAATGGACAAAGAATTGAAGTCACAAGTAATCCTACATGGTACCTGAGTGACTGGAATGTGAATCAACACATCCATTTTATTAGAGGTATATTTGGAGTTTTCAGCTTTGAATGGCACATTTGTTATTTAAAAATAACTCAGAAAACAGTGCAACATTTCATATAATCCAAAATAAAGCATGATGATAAAAAAATAACAACAGCCATTTGTTCAATCTGAAACAATTTTTTATGGTTTTGCCAAGAAAGCAGAATAAAAATGAGGTATGCAGCTTTAAACAGGAAATCTTAGCATTTTACAATGATAATACTTCTGCTGGTAACACAAACTGTATGCACACATCTTCCAGACCTGTTCTTAAAGTCAGAATCTAGATCAATCTTTTCTTAGCTAGTTGCTAATGACACATATACTTTGGGTAAATATCACTCACAGTTCAAAGACCTTTGATATTTAGTCTATAAGCTGTATGTGTAAATCCTGGGGATGAAAACATATGCAATCAGCCTCTGTTAGGAAATGTGGAGTTAGAAACTGAAAACTAATCAACAAGTAGAACCTAATCTAAGCATTGCTGAATCTTCCTATGGTCTGTCTATCCAGCTTCCTTTCTCCAATACTGACACATTGACTGCTGGATGGATCTTAACTAAGTTTCTAAAGCATATAAAATATTCTGAGTCTAGGGTGGAAATCATCTGGACAAATATTTAAATGTCTACATTGTAATTCAGTTACCTAAAACAGAATCATTGTCTAAGGAATCATTATCTAAATTTCTCTTCACTAATTTTGCAAAGAGGTGAAGATGACTAGATCAGATCAGACATTTGCATTGCAGATGTCTGAAGTACTATAAGACATTCCCAGTCCTCATCATCACTTTTAATTACATGTCAGCCATTTAATTTTTGACATTTTTGATAACTATTTTAAGTCATCCTGTGGCCCTAGAAGATGGTGGAAATTTTCAAAAGTATGTAGAGAAATAAACTTTCCTAGGACAAAGATGACTGAAAAGGATTGTGGTTAGATTCCTCCTAAAATTAACATTCTGTATGAGTAAACTACATAAGGGGTTGGACTTTCAGGTGAATCTTTTTTTTTTTTTTAAAAAAAAAAGGCAATGAGGCAAACTTGACTACAGAGTTTCAGCTTGTGTTTTGTTTGTTTGTTTGTTTGTTTCCTATTTTTTCCTTTGTATTATTTTACTAAAAAATCACAACACCTTAGTGAAATGAATGGTCAAAATACTAATTCAGAAGAATTAAAATGATAATAATAAAAATCAGTAGAAACTATTTACCGCATTCTAATTAGAGAAGGGCGGTAAGTAAAGATAATAATTTCTGCTAAACTAATTAGACAAAACATAGACATTTTTGAACACACAAGCGAAGTAATGTGTTTTAACGCTGAAGCCAAACCGGAAAAAATCGGTTATCTTAATTTGATAAGTATCAGGTCATATCCCTATAAAAAGCAATAGATACCATTAGATAGGAAGGATTTTTGCAGAAGAACATGAAGCTATTCTTTGGCAATGGAGGAAATATTATAATGCACCACAAAATCAATGTGCTAATTGAATCCTGTTTTCTGATAAGCATTACAAATTTTAGTTCCTAGTTTCAGCTTTGGGAGGTTTTTGTAAATTTCTTTTGATGTCCAGGATTGAGTAGTGAGTAACTGTTTAGTGGGAAAAGGAATGTCCCTGACTGGGGGTGTTTTTGTTCATTATTTATCACCTCATGGTTCATTCTCGTTCCTTCATTTTATGAGTGGGACATCTGGTGAATTTCATGAAGTACATTAAGTTCTGTGAAAACACAAGTGAAATATCAAGTGTTTTATGAGCCCACTGTGAAAATATTTACTGTGGTTATAGTGGACATGACCTGGTAAGGTTTAAATTTCTTCTTCAGTTATGATCTGTATCCCTTAGTCACACTTTTGTCCTACAGGGAATCTTCTTTTTCTGACGAGTTTAGGGATTTGTAGACTGTATGAATGATTTGAAGAGTTGTGAGCAGATATGACCTTCCAATATAAGTTTAATGTATAATTAAATAAGTTATTTAATCATATTGTTCATTTATTTCCCACACAGATTCCAGGGGAGTATGGCTTGTTACATGTTGTGACTACAACATGTGGAAATAATTCTTGTGATGTATTTGAATGTTTCTTACAAAATAATCTATTCCCTTGGAAAAGTGCCTTGCTGGATAAGAGTCCTCTTTTAATTATTTAGGTAGGGATCATGAGTGTTGAGGTGTCCAAGGGAATGGCTTCATAATATAACTGTTTTTATGTATTGGAATGGCTTCATAATATAACTGTTTTTATGTATTTTGGGTTGTTAATGTCTTCATGGATACAGATGTGTTGATTTGGAGGTTTTCCATAGATTATAGCTGGCAGGTTGTTGATTTTGTCTCTAGTGTCTAAAACCTGAAGATTAAGTTGAAGGATTCCAAACAAAGTATAATCTAATGATATTTGTTACTGAAATAGTGGTGGAAATGAACAAGAAAATCTAGATATCTAGTACAGATGACAAACACACTGATTTTGTATATTATGTACAACAAAAACTTCATACTACAATTGTTAAAAAATCTTTTTATCTACATTTTCTTCCATTTAAATGTCTTATTTCAGATTAAAATATAAACTGTGGTTAGAAACCAATAGTGGTAGCTTTATATGATGATCACCATTAAAACCAAACAATAAATAAAGATAGAAAAGCAGAAGACAGCCATGAAGTATAAAAAACAAACAAATAAACAAAAACTGATTGCTCACAATAAAATTTTTTGGTCATTTCTATTTCATCATTATTATATGCAATGTAATTTATAATGAGTTCATAATGACAAAATTGATGCTCTGGCCCTGTTTTAATTGTTACTCCCTAGTGGGACAGATTCATTGCAAATAGTGGAATAAACAGTACAAGTACCTGGTCAACTGGGAAAATACATCTAATATGTCTACTTGGATGAATCCTAGTAAAGCACCCACACTGATGTACTGACCTCTTCTCTATATGAGACTTTCCCTTTTCCCTATTTTTATGCTTTTGTGTGTGTGTTAAGTGGTGTGAGATCTGGATGGATATAGTTAAACATCACGCAGAGGAATTCAACAGTGTTTGAATGATCTGATCTGATTATCAGAGGCTGGGTTAGTAAAACAGGCTGGCTACAGCAATTCTTATACACTCTTTGAGGAATTCGACGTTAGATGAAGTTTGTCACCCACCCCCAGACATATGGATGAAACATGTACAGAAGTAAAAAAAAATATAGAAATTAAAAAAAAAAAAAAAAAAAAGATCAATCATAACAGGGAAAAAATGTAGCAAATGAAAATTTGAATGCTGAAGATATAAATCAAGTGATTTTCCTTCCCACCTTTACTAGATAAGGAGTTGATGATACTTCCTACTTAAGAGTTCTGTTTCCTTCTTTTTCAGTTACCTTAGTAAATTCAGATTATAACCTCACTTGGTAGAAGAATCTAAGCCAGGGATATTTTGAGTGCTCAGGATCCCATACAGTTTAGCAGCCTTGTCAGAGGCACTGGCTCAGACCTCTTCAGAGATGTGAGTGAGCTGACCCTGATGTCTTAGAACCAGGGTTAAATGTGCTAACTCTTAAGCTACTGAGTAAATGGTAGATGATACTGTTGCCTCAGCGACTGCTTTTCTTTTATTTTTCTCTTATTTATTTATTTATTTTGATTGTTTCTTTATTTTTGTCTTACAAGTGCCGGTAACAGAACTTTTCATTTGGGGTTGAGGAAAATAACTTTTCTTATTTTAGCAGTAAATCTTTCCCTTCGTTGCCTCCCCCCAAGTTCTACACCTAGCTCAATTTGCTGTTGTTGTTTTTCTATTGATACTACCACTTTTTTCCCTACTTTGACAGCAAACTCTGAGAAATCAATTTTTCAATTGGCTTGACTCAAGAACGCAGGTTGATGTTGGGCTTTCACCAAACACAGGGCTCTCAATACATCAGGCAAACCTGGGTGCACACACAGAAAAGATCTCTCCTCTGTGACTACACCTGCCTGTGCATCCTATATGGCTAGTGCAACAAGGGTGACAACGCGTGGAAGGCCTCCTCTTTGCAGCAGACATGTAGTTAGCTATAGTTTGCTGTCAATTTTACCTGCTGGCAACTCCTACCAGAGGCCTGAGTCTGCCACAGTTCACAAAAACAAGGACAAACAATGTTGTTGTTGTAATTGGTGGTGTGCTTTTTCTTGTTTGTTTGTTTGCTTTGTTTTGTTTCATAAACCAAATCAGAAAACAGGCTGACAGAGGGCATGTTTTGCCTTCCTATTTGCACACACATGTAAAATTCACTGTCAAACAGAACTGGACAGGGAGAAAAAAAAAAAAAAAAAAAAAAAAAAAAAAAAAACAACACTCATTTTATACATTGCATAAGACAATTTAGTGATTTCAGACTTCAGATATTAAACTTGGTTTGCAAGCCATTAGGAAGACAATATTCACACACATACAATATTCACATACACACCCTGTAAGAACAGTATACCTGATTAACAGCAAGAACAAAGTTTTCTTTCTGCATTGCCATCTTCCAGAAGTGGCTTAAATAAGTCAATCAGATATTGACTTAAATAAATCAGTCAGCTACTTGATTTTGGCTAATTTTGTGTCCCTCCAGATGGTAACATGCAGGGGGACTGTGTACAAAATGTCTTTGTTCATTATTAGTTTTGCACGGCTTGGACTGGGCTGTGTGTTGATGAGACGTTCAACACTATCTCTAAGGACAAACCACTTTTATTTTTATTTTTTTATTATTATTAAAAAAAAAGGGGGGGAAGAGGGGGAAATATTCTGTACAAAATACACCTTAGCACCTTAGGCATTGCAAGGATCACCAGCCAATGTGTGGAGGAATAGCATAGCAACTGTCACTAGGGAGAATGTCAAAACTCTGAGACATGCAGACAAGAAAAAAAAGAAAAGAAAAAAAAAAAAAACAGGCAACTGGGGGAAGTTTGAGCTTCCTTTATATCTCTGAAAAAGTATTTATTTCCCAATTCTGGCAGATAAAATACAGTTCAACTGCATTGAATCTAACAACAACAACAACAAGAAGGAAAAAAGTATATTTTAAAATATATAAAGTAAACTAAAATATTTTTCAGAAGGAGGATGCAAACTTTTCAAAGAGAGAAGGTAAAAATGTGATTTTAGTATAATGTAGAGAATAAGCTGGTTGTATTCAATAATGCAGTTATTTAGGGTAAAATCCTGTATGTATTGTGGATCTTTTATTATTATTATTATTGTTATTATTGTTATTATTATTATTATTATTATTATTATTATTATTATTATTATTATTATTATTATTAATTTATTTTTTATTTAAGATCTCCAAAGAACACGATCTCTTTCAAAGATCAAGTTCTCCTTTCAGTCCTTTCTTGGGGGATACAGTGAGAAATCTCAACTTTAACTTCTAAAATTATTTTTAAACAAGTACCAAATCCTTGCTGTCACAACATCCAGACAGAGAAAGTGGCCTACATGCACAGCACAGATGCAAAAATACAAAGACACACATCAACTGCTTAACTATATAACCAGTTCTTCTCTTTTAGTCATGATTTGTATACTTGGCTGCACTGAAGATTTTTTATTTATTTTTTAATCTAACTTCTCTCCCATCTATTTCTGGTCAGTCCATAACTCTATATTTTGGCTCATTTCTGAGAAGTAGAAGATAGTACCTGGCTATATTGTAGACAAAAAAAGAACTCATATACTGATGTCTTCATCCTGGGCAAAATATTCTTACCCATAACTCAAAAATCACTCTTCAAAACTATGTGTAATTCAGTTGTTCCCTTTTGGGTGAGGACATGGGACTCTGTGTTCTCAGTAGATACTGACAATAAGTATGAAGCCATGAATTTTTTTTTTTTTTCTTAATGGACTGGAAAGATCACTGTTCTGATATTTCTTCGTGGCAAAGCCTTTTACTCAGCATGTAGGAGACTTGCATTATTATTTTGTAAGCATTAGTTATGTAACAAGCTGAGGCCAGAAGCTTTTTCTTTAGGCATCTGGATATCCAAAGTAGATGTGTTGACCCTGTTCCATCACTATTTCACTAAGAGATTTAGGAACTGGGAACAACTCTCATTTAACTGTGAGAACATTTTCCCCTCATTCTGCTGGAGAAAAATGCAGACATATCAAAACCATGTCATGCATTTTCTTCTTCATTCAGTACTTATAATTATTTCCTTCCCTCTTGAATTATGGAAGCCTATGGAACTTTGACACCATTATTTAACTATGTTAAAAATCTTGAGGTAAAGTATTCATGAAAGAAAAAATCTGTAGGACTCACTGGGAAATTTTAAACTATTTCTTTAACTGACAATAAATTGTAGATCTGTTGGAAACAGTCTCCTTTTGGAAAGTAGTTTTACCACTAAATAAAGGACTAGCAAAAACATCCAGAAATTTCTGGAATAACTTATGTAGATAGGTACAAATATATAAAGGAATAACTCACTTTTTTATTTTTTATTTTTTTTATTTTTTATTTTTTATTTTTTTATTTTTTATTTTTATTTTTTATTTTTTATTTTTTATTTTTTAACTTAAAGATTTAGACTAAGTTAAAAAGAATCAGAAAAGTGTCAGTGTTAAAAGGAGGTTTCTCATGAGAATATCTCCTAATAGATCAAATGATAGTTAAAAAATACATTTTAAATTTTTTTCCTAATATATCTCTCTCTACTAAAAATAAAAATTACTTTTTCTTTTTTTAAAGTTTTACATACTGCAGACTCATAGCAGACAGTATGAAATAGTTCTGTTTAGCAGAGTTTATCCTCTATATGTGTTTGTCAGTTTATTAGTATTTTGTAAGTCACAAGGTTTTGTCCAATTCAGAATAGAGAAAACCTGTAAAATATGTATTAAAAACAAAACAAAACAAAAAAATCAGGTAAAATATGGTTCTTACCAATTACTGTATATGTTTATGTTATTCCTGTTGGTTTTGTTTGTTTGTTTGTTCTAAATTAAAATGTGGGTTAGAGTAGTAAGCACATTAGCAAGAAAGCAACCTTACTGTGCTTGAGCTGTTCAAAATTATGCAAGTTTCTCTCTTGTGCTACAGTTCTGATGCATGGATACTCCCAGGAAGTCAAAGAAGAATATGTTTGGAACAGACCATTCTGCATGTGATCACTCTGGCCAATTCATTGCAAATAGGAATCATTGAGAAAAATTCTGTGACTCCATCTAATAAGAAACTCAATTTTACAGCCATTAGCATTGCAAACTAAGTCTGTAAGGATGGTAATCAAATATCACACTTCAGGGCATAAACTAATTACCCAGCAGGTCAGGAAATTGTGTGTTGCTCCTATGGTCCATAAATAGTTAGATGTCCTATGAGTTTTCACCTTTTTTCCTGAAACAAGGGAAAATCGAATACTGAGTGAGCCTCTATTTGCTTGGACGTAGCAATGAAGAAATCCAGTACTGTAAGTGGTGAAATAAATGTTGCATTAACATAGACCTCATTTTCCTGGGTAATTCCATTATTTAACATATAACATCTTTCCACTGTATCATATTTCTAAGTAATGTAAATGAGAACTGTGCCAGAAAGAAATTAAAAGACATAAGAAGAGCTGAGATATAATATGTCAGGGTTGTAGGCTGACAAAAATTTAGCCATACAGGTGGCTCTTTTTCACTTTATTACCCTCATTGATTAAAATCAGAGATGGAGTTTTGACCCCAGCCTTTCACAATGAAACTGCTGTGATGGTTAACCGGGAAAAGAGAAGGAAATGTCATGAAGGATCCCCATCTCAATACAGAAATGCGTATTAGTAGTTGTATCCAATTTATGTCTCTTAAGAGGCACAGAAAGAACAAAAGAAAGGAGAAAGCACCTTGTAGGAACACAAGGATGCCTCTATTTCACTGTTTGCCTATAGGGCTGCCCTGAATCCTTGATCCCATTCCTTCATTATACAAGCAGCAATATTTTTTCCTTCAAAGTACAAAGGCTGGCCACTTATGGAAAAGAAAATGAAAAGGGAAAAAAAAAAAAAAAAAGAAAAAAAAAAAGAAAAAAAAAAGGAATAATAAAAAAAAGAGGCCTTCCTATCTTGGAAGGTCTTTACTAGGAAAAAACACCATTCAGGGGAGCATTGCAAGGACACATTTAAGTAGTGGTTATCAGGAGCTGGGAGGGTCTGAGAAAGAAAGGTCAGGTCTATACATATCCTAAGCATTTGCTACTTGCTGTTTCCAGGCAAAGGTTACCCAGCTAAATGAACCTTATGTCTAACCCCATGTGGTATTTTTTGTGTTCTTATCTGAACTCCTGTCATGCTGAGCAGAGCAGCTCGTACCTGACATTTTTCCCTTTATGGCCTTTTAAGCTTCTAAGTCTGATTGGTATAGCGTCCTTAAGGAGTGGGAAGATGCAGGGCAGGGGGAAAAAGGGGGCAGGCATTTGTAAGGAAGGAAAAGGATCTCCCTCCCGGACTTTTAGCCATCTGTGTGGCTGATTCTCTGCTTCCCTCCCCTCAGTGACTAAAATCGAAGGTGACACTCAGATCCTCAGTCTTCAGGATCAGTGGTTTTGGTGGCTTCCCATGAAAAAAAAAAAAAAATCCCTCTTTGTTAATAAAACATTTAAATCTAAGATTTTAATCACACATCAGGACACTCAAAGTTAAGGTTGCCACAGCAACCTTACAATAAAGCTTTGTGCATAACAGTTAGTGAAATGCACAGTTCAATTAAAATTTGTCTCAATTACCTGACTGTTTTTCATCTCCCCCCCCCCCCCTCCCCCAGTTCTGTTCTCTCCACCCTCTCCAAATTTTTGTTCAAAATGAGGGGAAGGACAAGAGCCACAATGGCAGAGCTGAGCACTGTGCTGCTGCATGGAGAGGCTGAGGCCAGTAAAATGCACTGTGCTGGGTGGCCTTCATCTTGGGGGGAGTGTCCAAAATCATCATGAGTTGGCAGAACCAAAAGCTTTGCTGGAGTCTAGGTGGAAACAAAACAAAACAAAACAAAGCAATAATAATAAATAATAATAAATAATAATAATAATAATAAACAAACACAACCAATACTTTGCTATTATGAAGACATTTTCAGTAATGCGCTTCTAACATAAAAATGGGGATGTTTGGGGAACATTAAATGTGAAAAGGTGCTAGGGGAGAATGGCTTTGTGGGGCAGAAGTGTTGGTGACAGATGATCTTAAGTGGTGACCAGGTTCACTGACCAACAGCGACATGAGTCAACAGATCAATCTCAAAAGAAAAAGGTAATATTTATACTTCGAAAACTACATAATGATATTATGGTGCTTAAGTTTTATAGGTCAAGCATCTTGTGTTCCTCAATGAGAAATTAGTATAGAAGTGTCTCATTAACATCACAAGCTGATTTTGCCTTGTGCTTCCTGCAAAGCGAGTGTCACTTCTTGTCGGCTCTTGTTTTCACAGCACCTCCCTGTCTGCATGCTACCCATGATGACTTCTTGTCCTGTAGTGAATTGCTGGTGTCCCATGCCAGCAATGGGAGGTTAGCACCTGGTTCAATCCTGATGTTGTTAGAGCAGAATGACATGGTGAGTGCTGGGCTGCTCGACAGCCCTTCAGCACTCATCTTTTTCCCCCTCCATTTTTCAATCTGAGGTCAGAGCCTCCTGCTCTGTGGGCAGGAACAGCGGTGGCAGAGCAGCCCTTTTATAAGACTGCAAGAGAAGCCGATTTGACGTGGACTCATGGGGAAGGAGCCAGCAGAAATGAGAAGAGGCAGCCAAAGGTCGCTCTGGCCTGCCAGCTGTAAAAACAATCCAAGTGACATGACTATAAAATCCAGGGCTTGGGAGTGACCTCCTCCAGCTCCTAATGGTGTACTCGCTTACCCCTCCCCACTCCTGCCTGCTCCCTGCATAGTGCCAGCATGGAAGAAGTAAGGCAGCCAGCAGGAGGTATGAGGCAGGGAGCAAGGGTTGCACAGAGGGAGAGGAAGCTCTGCCTGGCAAAGGCCAGCAATGATGGGGGGGCAGCCACTGCAGGCCATTGAGATCGAGCTTTTTAAGTACATTTCAGCATAGCATGTTTGCTCCTAAGAAATCTAATATCCTTTGGGTCAGTGCAGGCCAACTGTTAGATATAAAGAATTCATAGCACTTGCAATCCCCAGATGAACCATTTTCAATTCTTCATGTTTCTGAAAAACCATTGTGTCGATCTATCAGCAGTGGCTGTGCCGCATAACGAGGGCCGTCTCCTGCCTTAATGCCAAAGTGTAAATATTGCATTGCAGCAAGCAGCAGTAGATAATGCATAATAATGAGCTGGGTTTGTTATGTGGTGTGCTATCCAGAGCCCTTGAAAACAACGCATCAGTTTAAAAAAAAAAAAAAAGAGTGAAAGATTTTTTTCCAGAAAAAGAAAACAGCCTTTGTGCTGCATGTAGAAGTGAAATAATCATTTACAATTCTGAAAAATAGATGACATGGTCAGAAACATGAAGACAAGGATAAAAGACCAACTCTGATCTGATGAGCCGTTGGAGTCGTCAGTATAAATTCACTTAGACACCAACAGAGCTCTAAGCAGAGCTGAATTTTCATGCTGGAAAGATGGATGTTTTTATAAAGACTCCTCACTCTTATTTAATGGGACAGGAATTTTAGTCTCAGCACATGATTAAACATGATGAAAAGAAATATTGTTTGAGCCAATAGTAATCAAGTGCTAGTTCCATGATTTTCATAGTTAATTTTTACAGTTCTCATCAGTAATGTGTTTTTCCTCTCTCAAAAGGCAAGGTATAGCACTTCAATGGCTGTCAATCATCACACATTGTAAGCTACAAGCACTTTAGGAATTACTGAACCAGTGTTTGGCAGAGGCTAAGAAAATCACATCCATGCAGTGTGAAGAATCTGATTCATGTATCTTCATCCAAGAATTTTAACAATGTGGGCCAAAATGAAGGGCAGTTCACTCTCTTCTTAATGCATATTGTGTTAAAGTGTTTTCAGCAGAAAACAAGCTAACGGCTAATGATCGAGTTTCTGACTGCTGAAGAAATGCAGTATCTGCAGGCACTTACATGAATCCCACTTGGTCCTCCAGTGCTCTCTCAGATGTCCCTTGCCTGTACAGCTCTTAGGAACTCAGATGGGACTGACTGCTGACAAGTTGCTGAATATCATCAGTTTTCACTGTAAGCAGTGGGAGCTGATGGAGCTCTGCATCTTTCCGGATTCAATTCTGAAGGTGCCAGTAGTTTTATAATTCAATCCACCAAGAAACAGGCTGAAAAACCATTTCACACAGATCAACACACAGACTAGGCAGCAATATCTCTCACTCATAGCAAGGCAAGGATCTTGATGCCAAAGGCTCTGCAATACATATTTTTTCACAAGCTGTCATAATGCTGTTTCCAGGTGTTTATTCCCTTCTGGGGTATCCAGGAGAATAAGAATTTGACAGGTACACTAATTCTCAAAGATTTGCTTAGTTAAGTTTGCACTGAAGAAAAAGGTCCATACTAACTCAGTTCATTCCATGCAAAACCCCAGAAGAACATTACCTATATCTCGGAAACATTTTGACTAAGTCCTTAGTAATCTAAATATAAACATCTAAGATTTAGACACCTAACCTTTATCAATTATCTAGGTTTCATCAAAAATGCATAGAGATAAGTATAGCTAAGGTAAATAACTATCTGTAGATAGGACCCAGAAATCTAGTTTAGCCTAATAATAAATCAACTAATTACACTAAAAACCCTTCTGCACTTAATTTTAAAACTTTCACATATATATATATATATATATATATATATATATTTTTTTTTTTTCCAGAACCCATTCAAAAATAATACAGTGGAGTAATAACACCTAAGAGTTTACTTCAGATTAGCAATGAAGATGAGATCCAGGAATAGGTCATGCTCCACAGAAATTCAGTAGAGAAAAAGAAGGTTGTTTGGCATTAAATGCTACAACTTGGCACAAGCCAGTCTTTCTATTTCCACACTGAGCCTGTGTATTTTGTGTGTTGGACTAGTGACTAACTGAGTATTGTTACCCTGCCTATTTCTCTTTGTTGATACACCAATTTTTCCTTTAAGTATGAAGTAATTGATGATCTGCTACCAGAGATTTCAACTAATTCTGAACACACTCAGGCATTCTTCCATTGTAAATTCCAATTTGAATGCTGGTATATTTGGAAGAGCTCATACAAAGAGAGGAAAGGGGTGTAAGCGGAAATAAAAATAAAGCAGACTTAAAACTTAAACTAAAATACAGAGTAAAGAGGAGAAAGCTATGGAGCAATTATTTTTCTAGGAAGAAGTATTATCATTATGGAATCTTGGACCTGTACCTAATGATAGATCAAGCTAACACACAGTTATACAAAAGTGAGTGGCAGAAAGAGTTCTCTGGCAGATAGGACCTCAAATTAGGATATGATTTTCACAGACCTCTACTGTGACTAGGACAAGTCTTTCTCTAGTGAAATTCTGTGAAAGTAGAATGGGAGTTTACAGTTTTGGAGGGATGTTGAGAAAAAACTTTGTCCCATTCTTCCTGAGGTCTTCAGATGTATGTGTGTGTAATCATCTGAATAGAGAATATGTTCTATACAACACCAGTATAAGAATCATAGAATCATTAAGGTTGGAAAAGACCTTCAAGGTAATCTGATACAACCATCACCCTACTACCAAGGTCACTGACTAAACCATGTCCTACTCATTACAGAGTATGTACTCTATATACTCTTTATATTCTATATACTCAGATTATATAAAGAGTATAACCTTCCCACCATTAAAAACATTGAGAACTTTCAAATATAATGTGGAATACAGACACCAGTTATTCACCTCCACTAAGGGTAAACAAACATTTTGTTATCTGCTAATTTTTGAATACAGGTTGTATAAAGTACCAACTTATTTCCTCAGCAGTATCTAACTAGCCAGTGCTTTTTGATTTGATGCAAACAGTGGGTTTTTGTCTTCAGTTCGTTATGACCAAAACAGACACATTTCATGTCACAGATACAGATTCTTCAGTTATCCATGGGTAGTCCTAAGTATTTCAAAATCACAGGTTATGTACAATGGTATCATTTTAGTATTAATTTTAATATCACAAACTTTCTTACTTAAACCATCTTGTCTGACTTCCACTGTTCAAAAAGTAAGTAATAGCAGATTGGTAACAATTTCAACTTTCCTGAAAACTTACTTAGGTATTAAGTTCTGAATTTAAAGTACTCTGAACTCTGTCCAGTGACCATTACCATGACTGGAAGGCTTACATAAACTCAAATATGCCTTTAAAGGAAAAAATGGACCCTGGAGGAAATAAACATCCACAGAACTTAATGAGTTCTATTTAAAATAGTGACAAATGTTCATCTGGGAAACTACAAATCATTTGGGTGACTTAAAATCAGCTTCTGTATTAAAATAAAGACAGTTCACTGCTGGATTCTAAGAAAACACAGAAGTTTTGTGCTCATAACATAGGCTTGGAAGCCAAGAAATCTTTAGTTTTATTATCAGCTCAGCTAATGACTCCCAGGGTAGCCATGGGAGTTTAATACATCTCTCTCTGTCTTTGTTTGTATATCTGATATTTATTATAGTATATTGCTAGCATGAGAAATAATTAAAATGGAGAGTACATTTTCTTTTCCTTCTAAATCTCCCAGACACCTCCCCCCAACCTTGTTTGTCATAGGCAGAACTGAAAAACAAATAAAAGCATTGCTGAAATATTTTATGTAAAGAATATTTTAACTTAGATTTTGCACTTATCAGAAAAATGACCATTACATTTCATTTGAAGCAGAAAAAAGCAAAGCAAATCAGACTGAACTCTTTCCTGGGAAGCATTTGTTTTTCTTCTTTTATAAAAGCATGAACTTTTTCATTGATGATGGCATTTGAACCCCAGGACCATTTCTATCAAGTGTCCATTACTGAAATTCACCAAATGATTTTATATCTACTGCAACATTGGTTTTACCCTCCATTATTGCTCTGCCTGGGAGGAACGGAAGATATATTACAGTGCAAGCAATCTATTAAAAGGGGGATGTTTTACTTGTTTTAAAGCATAGACTAAAGTGTTTATTAGTTAAAAGTTTTGGGTGGCACTGTTGTTTAATATTTAGCATCCAAATTATGGCTGACAGTATCAGAGACATAAAATTAATTGTATTTATAAAACAAGTGGAGAAACTATTGTCCTCAAAATGCCTTCTGTCAGAAAATACCCAGGTGTAAAACTGATATAACCAGTAATATTGGGTTTGAGTTTATATTTATAGAAAAACTGAGTACAACTCTGTACCAAACTGCTTTTGTTGTCAGTAGACCCTGGAAACATCATGTGTCTTCCAGCCTCTCCAAAAGGAAGGCTAATAGAGAAAGAAAAAGATGCTCCCTTGCTGTCAGAGTGCATCACACTTCTTTTCCATCCTGTAAAATGGAACCTGTGGCTTCAGGAGCTCTGATTGTCATATTGGGCAATTGAGCAATTGGTAGTGGTTTCACAAGGCATTTAAATGAATGTCCACAACAAGCTGTGAGATAGAATGAACTCATCTGAGGACTGCTACTAAAAATCCAAGCATCAGCTGAGGTCAGAGGACTATAATATATTCAAATTGACTTTTTTGTTATTATTATTTCTTTTAATCTGTGTTAAAAATAAAGACAGTTCACTGCTGGATTCTAAGAAAACACAGAAGTTTTGTGCTCAAAACATAGGCTTGGAAGCTAAAGTATATCAAGGAAAGTAGGTGCAAACTTCAGAGAATGACTACTATATGGACAGCTATCATGTGATGAGTCTGTCTATCACTAGTTCCACATTTAGTGAAACCTTTGCTTACACATCGTGACTGCCTTTCCTACTCTCTGTGTTAGAGCATTTTATTAGCAGAATTTGAGGATTTGCTTGGATACCAGAAGCTCAAACTTTCAGATATTTTTTCAGACTTTAAGGGAGATTAGGTTTTACATATTTTACATAAGAAAGGTTCCCTAGATTAATATTAAAATATATAATGATGCATGTAAAGAAAGCTACATGCCAATGCACCCTTGTTATCCATTTCCATATTCAGACAACCTATCTCTGTGAATGAAACACACAAAAAAGTTTGAAAAGAAATACAAAACAGTCTTTGTCTCAGTCAATGTCCCTTAGACAGACAGCAATAGATCTTTTCTTCAGATGTCCAGTCTGGCATCCAGAATATTTAATGATATGGCCACAACTTCTTCAGAGCCACACTGATGCTGTCTTTTGTTAGGCTAAGTAGCATCAGGCTTCCTGGAGAAGACAATTGAATATATCATTCTGATCTCAGCCACAAATTGTATTTCAAAAATCAGGTACTTTAAGATGACATGGGAACATCTGGCAGTGACAGATATTTTCTAAGTTTTAAGCTGTCAACTGGCAATATTCTTAGATGAACTATGATTGTTCTGATTTTCATATATGAAATTGGTTGTAGGGCAGACCTGACTTGGAAACATTTTTCCAGGAGGCAACAGTTGACAGTTGGATTGTCTTGTGCTAGCTGAAGTATGGAAAACATTTCTCCTGAACCATCTATTGTCTATCTAGACATGACTAAAGCAGAAGAAGGTATTTATATGACATATTAATGACAGCAATTTATAGATGAACAACAGCAATGTTCTAACTTAATCAGGGTGTCTAACCAGGGTGTCTGATAAGATCTGGAGACTAACTGTAGGCTTCCTAAGTCCTGTTCTGAGTCCTTCATAAGAAAAAACTCTAGTTCTTTTCAAAAAAAAAAAAAAAAAAGATTTCATCGAAATTTCCTGGAGAAAAAGGAGACTAATCAACACTGGGAAAGCAGCACTTTGCAATTTGAGCAAGCCCTGGCTATAACATGGGGGAAGCAGGAATATCTCTCAAGCATTTAGAATTCATGTATTATAATGGCAGGACATGATCATTCAACATAGCAAGAAAAATCTGATTTTTATGGCCAAAACAACACTCCACATAAAATTCTGACATATCAATTTAACATTGTTATTTGCTTCTGCTCTGGATTTGGGGACTGATGCTGTTTATGCATTTCCAAAAACATCTTGAATTAATATTCAGTGTTTACTAAGCCCGTTGGATTTCCTGATGTAATTTGCATTAGCTCATAACAGCAGAGGCCCCAGGAGAGCCAGGACCAAAGAATTAAATAGTAAAACAAATGCTTTGATGTGTTAAAAAATAGGGTCTCCTTCACCTTTACTATATAATCATCTGTGAATAGAAGCAAAAACAAATAAGTCACATCCATTCTTTATTCCATTACTAAATAAAACAATGCAGATCTTGTTAAGAGAATATTTTAATGGTAACATATTTGAATATAAGTGATTGCTGAGTATTTGACAATTCTCTGTGATGAAATCTTCAGTCTCACCATGCCTATAACTAAGGGGATTCTCAACCATTTCAGTTAAGCCAAATATCCAAAGAATGGATGGGTTTGTAGCATTAAAAGGTGCTTTGAAATTCAAGTCTAGCCCAGAAAGAAACCCTTTTTGGTAACCTTTTTTATAACCTTTGAGAAGTTATTTATTCTGCCTGTACCTGCTTTTTGTCTAGTAAATGTCTTGTTTGATTACAGGGTAGATTGCTGTAGGAAAGATTGTGTGCCATTATATAAACTCACATCTGTATAGCAGATTTTAGCACAGGCCAATTCTGTCTATTAGGGTCATTTTCTTTCACAAATAAATTGTGAACCTTGACCTATCAATCATCACCCTAAAATTTCAGCAGAATCAAAGTTCATAAACATTTATATTTAATGCTTCATATTGCCCTTGTGCGTAGCCTTCCAGCTGAGGTTTGGATCAACTTTACAAACCTTACACAGTCAAAGAGAAGATCCAGAAAGAACACCTAAATCTATATGATAAGGTTCTAGACCAAATAGTTTCTGTATGGTAGATGAGTATGAGTTTGCAATATGATCTCTGAATATATGCAGACAGTTAAGGTCATATATCTTCAAGTCACTTTATGCCCTGACCTTAGTGAAAGATATAATCTGATACAGTTAACTAGACAGCTTCCTTGTCCATAAGGCCATCATTTATGTCATCAGAAAGCTGGAGATACTTCTCTTACTTATTTCTGAATCTTTTAATTACATCCTGGGCAAGCTCTTGGACCAGTGTCTTCACCAAGAAAATCTTCAAAATGGCTTTAATAGTTCACATTCCCAAATAGAAAGCTTGTATAAACATTCTACATTCTCTGAACACCTTTTGTAGTTAAGTGAAACTCTGAAAATTTCACTTTGCATTGAAACATGCTGACATTAGACAGCAATGCCTAGCAACTTCTTAATTTAATACTTGGGTTAAGAATTTTTTACATTCATGAGATAACAATTTAAGAGCAATATGCAAGTTAAATGGATAATGAAAGACATTGTCAAATGTACTCAAAAATACTGAGAAATTCATCAAATGAATTAATCAACCAATGTTAGAGTACCTATCTGTGTAGGTATTTCTACCACCAGAGGTATCTGATGGCCTCTAGGGTAACCATATTTTTTATTGTTAAATTATTAATGATGCTTTCATGCCTGAGGCCTTATGGAATACTACATAGCATCTTTTATCTAAGGAGCTCATCGTGATTCACAAAGATTAAGCATCAAAACATTCCTATAAAGAAAGTAGGCTGTACAGTTGTTCTGTACTGCATTATATACAACTGTAAAGTAAACCTAATATTCATTTAAATGAACTTGAATTTTTACTCCTTGTGCTTCAGGGGCTTAAATACCAAACTCTCTGTTCTTATAATTTTATGGAGGAATCTCGGGGGAGGGGGAAGGGGGGGGGGGGGGCAGGTGGTGAGAAATTAAGTCTTAAAGTCACCAAGTCCAGATTTCTTTTCAGTGGATTGTTCTACCACCACTCCACCACTCACCTTTTCTGCATCACATGAGAATTTCACTAACAGCTCTCCTTTTCCAGCAATGTACATACCAACCTGGAAAATCATTGAAGAAAGGATTGTTCTGAGACAGCATTGTGGCAGATGTTTAAACATATGGACTTTCCTTTGATCTGAGTTTCTAGATAGATTGGAAACATGTGCTATGGTTTAGTACACATTGTGGTTTTCATGACCAGGAAAGCAAATTGGATTTTCGTGTCAAGGTTTTGGTAGCAGGGGGCTGAAGGAGTGGTTTCTTTAAGAGTCCAGAAGCTGTCCCATGTTAGATAAGGGCCAGTTTCAGGTGGCTTCAAAAGGGACCCACCGCTGGCCAGAGCTGAGCCAATAAGCAATGTTGTTTGTGCCTTTGTGAGAGCATGTTTAAGAAAGGAAAAATAAAAAATAAAATAAAAAAAAAAAAAAAAAAAAAAAGCAAGTAGTAAGAACCAGCACTGCTGCCCCCAAGGTGAGTGCATCAGGAGGGCAGGAGGTGCTCCCGGAGTAGAGTAGCAGATCCCCTGCACCTGTGGAGAGGCCCCTGGTGGCGCAGGCTTTCCCCCTGCAGCCCATGGGTCCCACATGGAACAGATCTCCACACTGCAGCCAGTGGAGGAGCCCCTGGTGGAGCAGGTGGATGTGGCCTGGAGGAGGCTGCAGCCCATGGAGAGCCCCTGCAGCAGCAGGCCATGGGCCGGAGCTGCAGCCTGTGGAAAGGAGCCCATGCAGGAGCAAGGGGTCTGGGGGGAGCTGCCACCTGTGCTGGAGCAGTTTGCTCCTGGGGGATGGACCCTGTGGTATGGAGCCGTGTGGGAGCAGTTCTTGAAGAGCTGCTGCCTGTGGGCAGCCCCCACTGAAGGAGTGGTGGAAACAAAGCATCAGGGACTGACCACAGCCCCCATTCTCTGCACCCCTGCGCTGCTCAGGGCGGGTGAGGGCAAGGTGTTTATAGCTTACTTTTGGTTTCTCATTGCTATAGTCTTTTAGTGATAGGCAACAAATTATATTAATCTCTCTATGCTGAGTCTATTTTGCCAATGACAATAACTGGTGAGTGATCTCCCTGTCCTTATCTCAACACTTCAGCCCTTTTCATTGTATTCTTTCCCCTTTTCCTTTTGAGGAGGGGGAATGAGATAGCAGTTGTGGTAGAGTTCAGTTGCCCAGCTGGACAAAACCACCACATGCACTGATATCAGAAAGGTACTGTACCATTCACATGAGTGTTTTGATTCTTTCTTAACCTCAGATAAAAATGGGAATTAATGTATCTCTGAGTGGAACTGAAAACACAAATTTTAGTTTATAGGAACAAGCCTGACCTTTCCACTATTCAGAGAGCGGTAAAACTATCCATTTTCTCAAGTGCTCGGTAAACTTATGGCAACTTCCGGACAGAAGTCAGGTTGCCTGCATATATCATGCCTCCTGGTGATTGCAGTGAGACTGTCTTTAAAATAAGCAGATGCCCATTTTACTAAAAACTAAAACTGAGGCAGGGATCTTATGTTATTTGTTTGAGAAGATAGTAGTCTGTAGCAGATAGACATTCCCAATATTATATTTGAGATACTAGGATTGTTTTCCAGTTTTGTTTTCTTTTTCTTTTAGAGAAACACAAATGCAAGTGCCACCAGTCTGCCAACACTATCTGAGCAGATCTAGGAAAGCAGAACATCAGTTTTTTACGCATATATTCTAGGCTCACCAGCATCTTGCCTTCAGCTTTTACTCTTGTATGACAAGCATGATCAAATATACAGAAACCAAACAAAACAATACGCAGAAAAATCTTACTACACAGCCTATAGACAGAACTCATCTGAACACAACAGGAAAGCAGTGCATGCAGCATGCTGCTCTTGAACACAGAGGTTTCATTTCTGATCTGGACAGTCAAGTTGGGAATTGTATCTGTGATAATAATGGCATCAGTCAGAGGGAAGCTATTTTTAAAAGAACTGCCTGCAGGCCAAAGGGTAACTCCCAGGGGGGAAAATAATCAGCTCTGCCTTCTTTATATTTAAGCCTACAGCACTGTCAGGGCCTGACAGTAATGGCCATCATTCATTTAACTTAAGCAAAGAGGAATAAAAATAAATAAAGGAGAGAGATAAGTGTGAAATAAATGGACAAATGTCCCTTATTCCAGAGTTAACCTTTGCATGGTTGAACCAAAACTTAACATACAAAAGACAAATTCATAACTCATCTCTCTTGCATGCCTGCAACATTAGAAGGTATCAAATTCAAAGTTTATAGAAAGAATCCAGTTTAAATAATATCAAATGTATGCGAGGGTGAAATTACTGCCTAATTTTTAAACTGACTACACAGTTCCCCAAAATCTTTCTCATATTTTTGAATATCTCCATAATAAGGGAAAGTTAGAAAAAGGTAGAAGTCGTCTCGCATTATTTTTAACTGCCTTGTCTGAGCTAAACAGTAAGACTTGTAGTCAAAAGAGAGAAATGGGCAAATACAAAATTTTCTGTAATCACAATTTGGAAACTGGAAAAATACAAAAGGGGTTTCCCTAATTTTGAAACACAATATTCCACATTCCCCACACAAACAAAGCGGGCCCAAAAGCTGTCAATATGTTATATCAAATACTTGCACTTTTAATTCTAATGCTTTAAAAGTTGGTTTGAAATACTTACAAAAGCCAACCTGGTTAGATTAAAGTTGTGATTTGTAAAAGCTATTGGGAATCCTGAACCCAATTTCAACGCCAATCTGATGTGGTAATTAAGCAATTTTTATTTGTAAGTGGTACATAAGATAACATGCTTAATGTAAGGTAAGCTCTTGTACCACAAAGTTAGTTGCCTTATTTTCACATATGTTTGATGTTTTGGATGGGTTAACTGCTACAAAGAAAGAGCAGTGTCTTTTGGATAAACTCTCTGAGACATAAAGAAGCAATCTATATTTTCTTTCAAACTACCTTTTCTACAGTCACAAAGTAATTTGGACTGCAGACCCAAATAATTTCCTCTGATGTTATTAGTTCTTCAGTTTTGAGTTAAGATATTGATGATGTTTCATAGGAATTGGTCTATAAAGAGACATGGAAGCAGAATAAATTCTTGATGTTAACTACTGAATTACTGAATCTTCTTTCTTCTAAATGGCTGTACACTGAAGCAAGTCACTGAAATCACTAAATAAATTTGATAATTTAAATAGTTAAAGGAAAAACACACCCTCAAAAAGTTGTGAATGTAGCATACCAAACGGTGTTCCCAAACATTAGCTTCAAGGAGAATAAATAGTGGATCATTTCTTAGCCAATTAATATCTACTTAGTAGCTTATGCCCTGGTGTGCACATGTAACTGTATTTAATGTTAATGAAAGCGATGTGCATGCTACAGAGAAGGCTAGACTTCTTAAAAGGTGTTGTTCAAATTACTTCCTACAGATATAGGTCAAAGATTAATCACTTAATTTGGCTTCCTCTGCATTATCCCCCCCCCCAAAAAAAAAAAAAAAAAAAAAGGAAGAACAATGCATAACACTTAACTACAGCATTTAAAGCTACAAGTATTATTCCTACAATGTTTTTGTCAAGTTTTTAATCTATCAAGTTCTCTTCATTTTCCAACAAAAAGTAAAATAAAGTGTCAGATTACTGTTGTGAAATGTTGAGGCTGCTTGCACAAGTGTAAAAAGAGCTCAGAATCTGGAGATTAATTTATCACTACCTGTGATTTTAATTCTTCTACTGGTCAGAGAAACAGAAAAAAAATGTGAAAGAGAGGTTCTGCAGGTTTTGGTGGGACATAAACAATTAAAGATTAGTTTGGTTTTACTGATTTGAATAGGTCTACCTGGCATTTGCAGAGTTAAATAAACTGATATAGTGTTTATAGTCAGAGATTAATGGCCTATTGACCACAACAAACAGAAACATAAATCCATCAGAGCATTCTCTACCAGATTTTATTTCCATTCACATATGTAAATCTTATTATCTAGACTCTCTAGACTCAGACATAATCACTAACTATACCTGGGTGAAAGGAAGAGAGGACCCAATTTTCCTTTGGCCTTTTTTTTTTTTTTTTTTTTTTTTTTTTTTTTTTTTGTCTTACGTAATCATTTCCATTTGGACTAAATGTATGAAAATGCCATTTGATCATATCAGTAGCTAATCAAGACCATAGGCTTGTACTTTTACTTCTTCTTCCACTAGGTGTAAATGACCAAAGGAAACTGTGAGGGAGAAGAGGAAGGAGCTATTAATCATATTCTAATTTAAACACCTTCTTTTGTTCAAATGGATTGTACCTTGAATTCCAGTGATTATGTTGACAATAAGGTAAGTCTAGACAGATGGTTCAGGTAGGGACACATACAGCTTTCACTTAGGATTTGATTTAGTTGCCTAAAACCAGTCTTTTACCGTCATTCAAAATGCCCTGAGGTATCCAGAACATCTGTGCAGGCCTGGAAGGTGTAATGCAAGACCCATGGGAGAACCATACCTTTCTGGAAGAGCAGATGGATGTCAGATGGGATATCATAGGAAATCTGAAATGGCATTAGGTGGCTTGAAGATAAAGCTTCCTGTCCTAGCGTGGCCCTCGGATTATTATCCATTATTGATTTTCTGGGTAGGCAGTGATGGAGTTCCAACAAGAAGTCCAAGGGCAATTAAGAGAGACTTCAGAGCCTTGGGACAACTAGTTAACAGATCAGGAGCACAAGTAGTGTCCTCCTCTGTACCTCCATTTGCAGGGAATGATGAGGAGAGAAAACAGGAAGAGCCAGCAGATCAATATATGCCACCTGAGCCAGTTGTCACTGGTAGGAGTTTGGATTTATTGATCATGGGACATTTAGCGTGACACCAGCGCCACTGGCAACAGACAGGGGAAAACAGTCGCAAAGGGGGAAAAGGATTTTTGCACAGGAGTTAGCAGAGTTTATTGAAAGAGCTTTAAATTACATTTTAAAGGGAAAAGGGATGAAACCAGGATTTCTAAAGATAAAACATGGGTCAGTACACCAATGGCTGTGGGACAGTGTGCTAACAAGGGCCTTCAGTCTGACATCCCGGTGGAAGTAGGGGTTGGAGAGCCATGTGACAGCAAAGACACAAGGGATATTGTTAGAAATCACAGAAGTGCCATGCCTGAGAAGGGTCATGTAGGAATTAGGGCTTCTCCTACTCAGAAGGTGACAGGATCACTAGCCAACTGAAGTTCATCTACATCAGTGCATGTGCAGTATGGGCAACAAACAGAAAGAGCTGGAAGCTGTTGTGCAGCGGGAAAACTATGGCACAGTTGCTCATCACAGAAACATGGTGGGTTGACTCGCCCAGCTGGAGTGCTGCAATGGATGTCCATAAATTCTTCAGAAGAGATAGGCTAGGAAAGAGAACCAGTGGGGTAGCCCTGTGTGTTAGGGTGTGTTTTGATTGTCTTGACTTTAATGATGGTGATGATAGGGTTGAATGTTTATGGGTAAGAACTAGGAGGTAGGTCAACATGACAGAAGTCATGGTGGGACTCTGCTGTAGACTACTCAAACAAGATGAAGAGCAGGTTAAATATTCTATAGGCAGTTGGGAGAAGTCTCACAATCATTAGTCTTTGTTCTCATGGGGGACTTCAATTTTCTTCACTGAAAGAACAACCAAGTAGAACCCTCAAACCCTTGCATTATGAGCATACATTTTCTATATGCAAGCATCTACATGACAGCTGTAAGTTTAAGCTCTTTTGTAGCAAGAGGAGGTTTATGGCCTGATTTGATTACTCACACATGGGTATATGGCAATATGTGAAATGCCCAAGACTATCCTGGTGCCTTCCCGGCTGCTGGTCCAGAAGGACATGGCTCTCCCTTAAGCTCTATGTCATATTTTTCAAGGCCAAGCTAATGTTTTGAACTCCTTAGTTCATACTGAATGACATCAAGAGTTTGGTATATGTCAGTGAGTGGAGTCTCAGTACACCTAGCAGTCCTTCAAAAACAATAATCTCAAGGAAAAATACTATCACCCTGTATGTGCAAATACTATCACCTTGTATGTATCAAATGTACAGATCAGTAAACTTCACTGACAGTATTCAATTGTCCATTGACTATAGCATCCTTAAATACTCTAGGTAACATGTAAGCATCTCAATGTACATACTTACATTTGTGTATCTTCAGAATAGGGATATAGGTGCAAAGAACAGGTAAAGAGGGCAAGACGTGTGTCTGGATTATACCAGGGGTGATGTAGATTAATACAGCAGGAGAGAATGTGGTTTGACATGGTAGGGAAAGGCAAGAAAAGATAAGCTTATTCTTATAATACCTAAAACATTGTCTTATGTTCTTTTCCATGTCTGTTGATGCCATATGTCACTTGCAGCTGTGAAAGAGTGGAAACAGGAGGAAACAATGCAGATGTCTCATCTCAGGACCATGGTCCAGTTTCTCAGATCTCATTCCTCTAGTCATGCCTTGTGAGATACTGTCCCTGTACTCTGTTTAAATAGTTGTCATCTACAGAGCTACGCTGGAGCTAAATATGGGGCACTGTGCTAAAATGATCAAAGTTGTTCAGTTAAGCTTAGAAAGGATTGCTAGAGACAACAGAGATGTTTAACAAATGATTCCCAGATAAAAATGTTTTGCCAAGCATCAAAATTTGACCTGATAATTCTTCTGTTATTCATAAAAGACATCGCTTATGTGGCCAATTCTTAAAGTCAAAATCCTGCCTTATTTTACCCCTGTGCAACTCCATATTTTCAATTAGGAATGACAGTTTGATCTTAATGGAAAACAACAACACAGAAAAATAGGAAAATGTTAGAAGAAAAGCAGTCCTAAAAAATGGCATCTGAGTGTTTGTTTTTATCTGAACTGATCTGATATTTAAATGCGAAGTATTTTTCTTCCCATGACCCCATATAAACCTGCATCATATTTCTATATTTTTTTCATTTCTCTTCACTCTTAATGTAAAATTAACTCCTGCTCGACTGCTGAGCTTCAGACTAATATGCCCAAAACAGTACCAGTTTTGCATTTCTATCAGCTCTGTAAAAACATTGTCTCCCGAGAGAAGGCAACAGTTGGCGTTTTTAAAACATAGAAGCACGGGTTGAAGTTTGATGAGTCTAGAAACTCACTGAGTGATGTTCTGTGCTCAGTAAGAGAATAGGTATGGGAAACAAAAGTGTCTCCAAGGAAAGGGTCTGCTCAGTGTCCAGACCCAGTAAATCCTTTCCTACTTTCTGAAGTTTCAAACCAGGCTGCTGATTACACACAGTTTTATCCCAGGGTCTTTATCACTCTTCTGACAGTTTGAGATTATTTATCAGCAAGATCTAATACCTTAAACACTTTTTGGCAAGTTCTCTTCTTGAAAACTCTACGAGAAAATGTTAAGGCAGACAGGCAACACAGTATTCCAGGAGTGAAAACAATACTTTACTAAATCTGATATTTTTCAATATAATATGCCATTAGTGATGTTTCTGTAATGAATAGATATTTGACAGATTCAAGATTTGACAGATACAGGATAACCTATCATGGCTGTAAAAGTAAGCTTTCAAACCTCAGGAGGTCAGACTGACTACATCTTTTCAGTGGGTAGGCATGGAGCAAGGCAATGACCTCAGAGCTGTGAGAAATAAAGAAACATTCTGTCATTGCTGCCTTGCTGATTAACTTCCTGGCTTTCTCCCTGTGATTACTGGAGATTTTCCAGTCAAGGAACACCTTCTGCCTGACACTGATACATGCTGCTTACGTGACATGAGAAAATGTAGGAAGTTGTCATCTGCTCTCCGAATGGTGAAAAAGTAGGCAATGCATTTTCTTCAAATACATAAAAAAAGTGTTGTTATAAAGGACCAGGTTTATGTATTTGTCCATGCATGAGGGGAATAAATGGAAAAAAGGTATTTTGCTGTTGCTTGTAATGCTTTTAAGAATTTCACCAAAAGAGGATTTGATATAAAAATTTGTATTTTCACACAATTATAAAATTGTTTATTAGTACTGTGTAAAAATGAATTATTTCTGTGATACTTTTGGGGTTGCACAGTATGATAAAATGCTGGGAATGTTTATCGTATGTTTTAATATTTATCCCTGGGTGTTCATTCCTGGGGACTGCAGTTCTCCTCACCAAAGGAGCAGCCCTGGCTTTACATACAGACTGGGTGATGAGATGCTGGAGAGCAGCCTAGAAGAGCGGGATCTGGGGGTTGTGGTTGACAGCAAGTTGAATATGAGCCAGCAGTGTGTCCTGGCAGCCAGGAGGGCCAACCGTATCCTGGGGTGCATCAAGCACGGCATCGCTAATTGGTCAAGGGAGGTGATTGTCCTGCTCCACTCTGTGCGGATGCGGCCTCACCTCGAGTACTGTGTGCAGTTCTGGGCAGCACAGTACAAAAAGGACATTAAACTGTTGGAGAGTGTCCAGAGGAGGGCAATGAAGATGGTGAAGGGCCTAGAGGGGAAGACATATGAAGAGCGGCTGAGGTCACTAGGCCTGTTCAGCCTGGAGAAGAGGAGGCTGAGGGGAGACCTCATCACAGTCTACAACTTCCTCGTGAGGGGGAGTGGAGAGGCAGGTGACTTATTCTCTGTAAACACTGGTGATAGAACCCATGGGAATGGTGTTAATCTGAGGCAGGGGAAGTTTAGGCTTGACATCAGGAAGAGGTTCTTCAATGAGAGGATGGTTGCACACTGGAACAGGCTTCCCAGTGAAGTAGTCACTGCACCAAGCCTGTCTGAATTTAAAAAGTGATTGGACTGTGCACTTAGTCACATGGTCTAAACTTTTGGGTAAACCCGTGTGGTGCCAGGAGTTGGACTTGATGATCCTTATGGGTCCCTTCTAACTCGGGATATTCTATGATTCTATGATTCTATGATAAAGGCATCTGATGCTTTTCAAGTAAAGATGTACACAAATAGTAGTCAACCTATTGAAATTAGTTGGCTACTTCACCTGTGCTTTATCTCATTAGTTTCTTTATGTTTGCTCCTTGAAGCAAGCCAGGACTTACTGAGGCTGTACAAGAGAGATCACACGTGGGTTGCACTGATGCCACGTGGAGAAGAAGTTTGAGAAAGAGGGTTTTAATATTTTCTTTCTTTTGAAAAGTATGTTGGCTTCCTTTTAGCAGAGGTGTCACGACAGATGAGAACTTCACATAACCTCTTTGAGGAGTGAGCGCTACAGTTTTCCTCTGTGCTTGTCTGTAGTGAGTATGATTCATTAGTGTAAGACAGTTGTTCAGGCTTTTAGCTCTGAAGGTCTCAGGTCAAATGCTGATATGTCAGACATCAGAACTGCTGATCTCGCTTATACCTCTTGTGCCTAGTATTGGGTCTGCTGGAAATTGTGAAGGTGACAAATAGCAAAACTGGCAAAAATGCAGTAGATCTCATTATGACAGGCACAATTCACAGTCCTGGATAGTTCTCTAGTTTCAGTTGGGTAGCCAGAACACGTGCTTCCTTGTTCAGCCTAAGCTAGGAATGGACTAGAGAAGTCCTGTACAGCCCTGGACAGGCAAACACCAGAGATACGAACATTACCAGCAAAAATCCGGGATGGATGTGTGCTTACTCCTTAGGTACACTGAAACAGAAGGAATAGCTATTTTTGCAGACAGAGTAGTTACTTTTTTTTCTGGTGATCAAGAAGGAGAGAGAAAACTGGCACTAGAATCATCCAATTTGAGACACAACTGAGCCCAGATAATCACCCATCTCCTGAAGGAAATGAACCTTGTAACAGAGTGAAATACAGCATGGAAGGATATGGACAGACAGATAAAGAAAATATTGCCTTTTCCCTTCCCTTCCCTTCCCTTCCCTTCCCTTCCCTTCCCTTCCCTTCCCTTCCCTTCCCTTCCCTTCCCTTCCCTTCCCTTCCCTTCCCTTCCCTTCCCTTCCCTTCCCTTCCCTTCCCTTCCCTTCCCTTCCCTTCCCTTTCACTTCTATTTCTAAAAAAGTTTTCCTCATAGACTTCTATTCTTTTCTGAATTATTGCCAAAATAAACATTTTTTTTTTTTAACCACTCCTAAACACTGAGCAGATTTTGTTTGTTTCTTTGTTTGTTTTAACAAAGCATTGATTATAACCTCATGATCTAATTTCTGGCAGATACAGATCAGTTCATCATTGTATATGTAAAGTTAAGGCTGATATTTCTCAAGTGCATTTCTTTCCATTTTTTTTTTTTTTTTTTTGACAATAAATTACATTTTCAATCTTCATTTATCCCTGGTTATTTTGTAGTTTGTTTTTATCCTGAATAACCTGAATGCTTTGAATAACACAGGTGGTCAACTTTTTCCATTGCTATTTGCAGTCTTAACCAGACCACATTTGTCAAATAACATTGGTCCTCACGTAGCTTGGATGAGACTGTTCTAATTCTTTTCTTACCTGTTGTGAAAGAACAAAACATAAGAAATATTGCTGTTTTTATAAAGAAGCTCTTCACATTTTTTACTAATGAAATGAGGTACACCTGTTTTGTAAGCTGTAGTACATGCTTGGAAAACTCTATTGACATATGAAGATCCATTCAATTCCTTTTGCTTTTAAATAGATTTATGTTTCTTTTAAGGTACCCAAACTATTCTAGCTAACCTGCCCTTCCAGTACCAAGGTTATCTACAGAACTTTTACCAAATTTCCTTGTCTTAGCAAGCAACTGACAGTAGTCTGGGAACAAGATTTCTTACCTCACTAATGTCCGTATTAGGACATTCTATGACAAAAAGTGAGCCTAGCAAGATAACTGTAACAGCACAATTAGAGACAATTAGCACAGCAGGGGAGTCATTGCCATAAAGGTGTCTGGGAGGCTGGCAAACTGAGAAAGGTCAAAATAGTCACTGAAGATGGATATATAATTTTCTTATTTAGATTGCAAGATCTTTTGGGCTCACAGAAAGCCAAGTGCAATAACTTCTGTTGTAGCCTTGAAGTGCTACCATAAAAAGATACAAACATATATAATGATAAATGTAGGAATATAGGTGACCTCCATGAGGAATCTGAACTAGGTGTGGATTATATTTTCTTTCAGGGGCCATGAACTCAGGAATAAAGAACTAAGTTTCAAGAGCTTGTAATCACTACTTTAAAGGAACATTTGACTGTGGATTATGAAATTTGTCCTTGATTAAAAACAACAGTAGTCTCTCTTTATCCCCTGAGAATAATTTGGTGGGTGTATGCTTGCATTCACTCTTAAACTGTTAGCTTATTAATAATTTGAAAGTTGAAAAGATTCTTGCCCTTATGAACCTTTGGCAATTTTATATTTCAGGTGTGGCAGCTTGACCTTGGGTGTTGAACTTTGCTTCTATCCTGTTCCATGAAACCATGTAGAAGCAGTAAGTGCTATCCAATTCATCTGAAATCATCCTCAAATTGTGGGAAGTGGAGCAGTTATTTGCAGAGTCTGTGTTAAAATGTACATTTCATGCTAACAATTATCAGGATACTTTCAGGATTTCACTTGGCTATCCTCAAATTGGGTATCTTTCAGTTCAGGAGTAAATGGGATCGCTCATGTGAGCACGACACATTTGGAAGAAGTGACCTGGCCCTAGTCTTCTGGCACTACTTAAGTCTCACATAAGTCCTTGTATTCAGTGGACTCGGTGTGACTAATGCCTGCTGAAAGCTGCCGTCTCCTTCAAAACTCTACACCTGAAACGAAGACGAGCAGTTCTGTACTAGGCTAATAGAGATAACCTCAGGGAGTAGTTATGCACTCATTTCAAACACTTGAAAGAGGAACAAAAAAACTATGAAGTTGCTATTGAAGTATAATTAAGATGGTGTTTTCAAGTACAGTGTAACCTTAAACTGGAGGAGTAAGAGAGTTAAAATGGAACCACTTACAAAGCAGTAAAAGCTCCACTGCATGAGGCACTCTGCGTGTACAAAATTACAGGATTAGAAACCATTCAGCCAGTCCAGTGCCTGTGTAGACTGAGATTTGTAAAGAACTTCTTATTTCTTTTCTATTGAAGGAGGTGAAAAATGAAAAAAAAGGAAGACTGAGAAAGGAGAATATGGGAAAGTTTTCAGAGAAGTCTTCTAGCTAAAATAAGCAGAAGTCTAGATAACCTCCTTCTGAAGACTTTCTTGAACTCCTTCAAACTTCAGTAAAAAGATTGAAGCTTCCTCTGTGGCTCCAGCATATACTACTTTTTCCTAGACAAGAGAAGGGATCTCTGCTTACAAACAGTTTAGGTTTTCAGTTCTTTTGTTGCCATCAGCAAGAAGTGTGAAAGATTCTTTTCTAGTAAAAATTTCAAATCAAAAATATTTTTTATTTTTTTTTCCTGCAGATACTTCGTGTGATCCTACCTTCATATCTTGAGCTCCACTGAGGAATACCAGTCCTGGAAGCTCAGTGAATCTTCCAGAATCATGTTTTAAATGTCTGTAAAGTTCTGAGGGAGAAATATATTTATATACACATAAAATACCAGTAGAGCTTGACTTGGGGAGGATGTTAGGAAGATATATATGTATTTTTAATTATTGCTCCAAACTTGAAAATCCCAAGTTATGTTCGGTGAATAATTGTATAAGAAAGATAAAAGCTCTTCTCATAGCTCTGATTCATCACATCCAACAAAGTTGTCTATTTCTCTCCATTTAAGTAATAAAAGAACATTGAATAACTAACTTTGGTTTGAATTGCTCAATTTCGGACAAATGCAGAGAGGTCAAATGAATCCCACTTGAAATAATGCATGGCAGAATATATAGTACATTAAAAAAAAAATCCTTTTACTATTTTATGTTTTCAAACATTGAAAACAATAAGAATATCACTTTTCTGAAAAAGAAAATGTTTAACACATGTCAAACAGGACAGATTTTCTTTTTGTTTATTTGCTTGCTTGCTTGCTGTAATATGTTAGCAACAAAAGTAGATAACTGATTTGGGCTAATTACTAGATGAATGTTGAAAAACTGTTAATAATACTGTATGGAAAGTACTAGTACTTCTTATATATATCAATATTAATTTTGGAATGAAACAAGTTGGTGTATCACATGAAGACGACAAGGAAATACTTTTCTTTCCATTAATGATCAAGGAAGATATTATGCAACATCTACAGGGTAGTAAATATTTTATAATCTGCAGGCTCATATCCAAGTCTTTGAAAGCTTGGTAAGTCTGATGAGATCTCTTTTCCATTGTTGTAAGTTTAAAAATATTTTTAGAATAATGTAGAAATTCCAGATGATTTGAAAAATACCAGTGACTTAAGTAACTAACCTCTCAATCCTAAATAAAATAACAGGAAGTATAATAATGGCTAGAGATGATTGAACTATAGTCAGCTCTAACCAAGATGGATCTGTGAAGAAATCTTTGTCAAAATGGTTTGAATTCATTCTTTGGTGAAAATACAGGTGAATTTGAGTGATATACATAAAGTAAAATAAAGAGAAGCATAATAGGTTTTACTAAGTATTTTCAATGGGGAGTCATCATCACATTTGGGAATACTGTGCTGTGTTCTGCATGCTGGCACTGAAAAATTAAGTTACTAAATCACTGCAGAATCTCAGAGGAAGCTTTAGAAAAGGAGTCTTTTTATTTAGGTCATGAGCTGCAGAAATGGTAGGTGACTGCATGGTGATATTTCAATATCATCAGAGAAAATGATGAGCAGCATTAGCACAGGTAATTCAGAACACTGAGACAACATTTAACCAGGGGAATGTATTACCATATCTCAATATCTATGTGTTCAGATATTCCCGTTACATTTTTGCATGGTACAATGTAAATAAATTCAACTTATTAGGCTCAGTACAAAAGTAAGCTGGTGAAGTTTCATGACGTAGTATAAAGATGTAAGACCAAATGACCCAGTTGTTCTCACTGGCTTTAGACACAATGACTCTGTGAATGAACTGTGTTTAATGACTGGTTAAAGCCATATTCAACTGGGAATCCAGACTTGAACAGCAGAGGAAATCCTGCAGGAATTCTCAGTGTGATCTACATGCATCTCTGAGACTTGAAGAGTCAAACATTTCCATCCAGGTTATTCCTTTCTTGTTTGGTCAGGCATATGCGTTAAAAAAAATAACTGTAAATAAAACTTATCAGTGATGTTGGATCTCAGGAGCTCAGATTCTTCCAGAGAGTTTCAGAGATCACCACTCATTTATTTTGCTCTTCTCAACATCCTATGCACAGCTTGAGGTCTAGATGTGCTTAGATATTTGAAGTTAGAATCAAAAGTGAGATTTTGGTGTTAGGGCCTGAGAAAACCCACAAAGTCTGTCAGGCCAGAAAACCTGGAGGTTAGATAGGTTGGCATGTTATTTGGACAGGAAACAGCTTGCTGTAGGGAGCTCCTGGTTGCTTTATATTTTTGGAGTTGTCATCAAAATCAAAACAGCTTGAAGCAGCACTTATGACTCATTTCCAGTGTGGAAGAAAGCCATAAGTTAAGCACCACATGCTATGAGTGTAACACATAACAGGCCCCTTAGCTACACCAAAAAGTTTTACATGGTTTTCAAGTGTCAATCGAGTTTTCCTTGTGCCTAAGGCTCTATGACATCTAGACAATTGTAATCAGGTTCTTTCCTGGCCCCACTGCCCATTATAACCTGTCACTCTTCAGCTTCTTCACTTACTATTCCACTACTATGGATTTAATCTGCAGTTTTCTATTCACTAAATTTAAGGCCTAGCAGTTTTCATGTATTATTCACTTCCATTTGCTATACTTGTTAAACAGTATATGTTCATTGGACATAATAAATCACCATACCCTTTCCTTCTTGCATTTCCCAGAACAGAGTTATTACTCAATCTATCTCTACCGACAGCAGCTTCATAGCTACCACAGATTTCTCTGTATTCATGAGGCTATTCATCACTGTACCTGTCTTAAATATTAGCAAAGTAAGCTTGCTCGAAAGGCTTAAGCTATAATCTGTCGGAGGTGTATGTGGAGGCATACATATGTCTGACTTTAAATCGTGTGAAATGTCTACCTATTGGCTGTGCGACATCCTGCTCAGCTTGGGTAATCTGAGGTTATTAATATGCTCATCAAAGCAGAATAGAAAGAAGGTTATCTTCTTTATGTGTCTCTTACAGATAAAGAAGAGACCAGAGCCTGAGGACCTTATTAATTTTGCATATCTGCTTTTGCTCTCATCCCCTCAGGATCATATTACTGGAGTCAGTGATTAGGGTGTTTGCCCTTTCTGTGCCTCAGAAGGAAGATGCTCAACTCCTCATCCATTCCTTTAACAGGGTCTGGGAAACTGTTCTGAGGCTGCAGCTAGGTGGCAGAAGATGGGGAGCTGCCTACACGGGTGGGTTCAGGCATGTTCTACCTGTAACTTTGGTAAGTGAAAAGTTATTTCCGTAATTGAAGCCAGGCTGCCAGTGCAGATATTAATAAATCTGTTGTGCCAGTGTTTCCTAGTGTAATTCACAGACCCGGTTCTTTACCTCTTACCTTCATTCCAATTTCCCATGTCGATTATTTTTCTTTTGTCTTTATTAAAATATGTCCTGTTTGGTTGCAGCCACTTAACTACATCACACAGACACTTTCTCAGCTATAATGTAACTTTTCTTCATTTATCAATTCAGTAAACTTTGTGTCAGAAATACTACTACTACTACTACTACTACTACTACTACTACTACTACTACTACTACTACTACTAAAATTATATCAATCTAGCCTAAACCCGTGGAGGATGCCACTAGACATAACCCCATTCAAGAATGCTTCCTCATTCTATTAATCAAATCAACTCTGGGGAAAAATAAATAAATAAATAAATAAATAAATAAATAAAATAATCAGAAAGTTTGAACTACTTCTGAAGGATTTTTTTTTGTTGTTGTTTTTGTTTTTTCAAAGTACCACACTTATTTTTGATATATTTAAAGAGTTGCAAATTCATAGAGTTGACCTTTCATTCATAAAAATCTGTCCCAAGGATATGGCCAAAAATAAACAAATGTATAGAACACTTTTAACCAACAGGAAAGAAATGATACTTCTAATTCTCTGCTTGAAAATCAATATAGCCAACTATACAGCCGATGACAACAATCTGAATATATGTTTTTAAGCACGGATTATTGGAATAATCATAAATTAATTGTTTAGGTCAAATTCATCAAAGTTCTTCATGTTCACCCTAGAAAAGTGTCAGTCGGATAACTAAATTATTTGAGGAGCAGGACAGCATTCCCACAGGAGGGATATTCATGATATTTCCTTTTGCCTGAGGAAGGGAAGCTGCTGAGTCATCATCTAGAGGACCTTTTCTCTCTTCAGAAACTATGAAGTTAGGTAGCTTTTGCTAAGGTTTATGTTCTGAATGATGCCTTTGAGCCTCACTACTACATCTGCAAAGTGAGAACAATACCAGAGTGCTCTTCTTCATCATAGAAGATAGTGTCAGTTTGAGACTTCAGAGCATTTGAGTGTGTGTCAGAAGTCCCAGGAGATATCTTGGAGATATTAGCCTTAGCTGGTGATAAGAAAACACAATATTTTTTATTCAGTTACAAAGTTTAGCAAGAATTTATAAGTTTAGAACTGGATTTTTTCCCATTTTAAAGAATAAACGTAAGCCATTTGCTTCTAAAGTTATGGGTTTTGGAAAATCCTGCATTACCATGTCAGTACTTAGGGCAGAGACAAACAAGAAAATAAGTCTACCAAGCCTAAAAGTCTGTGATACTGTAAAGGTCATCAACCAGAAATTACTGCTAGTCAAATATGCTGTTTCTTCTAAGGAATGATAAAAACTGCTGAGCAGCAATAGCTGCACATTATTTTTATTTTAACAGTAGCTGTGTTAATTAAGAGTAGGGACCAAGACCCTATCAATGATATGATGAAATGTGTCAAATTTAAACCTTGTGCATTCACGCTTAAGGCACAGCAAACCACCATACACTGTAAAAAGCAAATACTTGTATTTCTTTTAGTATACGGTTGAGAACAAAACATAGACATTCATTTGCAATTGATTTTCAAAGCAGTATTATGTTCATTCTCATATTGATTACTATAAAAATCCTCAGCCGGACTTATCAGCTAAATGCATTCTGTCTGTTATGGATGGGCTGAAACTACTCTTTGACCAAACGGGGCTATCTTCAACTTGCAATAGCAATCTTGCAAGCAGAAATTCAAGCACAACCTAAATGAATTCTCTAGGGGGATGCTGAGTCTAGTGTGTCATTCGTGGTTTTGTCTGAGAAAGAGTTAATTTTCTTCATAGAGGCTCACACAAGAGGCTGTGTTTTGTATTTTTGATGGAAATAGTAGTGATAACAAACAAATGTTTCAGATGATGCAGAGTGCTTACAAAGAGCCAAAGACTCTCCCGCTTCTCATACTGCCCTGCCAGCAAGGGGGTTGACCAAGAGTTGGGAGGGGACACAGCCAGGACAGCTGGCCCAGGATGACCAAAGGCATGTCCCGTACCATGTGGTGTCATGCCTAATAATAAAAGCTGGGTAAAGAAGGAGGAAGGGAGAAACATCGAGAGTGATGGCGTTTGTCTTCCCAGGAAACTGCTATACATGATGAGCCCTGCTTTCCTGGAAGTGGCTGACACCTGCCTGCCGAAGGGAAGTAGTGAATGAATTCCTTGTCTTGTTTTGCTTGCACACACAAAGTAAAGCTTTTGCTTTACCTAGTAATCTGTCTTTGTCTGAACCCGTGAGTTATTGCACTTTCACCTTTTTGTACTCTCAACCCCATCACACCTGGGGAGAGGGAGTGAGCAGCTGGGTGGTGCTGAGCTGCCTGCCAGGTTAAACCACAATAGTCCATTTGGGGCAGGGCTGTATGAGAAATGAAATTATGAAAAAAATATATAAATAAATAATTTAATCTCAGCCAAAACCACGACAGTGTCCAAACATATTTGAGTTATGAGCTGTTTAAAACAGACATGTTGATGAAAAGCAGGACAAAGTGCTTGGGACAAAGTGGAATTTACCATGTCCAAGGACATTTCAGAACTACTCTCTCAAAGATTACCACCACTGCTAGCGCTTACAATTAAATTTCCTACTATGTTCTTGTAAAGTTTCAACCAAATGACAGGATTTGACATTTGTGTGTATTTATTATCTATAACTTTTTTGTTTTCAATGCCCACCCTGAAAGCAAGGTGACATTTTGGAACCAGTGTTGCTGTTGAACAGCATAATACCTTATTTCTGAAGTAGCATTATCTATTTCAGTGGAGATATTTAATGCTATAACACCCTCCTCAGTAAAAATGGCAGTGCAGAATAAGACCTTTTAACAGAAGACAAGAATAGGCTGTAAAAGCAGAATTCATCTGAGGCTTTATCTAATTTATCACCAAAGAAGGTAAAAGGAGTGAGCCATTGTATATTTCTAAAGAACACATTAGGCAAGGAATAAAATAGTAGTTATCGGTAAAGAACAGGTAACTTTTTCAGCTTTGTTAAGCTGAAAAATGGTTATTAAACCATAAATAATAATCCTTAATAATTAATAGAATGCTGTTTAGGAAGACAGTGGAGAGTTACTTTCAAGGGAAGAAATTTTTTTTTCCTTATTTTTATTTCTGTTGTCTTATAATGCAATCGGGAAAAAAAAAATTACATTTGATTTGATCTTGATCTTCTTAGTCTAAATTTTCATGTTTCAATTTTGGAAAAAAATGCTTCCATACTAAATAAATAAAATAGATAAATTCCATAAATAAATAAATAACCACCAAAACACAATAGAATACAAAAAGTTTGTGTCTGTTTTTGAAACCTGCATTACAAAGGATGTATGGTGCATGGACGGGTATTCTACTATTTAGTAAACTTTGCTTAAATATGTTTGCGCTTACGGTTTTCATAACATATTTTTCTTTTTTCAATGTGGATTCTCTAGTGTCTAATGAGAGCTCATATTTCTTTCTTTCCCTAAGTGGAATCATTATTTGGTGTTCTTTTCTTTCCTTAGAGTGATTTTCATAAGACCTAATGTCAAACCCTAATAACTTTGAGACTGCTATCCCATCTGTCATATTTGGCTGGAATATCAATTGGACATATCAATTAAAAAGCTACTGGGGTGGGGTGAGGGAGCAGGAGACAGATAGAAAAATACAGAAACTCTCTCATACACAAGGAGCATCTGTCTCATTTTCTTAAATGTCTAAGTGAGTTATGTGCATGAAAGAAAGATTTAAATCACTCAAGCTAAACACGGATTAGCTCCCTAATTCAGTTGGCAATCTCAGAAGCCCAAATTTTTTATACAGAAACCAGGCAGAAGTAGGATGCTACCCAATAGAGTTTCTGGGTATTTACATTAATTCTGGGTATTTTACATAATAAGCTGTGAAAATACTAACCCTTTGCCTTTCATCCTCCATCATATGTGACTTTCACTGTCACAAAGGTCTGCAAAAGCAAAGGCCATGTGTCATTTACAGTCCTGAAGCACAAGGCCTGTACTTTTTCCCCTGTGCATCATTCAATGGATTTTTTTTTTTTTTTTTTTTTTTTTCAATTTCTTAATCAACTAAAGCTTGGGTCTTACAGACTTTAGTCTGTTCGGTGCACAACCATTTTCTGATTAGCATCCATCATTTGGAGTATTTCAAGGGGAGGTACTTTCAAAAAATAGTATGTGATGAAGTAGGTAGCACAAAGTTAGAATTACGGAAGAGATCCGTCTTGAATTACTGTATCTGTTGGTGAATAGGACATTTATTTGTAGGTTAATCTAGAAATATTAAAGCTTAGATTTCCTCATTTCCCATTGTTTTTTTAAACATATGTAAAAAGAATTAGAATAGATAGGATGACTATTCTAAAGTTTTAAAACCCAACAGCTCTACTAAGTTACTTCTAAAGATGAAGTAGACTGGAGAAAAAGTAGCAGATAGACTTAGGAATCATCTGTAGTTTGTGCAGAAGAGCACAGCTTCATTTAGCACATGGAAACAACGCCAGTTTATGTTACCAGAAGATGTGTAACTTTTGCTTTTCCTGAGTTATTGTGTTGTTAATCTTTTTTAGTCCATATTAAATGAGAGAAGCAATATATCTTCCAAAAGATCAAAAAAAAAAAAAAAAAAAATCAAAAAAAATCAAAAGATCCAATGAAAACTTATAGTTAAAAATCAGGTATTGTTTATCTGAATACAAACTCACTATACCGGGGTACCTCTACACTGCATACAAATCTTGGATGCACCTTTAAAGTTGTGAAAAAATCTTGACAGACAATTGCTCATTAAAATCTGATAATTGTAATCAGAGTTCTTTGACTCCCTCTAATTGGTAACAACAGAACTAAAGTAATCTGTGCTTTTGGCATTCTGTCTGTCTAATTCATCTCGTATGAATTAGAAAGCAATATATAGAAGAAAAAAATGCTTTATTAGTTACGGGATTTAAAAGACATCAATTAACTTCTTTAAACCCCCCTCTTTTTTTCCTTTAAAAGACAAGGCAATTTGTTTCCTTGATGTGTGAGCCATCATCAAATCTAAATTCACAGCAAGAACACTTCTGAGATAGCCCAAACTTATCATGAGGTTAATGAACCATTGCACTGGTCCGATCAAACCCATTTGTCAATGAATAAAATTGCTCATCTGCTGTCTTGCAACATAATTTGGAATAAAACTGCCAAAGTAAGAACTTATTTATGTTTCTCTTTAGCAAAGATTTTTCCTTCAGACTGGAAAATATATGTATAATAGGTCAGTAATGTAAGAAGAGTTTATTATTTTACAACAGAAATCACAAATTCAGTTTGAACCAATTTCTATTTCTTGGAACATATAATGTGAGAGCAGAGTCAGACCTACAATATTTCAATTAATTTCTGTTGTGAGGCTGATCAAGACGATTTAATACAGGATTGTGTATGGGTTATGTTACCCAAAATCTTTCAGTGAACATCAGAGCTGAAAATTCAAGCATAACATGTCTCTAACACCAAGATTCCAAGTCTCTCTTATTTAATTTTGTTTGTTTGTTTGTTTTTTGTTTGTTTGCTTTTCTATGCACTATAAACCCAATTTTAGCTGAATATAGTATATTTTCCCCCTGTACTCAGCTCTGGTGAGGCCGCACCTCGAGTACCGTGTTCAGTTTTGGGTCCCTCGCTACAAGAAGGACATCGAGGTGCTTGAGCGGGTTCAGAGAAGGGCGACGAAGCTGGTGAGGGGCCTAGAGAACAAGTCCTATGAGGAGCGGCTGAGGGAGCTGGGCTTGTTCAGCCTGGAGAAGAGGAGGCTCAGGGGCGACCTTATCGCTCTCTATAGGTACCTCAAGGGAGGCTGTAGCGAGGTGGGGGTTGGTCTGTTCTCCCACGTGCCTGGTGACAGGACGAGGGGGAATGGGCTTAAGTTGAGCCAGGGGAGTTTTAGGTTAGATGTTAGGAAGAACTTCTTCACTGAAAGGGTTGTTAGGCATTGGAACAGGCTGCCCAGGGAAGTGGTGGAGTCACCATCCCTGGAAGTCTTCAAAAGGCATTTAGATGTAGAGCTTAGGGATATGGTTTAGTGGGGACTGTTAGCATTAGGTCAGAGGTTGGACTCGATGATCTTGAGGTCTCTTCCAACCTAGAAATTCTGTGATTCTGTGATTCTGCGATATCCAAACCTGATGGTTCCAGGTTTGGAACAGATGATGATGGAAAGTTACTGATAAAAATAATAATAATAATTTGGAACAAGGTCTTTCCTACTATTAACCGGAAGGTGGAAAGGTGAAGGATCAATAAAGGAACTTTTGCTGTTCATGTTATATATGAAGTGGTAATTCGTGTCGAGACAATGGTTGATATTAATAAAGAAGGGGGAGATGTGGGAGTGTGGCCATGGGGGTGGGCAAGCCCCGTGGTTGATTAACATTAGATTCTTAATGATGAGGCCATCAGGAATGTAAAAGAGTTTAGAGGGAACAAAGAAGGGTGATTCAGGAGACTCCATGCAGTCTCCGGTTTCTTGTTCTCCAGCTGTTAAGGCATGGAAGTTTCTGGGTGTATGCTGTTGCTGTTACATGCAAAGTTGTTTGACCAATGAAAAGTTGTTTTGAAAAGAACTGCTGTGGGGAGAAGGGTATAAAAGGGGAGCCTGTCCTCAGTATAAAAAAAAAAAAAAAAAGGCAACACGATGTTATGAAGTTATGTCGTCAATGGGGAGGCAGAAAGAAGGAACAAAGAGGAGCAAGCTAGCGGAACGGAGACCAGGACGGGAGCAGGCACATTGATTGCCTCATGGAGGTTCAGCCAAACTCAGCAAACAGCTCAGAGAAGCTCGTACTGAAAGTCGCTGAAAATGGGCGCACCGGAGCAGGGAAGAAGCTCAAGCTGAGAGAAGCAGACCTGCACACACAACTGCCGCTCACTGGTAAGCAGCTGTGCATTATGGGGAATCATACGTCCCTAGGAACAAAGACTGTCCTGGTAACCTTACAGCTTATTCTCCTTATTAACAATTGGACAGTTTATGATCCTGAAATATGGGACCAAGTTGAGGTCAAGGTGTGGGACTCTGCAACTAAAAACAAGGTTGCAGTGGAATTGCTTGACACCTGGCTAGCAATATCTGAGGCCTTAAAGAGATATGTGGGACCACAGTCAGAAACGTGTGGTTTGCCAGACAGTGAGGGAGCTATGGGCTCCTTTACTGATCCGACTGCTATGCCATCGGCCCCTCTGCCACTACAGCCATGGAAGGCTTTTGCTGTTACGCCTCCTGGTGACCTGGACGTGCCTTTTGACCCAGGCCCTACTGGCCTTGAAAACGAGATGGATATGCTTTTCTTTGATTCGGGAAGAACGGGATACATAAGGCCTGAAGACCGAGTTGCTTGACAACTTAAAGCAAGATATATTGTTCGAAAGGAATGGAAAATGGAGACTTGTTTGTAATTAAGAAAAGGAATGGAAAATGGAGACTGTTAAGTCATTGAAACTTAAAGGTTTCAAAAAAAAAAAGGTTTTGTTACCTTTTCTGATTGTACGTATGTATAGGCATACTCGGGTTTAGTATGTAAAAGTGATGTTCTATATGTTTAGAATGTTTGATGTTCGTGTGTGCATGTTGGTTGAGCGTAGACTCCCTGCACACCCAGTGCTGTTTACTTGCCTTTTATACCTTTTATAAATATTCTTTTATAAATATTACTAAATTCAGATTGAGATGAGACTTCATATATAACACTCAGAAAAATAGTATAGCAGTCCTACCATTGACACTGAATGTGCAGACACGAGCCTGGGAAAAATGTGGTTTAGAAGCTGAGTAATGACCATCCACAGGAATCACTGCCCTCCTCAGTCACAGATGAATGGGGCTTAGGGTTATGAGCAGAATATAGAAACCAACCAAATAAGTCCTCTTAGACCTCTGGGCCAGAAAGGGTGAAAAGGTGAGAACAAAGTGTAAAAATCCACTGTAGAGTGCACTTTTGGATTCATTTGGCTGAAGCTGGAGAAAAGTTTAGGAAACAGATTCACACAGATTAACAGAATTTCTAGGTTGGAAGAGACCTCAAGATCATCGAGTCCAACCTCTGACCTAACGCTAACAGTCCCCATTAAACCACTGCAAAACTCTTCCTCTCCCATTCTTCGTCTTCCTGTTCTTTTCTCCATTATCATTTCATTGTAAACAGAAAACCATTTGCAGGCTGCTTAATTCTCTCAAAGCAATCAGATCTACAACATAAGAGCCCTATTAGATGCTGAGTGTGGGAGGCGTGGCCCAACCCGTGAGTAGGACGGTCAGCGTACATATGGAAATTAGTTTTAAGTTTAGATTCCTTCCATATGAGATGAAAAGCCTTCAATGGCACCTGTATATTTTGTGATATTTCTCTGGGTAGAGCAGTACTCTGAAGCAGAAACAGAAAATCTTTAAGAGATAATAAAAAGTCTCGTACTGTTTCAACTAAGACCATTAAGTTCAGGACACTGTTTACACTTGCTGTATACATACAGCTTTTGATTACTAATGGCCCACTGTCAAGTGCTCTGACATAGGTGTAGCAGAATACCCACCTGTTAGTCTTACAGTACCATTTTTGTACTCACCCTTCTTGCTTAAAGATCTTGCCTTTAAAATATCACTTTGCATTTCTCAAGATCATCAGATAATTTTTTCAATTAAAGCCAAGTTAAAATCACTGAGGATATGTGCTCTTAAAACCTACAGAAACCTCATACTTTCATATAAAATGCAAGAAGTTAAAAGTTTGAATAGTGTTTCTGAAAACATCTTTTTTTCTAGTTTTCTTTGAAGACAATTCTATGGCTAGTCATGTCCTGATGCTGCTGTGCTGTGTATACCAGTGATACATGGTACCTTTAGTATTGGGATGGATGTTTTGACCTGTAAATTCTCCATCAGACCTCAAAATTGAACTAATTAAAATGAAGGTGAAATGCAGCACTGTGAAAGACCTATGTTCCATTTAAGTATCTGCTAATAGCTTCACATAATAATTAAAATGTTCCTAAAATAAAAGTTCTCTTTTGAGGAATACCATTTTGATTTCTTTTTTTTTTATCTGGGATCGAAATCAGTATCAGTTTTGAAGACAGAATATATCACCTACAATCGTTTTTCAAACATATTATTGACTATAATTGCCAGAGTGGGGAAAAAGAAGGACAAAATGAAAATCATAAATGGAAGAAAAATGCTCGTCATAAACTAAGAAATTCAGAAGACATAAAAATAAAAAGAGCTCATGTGATCATCAACTCTGATGATCACATCTATACATAGATGTACATATAGATCATAGATGTATGCAGATTTAAGAATCTGTTCTTGTTTGAAATGTTTCATAACTCAGGGATAAATATATTTAATATTGTTGATCATGGACAATCTCTAGCAATTGACATTAAATTATTGCAAAGGTTATTCATCTTTACTATTAACAAATATGATTTATTTGTCATTTTCTTCTTGACACTTCCATCAGTGGACCCTGTAGTATTTTATATTTTGAAGATGCTGTTGAGAAAGCATTACTTGTGCTTCTTATTCTTATATTCTTAAATTCTTATATTTTGGGATGAAGTTGTCTTTTGAAAATCATTTATAATATAAAGAGGTTAATCAGGTGGAATCTTTCATAATAGGGCTTGCAGATAGGACAAATAAGGAAGTACTCTCTCTTCTAGAGCAGAGATGTGATTGAAATAATCAAGGTCATGATTTTTTCAAAGGGGCCTTCAGGAGTTAGCTAGCCAATTCAGTAATAGAAGGGTGGCTCACTTGTAGATCTCTTTGAAAATCCCACCATTAATTATCAATGTTTGTACAACTCTTTGAACCTTCAAGATGTTTGAAAAAAAAAAATGTAAGTGTGATGATAGTTTGTATTAAACACAGCTTGTAAATTATATAAATCACACTTTAAATCCCTGAGTAGATTGATCATGTTCTAGGAGTTTTCCCTCTAGGACAAGTATAATCAGATTCAGTTACAACCCTATAATGCATAACGTAAGCTTTTTAAACAAATCATTGAAAACTACAAAGCAAAACTGTGAAACTGACCCTGAGGTAAGTATCTAAGAGTTCCACCTTACTTAGAGCATCAAATTTAAAACACACGCTACATCTGATTTCTTTAAGTGTTTTTTTGGTAATACCAAATTCTTGTAGTTAAAGCTAATTTAGATACTAAAAATTAATGACCTACCTAAGGAAAGTCTGTTGATGGAGGAGGAAAGGACTTTCCCACATTGCTCCTGTTCCTGAAGTGGAAAATACCATGGGTTGCCATTAGTGATGACCAGAGATTCTTACAAGGTCTACAAACTGAAAGAGGCTAATAACTAATGAATAGAGCCAAAAGTCATATAGTTGGAACAAGACATAAAAAGGTTTTATGTAAATAAATTGCTGTAAATTGTTTTTATCAGGGGTTAAGAGGGTATTAAGAGGGTATCAGAATCCTTCTCTGATACCCTGATTGCTGGAATGCACATTCATTTAATACTGTCTCTGGGATGACACAGCATTACCTTTTGACCTTATCAGCTATGTGCTGCTACAGATGAACTGAAGTCCTGAAAGGAAGTGAACATTAGTCATTTGTGTGGAGTGCAATAAAAGCAATTGCAGATGAACCACAGTACAGATAAAGAAATATATCTTCACAGTCATTATTATGACAGCACCAGAAGGCCTTAACTCCAGATTCACATTATATACTGGCTACGTAAATACTGGCTACAGTAGGAAAAAGACCATGTCCCTAAAAGGTTGGGATTCCAGTAGGCCATATAGCCAAATGGTAAAGAATAGAGGCACTGAAAGACTGTACTTTAGTTGCAGTCACAAAGGAGATTAGTGGTAGAAACAAACACCATCCTAGACCCCAATCAGTATTACTTTTCTAGCATTATCTCTATTCTTAATCAAAATATGAAATTAAATTCACATTGAAAAGGAAAAAATGAGAAGCAAATATTTCTCTTCAAAGTGTTTTTTGTTTGTTTATTTGTTTGTTGTTTTTGTTTTTGTTTTTAAATAAACTTACTAAATTTAAATACTTAAATATTTATTTTTGTTCACAAACCAGGCCAAAATAGTTGAGAAAAACATCCCATTTGAGATATTAAGCAATAGCAGACCTTGTATTATCACTTAATTTAAAAGTTTTTTAACTTGACGCTTAATAAAAAATAAATTTTATATGCAAAACCAACAAAAAGTTAATGTCTTTTAGCACTATATAAGGTATTTTATTTTTGAAACCTGTAAAACTCCTGTGCTATATTCCAACTTGAGGGCTTTCCAATCACTCTTTATTTTACATACATGTATGCTTCCCTAGGTACTCTCATGATACCATTTCCACACTGCCTGCAGATTTATTATAGAAACTACACTGCAGATTTTTATAACTTGGAGCTACAAGACTTAGGGACAGTGGATCAATCTTGGTATACGAAATTCAGTATTGCAAAGACTTGCACTAGGATGCTACTTAGCACAAGTAAATGCACTTTAGTACCTAGTACTAAATATGGGGAAGACTAGTGACTAACTCTTTATACACAGAGAGATTACTGCTAAAAATATTTTGGGAGGCCATAGTAAAATACTTCCAAGAAAGCTATTATTTTTTGTTGACTACGGAATGGTAGTTCTTTGTGACCCAGCTTGTTCATGTTCAGATTTCCCATGTTGCACATACGCAGTGTGAGACAGTACCTACCATACTTTTCCTGCAGACATTTCTGTTTAAATACAGAGTTCTGTCTGTCTTTTACTGTTACTATTGCTATTGCTATTGCTATTACTATTACGATTACGATTACGATTACTATTACTATTACTATTACTATTACTATTACTATTACTATTACTATTATATTATTTATTTTTACTTTTGCCTTTTTGTTATTTAAATTACAATTATTAAAATGATGACAAATAGTTAAAAGTAGACACTTGCTCAATCATTTTTGTATTGCAATGATGGAAAATAAGATACTACTGAAGCCTGAGGAAAAGCTCAATGGGTTACCTGGAAGAAAAATTATTCATGTCCTGGAAATATTGGTGGTAGGGGGACAGTTGGATCAGAAGATCTTAGAGGTCTTTTCCAATCTTAATGATTCTATGATTAATGGACTGAAGTCATTCTGAGGGAAACTGTACCCAGACTACTCATTTGGATCCACTTTTTTTCTCATTTAGGTTTGTCAGCCCAGTTTTTACTGTACACCTGTCTACTCTGCACACAAAGTGTTACTTCATAACTTCATGTCACTACAAAGACACACCTAATTAAGTGTAAACCGAATAACTCCAAGGCAAATAGCATAATTCAATAAATAATTTTCAATCAGTTTAAGATTAAAAAAAAAAAAAGTTTACATGTCACTTGTGTTTATTTATAATAAAGCTATACTTCCTCCCTTAACCCTTAGTTGCTCTTGCCTTTTGAATTTGCTGGGTTTTGTTTGTTTGTTGGTTTGTTTTGTTACAGAAACACCTATAAGCAAATTGCTTCTACATTCTAACTCCATTTCACTCAGCAATAAACACAACACAACATCCTGCCTCCATAGATGCCAAAGAAGAAGATGTGGGAATTTCAGCACCCTGCAGTTCAGATTGATGTTGCTGACTTCACTTTGGTATTATTTCACTCAGTAATGTTTGCAAATAAATGTAAGTCTTTCAAGTGACTGTGGTAAATGAGGCAACTAAAATGTTTTAAATCACTGTGCTAAAAATGATTGGTATTGAAAGGAACTGTTTGCTGTAAAAAATGCATTATCTGATCCTAGTTAACAGAGCAAGTAAGGGTAGTGAACAAAGTTATAGAGACAGAAATGTATTCTCAGTTCTAGTTATCACTGAATATTTTCTTCTAAATACAGGTACCATTGACTAGATTGGCAGTTTTCTGTGGATTGCTTGTCCCAGTTAAGTGGAGTTTATGAAAGAACCAGTACAGTTCATAGAATGCAAATATCTGAGCTATATACCCAGTTTCACTTTGTAAAACTTTTATTGTCCGATCATTCTGTTTTCAAAGTCTTAGATATTTTCAAAAACTTGGACACTTCCTAATGACAGAATTCAGCATATATTAAGAACCCTCTCTCTCCCCCAAGGAAGAGGATATGAATTTCAATTTCCTGTGTCCTCTCTAGAAGGTAAGTTTCCAAGAGGCTGAGTCCTCATGTCCTACAAGGACAAATTGCACTTTGTTCTCTGATGTGTTGCATGGGACAAGGCAAGACGGGCAAGCTCTGCTTGCTTTATTGATCTTTTCTTTATAAGTATCAGCATAAAATCTCTTTTACATGGATGAGTGCTTGCAACAACTGTGAGCAAGTACTTTTTCAACTCAAAGAGAATTTAAATTTTAAGGTTCTTAATCAGTATAGTACTATACTGTTGTAATACAGTACCAGATGTTGAGTTTGGAGCTTAATAGAGGGTGAAAAAAAAAAAACTTAAGTCTATATATAGAATTCCTTGGGGGAAAATTGTTTTCCTAATCCAAATAAATATATAGATGATAGATAGATAAATAGATAGATAGATAGATAGATGGATGGATAGATAGATAGAAATATAAAGTAAAAGCAAAATCCTTGGAATAACTACAGGAGTGGTTATTTAGCACCATCAGGCAAAATTTATTAAAATCATTAATAAATATTTAGAAGTCAGAATAGGATCAAGGGAATTCATGGAAGGGGATTTATTTCTTATTTTTCTCATCCTGATTCCTGTTGTATTGTAGCAGCAATCAGCCTGAGTAGAGCAGATCTGGTTTTCTGTACCAGTTACAAGAGTAGGTTTGTTAATTTATTACCTTGGAAGTCAGTTCTCAACCACTTCCAGATTTCTCCTGTGGAAACTGGAATACGGTGTTGGGCACTAGTGAAGAAAAGCAGTAGTGGTGAGAGCAGTGAAATCATATCATTTGTGATCTGTCTCATGAATTGGATAGAAAAGGCTTAGGCAGTCAGGAAAAGAAATATCCCTGCGACAGCATACATTTTCTACCTATTATAAAGACATTGCCAGTGGGCAGGTAGCCACCAGAAATTCAGGTCAGCAGATAGTAATGATTATTGTCCATTCATCATGAATTTGACTCATTTAAGAACATTTCATGAAAGCTATGGTACATTCAACCCCTGGAGTCATCTAGTCCATCCTACATCTCTGATGCTCACTGAAAAAGAAAATACAGTGTGAAATAAAGGAACAAATTGTGAAGTGTATGTTTTCCTGATGGGCGGCAGGCTAAAGGAATAAATTTATTTTACAGTGGCATGAGGAGTACAGCACAATACAATAATGATGCAAGTAATGTGTAATAACACACGTTCAAGCAGCAGCATCTTTAGTTATGACTATACTTTACTTTGAAGTGAGGAGAACACTGTCCAGTCTTGGCTAATCTGGAATCAAACCAGCTATCCACAGAAGGCAGCTTTTACCATAAGCAATTATTAATTCCCTTGACCATCTAAGGTAATTCTAGAAGATACATTTAAAAAGAAAACAACCTCGCTTAAGACAACATGCTTTAAGTAATGTGGAGCTATTACTAAAAATTTTTTAACTTTTTTTTTTTTTTAATCTATTATTTTTAATAATACAATGTGTTTTTTCATTCAAGCCAGAGTTTTGACAGAAAATATTTTGAAATAAAAGTTGTTCATTTGTGAGCACCTAATGGATATTTGGTAGAGATAGAATCTAATTTGTACTGGCCTTTAGCTTTTATAAATATTCCCTGATTATTTCTTATGAAACTAGCTTCACTGATATGGAGATTTCACACTGAGATGTAAAAAGAAGAGCCACTGATTAAGGGCTTATTGCAAACAATACTTTTGCCTTATAGCTATTTTATTGCTCACCTGTGGTTATAGAGATTTTTCTGCTTTTCTTCTGAAGTATTTTGCAAAAGTCTTCACTATATTGCTCATTGAGTTAATGGGCTTGCTTACTCATCATGGTTTGGAGAACAACAAAGGAAACTGCGTGCGTCCCAATTTATACTGCAAATGGAACAAATGTCTTCTGTAAGTATAAAAGGATGATTTCTGTTAAAGAATAAAGCCCTTTGAAACCAATTAATAGCTGACCTACATAGTAATGCACATATCTCCATGTTTCCTCCCTCTTTTCATAGAAGTGATCTTTCTGTAGCAGAAAAAAAGAGTAAACAAGTACGTGTTATCATCCACTCCTACAACAAAGAGTTTGAGGTTAAATATGCAAGCATTTTTTGCATCATTTCCATAAAATTAAACTCATTTTATTTTTATAATCTGCTACAAGAGTATCTGAGGAAAATGGGCTCAAACAAATCTTTCTCCACCTAAGAGCTTTTTTGATATCTTTTTGCAATGTACAATGGCCACTGAGAACTTGAAAACACACAAACAGAACCTTTCGTTCTAAAGACCCAAATCCCCCAACCGTTTGTGTAGCTGGAGGCATTTTGGGTCTGTGATTCTTCAACACAAAGCCAGGAGAGATATATGGAGGCTCAGGGGAAGCAGCATTGCACTTGCACTAAATTTTATTTGTTGCAACGTCCTTATTATCATTCTTGCTTATAACTCCTGATGTGTATCATTACTATTCTTGCTTACAACTCCTGATGTGACAAAAAGAAGCTAAGAAATATGAATAATGAATTTAATAAAAATATACTATGTATACTGGGAAAGAAGAACTGTGTTAGAATAGCAACTGCGCTAGCTGGTTAAATGGTTACAGAGTCAAGGAAAGAGAAGCAAGAGAGGCCCAGCACTTTTTTCTATATGGAAACAAGGAAGAACAGTAAATGGTAAGATTTTGGCAAACAAAATCTCTGTATGGCCACTTTAGGTAAGGTTACTTTCTCAGCCTATCCCATAAAGTGAAGTTTCATGTTGATCTTACCTTGTAATCAACAGAAACTCCTGAAGTGTTCTTAACAGACATAGGAATAAATGCCTTAACAGACAATAGGAATAAATGTTTCTGCATTAGTCATGATTATCTTTAGACTGGAACCTGAAAGGAGGGTGCTAGCCATCAGTCCTGTGACATATGTCCAATAAGAAAAGAGAAGGACAACATTTATTTACTCTCAGAATAGAGGGTACTAAATTTATTAATGGAATTATATAATACACTTGACAGCACAGGCAGGATATTGGTCTCAGTGATCTAGTCCAACATTGCAGTGGTAAAAAAGGACTTCTGTTTTCCAGCAACACTCTTTTGATCCAAAATATATCTCCCTCTGCCTTGAAAGAGGATTGAATTCTTGTTTGGGTCTAACTGAATGCTTTTGGTACCAAATTTCATCAATAATTTCACAGTATCTTTGTGTTGATTTCAAGCATCGGATAAATAGTAACTCAAAAATAAACCTGTTACATAGTCCAGAGGTGTACAGAAGACTGTAATTAAAATAAAACACCTCTATTCATAAGCAACAAGAAAGTTATGTTTTTGCACTGTAGGCAGAACAATCAAACTGTTATTTTCAGTGCTGTATGTAAAGAGCACTATAAGTAAACTGATGTGGCCCTTGTACAAGAATGTAGATGGGAGTGTACAAATTCATACTCTTTGTTCAGCCCAAAGGTGACTACACACAGTATAAACTTGTGCTTCCTTCTTTTCTTTCTTATTGTTTTGCGGATAACATTCTTTGTTCAGTAAATGGAGCCATATTTAACAATTAGGCTGCACACTTCCTTCTATTTCAAAAGCATGCAGCTCTGCCAGCTTAGTATTTGCATTATATAGCCTTCAAATACAATTTTTGGATCACTGCACCCTGAGCTTATTTTCACTTTGAACCATTGTCTCCTCATTTACCCTTCCTAATATTATCTGTAAATTATTCTTTTGGCATTTTGTGTTATATGAAACCATTAGTCACTGTCAAAGATCTCTACCTTACTCAAATGCTTTCTCAGACGTTTGCTACTCTGTCTTTATATAACTCTCTTTTTTACACTGAATTATTATTAAAATTAAATAATAGTGTTTTCCACTTATATATCAACTTATACAATGCCCATATATATGGCTACATCTGTATCAGCCAGAGATGCATATAATATAATATAATGCAATCATTATTACACAGACTACAGAAATGCTTTATAACAGTTCAGGGTGACTGCAGACTATGTGGGTTGCTTCTGAGACATCCAGAAAACTTAACTAAAAAAGCTAGTGTATTTTCTATCCTAACGTTCCCTATATAGAAATGTACATAAACACTGGTGATTTACTGGAGGTACATAGAAAAAATCCAGCACCACAGGTTTAAGCTAAAATGTAGAAAGAGAAGATTCATCAAGTAGCAACTGAAGAAATATGAGTGTATAGCCCAATGGAACTTGATTAAAATTGCAGTGAATACTAATCCTGTTCTGCAAGTAATAGTAAAAGTAAAGTTTGAACTGTTCTAAAACTTTCATGGACTTGTAGATGATTGTGTTACCCATAAAACTATGCTTCATAATACACTTCTTTGCCAGCTGTAACTTCTGTATGCCAAAACACTGGCATTTGGGGTTATCTCCTTAGGTTTTCTTCCAAATGGATTAACCAGATTTTTTTTTTTATCTTTTTTTTTTTTTTCAAAACAGACAATATTTTTTTTTGTTTCCAAAAAAATATATGTTTCCAAAAAAAAAAAATATTGCAACCTCTTTCTTGGTCTTCTTCAATAGACTATGCAGAAATAGCTGCTGATGAATATTTCAAATCTAGTACATTTTAATAAAATACAAACAAGACCAACAAGTGTAGCCAAGATATTTCAGTGCATGCTTCCTTAAAAATGTGTTGGGCTTTAAAATCTCAGAGGGAAATATCGGCATCATGTGTTGTGGCCGTTGCTATGGTAACTATACTTTTTGCTTTTATTCAATAACAGTGTGAACTAGCTCTTAAGCCTGTGCAGCAAACATGACCTGCTGAAGACTAAATTACTGGGGTTCTACATACTTATACAGACTTTCATTTTCATTGCATTTTGCCCCTCAAGAATAAACGGATTTTAACATAAAAGCAAAGATTTTGACCAGCTGAGCCTTTTCCACTACTTGCTGTGCCTCTCACTTTGTGGTTCATAAGAAATATGGGGTAAGCACTTATGCAGAAGTAGAGGGGTTTTCATCAATCCAAAACTTCCATCATTTTGTGAAAATAACAGTAGGGAAAGTCTCATTCTCCAGCATAGCAAAATTCACTTGTATTCAATCATATTTCTGTTGAAGAGTAAAAAAAATCCAGACTGAAGGACTGCAAGCTGCCTAAAGACTTTTTAAAAAATGTTGACTATCAAACCAAATGCATTTATTAATACATCCTTTGTCTCTCAGTTACACAGTATCTCACAGTATAATCTCCATTTGAAATTGGCTCCATTGAACACTGTGCACAGACACAGAATAAGAAAGACTTGCTTTAGTCTTTTCTTCAGAACTTATCACCTTGTAAAACTATTTATTTTTTGTTTTCTATTATTTTGGTCAATATATATATTTAACTAATTTTGACTCTGTAGGAAAAAATATTTTTAAGGGAAAGAGGTTTTCTAGCATGATTCTCAGCTATTTCTAATAGTGAAACTAATCTTAGAGAAATTTGATGGAGGAGAGGAAATACGTGTTCTGATTTTGCTGAGAGGATGAGAAGCAGGGAAGACAAGTTTGAGGGGATTAGGCTTGAAGGATAATTTGTCTGCATTTAGTGACTTTTATCTAGATGTTCATTCCTGAATTTATCATCTAAATTCAATAGCCATATATAAATATGCAGTCAACAGAACATGAACAGATTTGGCTCACAGTGCTTGAGACATGAATACGGACAGTTCATGAACAGTTTTGACTAGACTTCTATTAGCTACACTGAGATTTTTAACTTTTTGGGTAACAAATGGACAACACTTTCTTTCAAATGGACAACAGTTTAGATAAACTAATGAATCAACATCTTCACCAAAAATTTGAATTTCTGAAGCAGAACATTTTTTTTTTTTTTTTATTTTAGTAATAGTATCATACAGATATTCTGTTATGCATCTGTTCTGTTGAGAAATAAGTTAGAGTGTCTGTGCTTTATTTTTTCTAGAGAATTAGTGCATTGCTTGCCCTTTCTGTCATCTTTGATTGAATACTCTGTCAGATATTACATATTGGCAATCACTACCACCTCTCATAGGTGCTCCATTATCTTCTCTAAGATGTATTTCCTTTAACCTTATATTTTTACAGTTAAGACCTACATCTAGGTTACCATACAATCACCACCAGTGGTCAGCACCAGATTATATTGTTCAGATCATTAGAGCTAGTTTATAGCTTGATTCTGTTACTCAAACTAAGGTGTATAATGTGTGTTTGTGATGTTCAGTGTATCCCAGTTGGCCTTCCACTTAGTCCAATCAGGTCTCCTCTAGGTGCTTTGTTGCCCCTTTTGATCCCATGTGGATGCCTTTACTATCCCAGGGTATCTCAGATTGCATTAGATTAGTGTAGGCAGCCGAATTAAATCTTAAATATCTACCTTAGGAATTACATAACAAAAATGAATATGACTCCACTGATTTTAAAGAGAGGTGAAACAGACTGCTGGAATGGGGTTGTCTTCGATGTATGCAGCTAAAGCTGGCTGAGGTCAGTCCAACCCTTGCTTGTTCAGCAGCATGCCAAGTAGATCTATTCAGTAGATGTATAAAGCATTCATTCAAATCAAACAGCAATTTCCTCACTTAATATTTGCTATGGGTCAAATAAAGATTCATCCAAGCTTGCTAATTTATCACATATGAGATTCTATTCTGCTGTTCATTGCTCTTGTAGCAAAAAAAAAAAAAAAAAAAAAAAAATATTACTAACTTAAAGTTTTCCAGTCTGATGCTGTTCTGAAGTAGACTGCGTATGCATTTGGAAGGTGTGGATTCATACCAACATAAAAAAACTAGAAAGATGACGTATTTCAGTCTAATAAAATAAGAAAACCCTAAAAAGAAGAGAAAGATAAGTAAGTCCTTATGTGGTGATGCCTTGAAGTTAAAGGTCCTGTCAAATAAACACATAATGTGATTTTTGTTGTTGCTCAGCAATTTTTGTTGTTGGTGGTGGTGGTAGTGTGGACACTAGAAAATATGATAAAGACATTTATCATATTTAAAAATCTTTGTAATGTTCCATGATTGGCTATTTCTCAAGTAAGAAAGATCAAATCATTAAGAAACCATTAAGAAAAAAATGTATTCTGATGGCAACAAGGGCACCAAAAGCACAGGTAATTCACTGGACTATTTAATTTCCTTGAATTTTGTCCATAGGTTTTCCCAGCCTAGGAAAGAAATACAAATGAAGATTTGTGAAAAACAGACAGGTAGTTATTAGAGTTTAAGTCTCTTCTTACTACATCTTTACATTTTTACCACATTCATATCATTCTTTTGTGGTACACAAAAGTCTGGAAAAAATCACTAGGAGATGAAGCCCAGCCCCTGTAGCCCCTGTGCACCTATATAGTTCAGGAGGGCAGTGTTCTTGTTGAGGCTTTCAATTGAAGTGAATTATGTCACAACTGCTATATTTACTATAATAGATTTATTAGTGAAGAATCATTTATAGCACAAAAGTATGATGTTTATTTGTAGAGGCCTGTTGCCTCTAAAACACTTTTGTTTCCAGGTACAAGTAGATTTTTTCTTCTACATTCTTGAAATACCAGACTAAAAATAGTGTTTGTTTGTTTGTTTCCTTTGAAGGATTAAGTGGTATGCAACTTATAAACAAATTTGTCTGCAAACCCACAACAGACACTGAGCTACAAATTCCCTTTCATTCCAATCCTCATACCTTCTGAGAAGTAACAAGAGACAGAAAAAAAATAACTTGTTCACCCAGATTTACCTCCAACCATCTGTTCTTTCCTCTTTTTTTTGACCTCTGTTTCTAGGCTACTTGTATGAGACAACCATACACTAAAGCAAAGAGGACTAGCATCACAACCCACATTGAAGATAGGAAATGTGAAGAAAAGAAATTGGAAATACTATGGAAATAAATCTTCACTGTAATGAACTAATGCACTCTACTATTTGCCACCCTCTAGTAACTCACTTACAATCCTATTATCAGTCCTCATAAAGGGAATTGTTACATTTATAAAGTCTTGAGGATGAGCATTGCATACAAACAAGAAGTAGAGATGTGATGGAAAGCGCCAAACAGCATATTTAAAGAAGTTTGTGATTTGGAATATAAAAGAAGCCTTGTAGCTTGCTCAGGCATTAACAGAGTAACCAGAACCCCATATGTATGGATGTGCAAATGCTATTTCTTTGGACAGATTCTGTTTATGCCTTATCTCCCCGTAGAAAGCATTGTTATTTTTTCCAGGACAGAATCGGATTTTTGTTGTTGTTTTTTTGGCAGCTTTTTACAAAATGTTGGAATCACAGCAGTCCCTCTAGGTGCTCTCTCACCAGCACAGACACATTTTATAGCAACCCATTCTTCCTGCTTAGAGATGTAATTTTCCAAAAAAAAAAATCTGCTCCCAAATCTTTTATGCTATAACCACCAGAAGTGGGAATCAAATCACATAACTATCTGTTTACAATATGGACTTCTCCATATGAGCTGTGACTTTTTTCATAATCAGTGGAGAAGAAATGAGCACTTCTGAGACAATTTACCTAAGTTATTTCAGGCACTGATTTCAAGATCATATAATTTGACTTTAGACCCTTTTCATAAGGAGAGACCAGATGACTAGATGTTTACATTATCCAGGACTACAGTAAGTCAGATAAATGTCCCCCAAGTTTAGTAGGATTCTGAAAGGAGAATGAGTCTCAGTATAATGTCTGTTCAGTCAAGAGTCCAAGGAATTGAAAGACTGGGGTGTATGCATACAAAAATTAAGTACAGTCTTACAAAACAAGGTAAGTTAGACTATAAACCTTTATCATTTATCAAATTCACAGTGTTTTTGTCTAACTTCTTCTTTGTTTTCCACACTGAGTCATCAATTAATGATAATATTTGCCAAAAACATGTTGACGTTTTGTAACTGTGCAACCTCTTGAGAAAGTTCCTTGTAATTTAAACTTTAAGAATAGTACAATACAATGCTTTTTTTTTTTTTTTTTTTTTTTTTTTTCATGGTTTCTTTCCTTTTTATTGGGATTTTTTTTTATTTAGAGGGAAACATTTCACTGAATGGTAGAAAATTAAATCCTCAGTCATGAACTCTCCAGAATGATTGAGAAAAACTCCTTATAAAACTTAAAAACCTAAAATTCTCTTATATTCTGTGTGGAAGGATGAGTAGGTTGAGTTTTATCAACAAGGACTTTCCAAGGCTTCCAAGAATTTTATTTCCACTTCTCTAGCACTTTTTGTGAGGACAAATGAGTACAGATGGGTAATCAAATCTCTGTCTGGGGGAGAAATTGAGCAAGCAGCTGCTTTCTGAGGCTGGCATAGTTGGTGAGGTACTTCTGGGTCTCAGATGCTTACAATGTGCAGTTTCATCCCAGAGCTGACAATAAATAAATAAATAAATCACTCAGATACTATTTTCTTTTCCTGCCTGCAAACCATTTCTAGATCTTTACTTTAACTTGCAGTTATGAAATGTATGACATTTATCTGTTGAGATGTTGCAGTCAAATGACAATTGCAGGACCATATCCAATTTTCCCATATAGATTATGTTCACAACACAAATTCTTTATTTATTGAACAATTTATGAGAATACTATCAAGAGCTGAGTTTATAGAAGGTTTACAACATTCATATCTTCAATATTTTGGAGACTGCCTTCCACAGACAGTACTGTAGGTTCTGAGGATATTGAATCAATTGGTTTCAGTGATTTTGGATCTAATTATATATATGTTTGAAAAAAATACTAAATCCTGTGTCTTTCCTGGTAGAAAAAATCAGTATTAAAATGTCACAGATGGTACAAAAGGTAGAACTAAATCTTGTGCATTTTGTCATAGCTGTACTAAGCCTGAATGGTTAAGAAGGATACAATTACCCTTTGTTCATCAAAACATTTGGATTTAGATAGACAATTGATACACAAAGGATATGTAAAATAAAACTGTCACTTTATGTTGCAACTTCTGACTATGAACATTTTGTTCCATACACAAAATGAGACATTGACCTACAGTCATCCAATTCAATGCTAGATATCCACTATGAAAAGCGAACTGTGTGTGAGACACCTGAGATCCTGTGCAGACACACTCCTGTGGAGGGGGAACATAATCTTTTAAGAAAGCAGCAAGATGCTGGTGCTTCTTAGCACCTACTGAACTTACTTCCAATGACAGTCCATATTTATTAAGTCTAAAACCTTTTAGTGGGTTTACACCAGAACAGCATCAATGATCTTGCCAAGTTGAATCATCAGAGAATAAAGAGAAGGTCAAGAGGAGAGCGCTTTAAATGTTTTGTTGACACTTTGTGATTTATATTTTGTGCGCAGCTTTTAGATTAATACATATATATATGTATATATATATTTTTTTCTGCCAAGACAAATAATTAGCTTTTTTCTTTCCTATTAAGGAAGAGGATTTTATTTCATACTCATATTGCTTAAGCATTCTACACAGATGAATCAGGTTCCGTGGGTGAAACATAATTTTCACACACTTTTTACAGTGTAATATTGGAGTATCTTTGCAGAACTTTTAAATGTTAGCTCTCTGGCTCAAGAAGACTGAGACGTGAGTGTCAAGAAATTTCTTTTAATTGGACAGGTGTCTTGTAAAATGGCCAAATGTCTTTTGATTGAATCTGACTTAAGCCTTGACAGTTATTCAGAAATAAAAGACAATACTTAATCTTAGGAAAGTAGCAGAATAATAGATTTAATAACATACTATAATACTGTTGTAGCTCTTTGCCAGTAAATGAAAGACAAGACACTGGGGATGGAGCAATCAGCATTGCTAAAGGCTCAACTGGCTCTTCCTGTGTATTCAGTCTGAATTTGGCCATTGTCTTCAACAGAAAGAGATATTTTTATTTGCAAATACTGCTTTGGATGTGAATTCCTCAGTGCATCTCCACTTTTATTGCCCCAGAACGTGGAGAAACTTTGCTTCTATGGTTAGTATTTTATTATAGGTATTGTGTCTCATAGCAGAAATTGTTCCCAAATTGAATTTTACATTCCAAGCAACCTACACACAGAATGCCCCACAGGTTTGGTGGGACACCAGATAGGTTGCCCTATTGATGGGTAAGTCTTCTCACAGTAAGAAATGACATATCTTGCAGTACTTAAAAAATTGGGACTAATTTCTATAAGCAAGCATTAAGCACTGTGGCTTAGAAGAAACATGGAATTTTTGGCCCAGGGTCCTTACTTTCCATCTTGCTACATCTATGTTTGTACTTAACTCTCCCTATTTTTAATTAATTTTCTCCTGTTTCTTCATCAAATGAGTTTATTTCAACTAATTTAGTAATTAAGTGCTTGGTGCTTGATGTTTAGTATTTGTCTGTCCTCACCTGGAAAATTTTCCAAAGTAGCTTTGTTCATAGAAGACCCCAGTGCTGAAAATTGTAAGATATCAACTAATTGAAACATTTTTAATATTTTGAGTTTTCCTGATCAAAATTGAGCTAAATTGTGGTGATGATGGTGATCATGGTGATCATGAGGTGATTTGAAAACAATTCTTTTTAGAAACAATTCAGTTGCTGAATTGTTTCTTTTTATGGTTTCAGTACACTCAACACTTACTTTTATTTCAACTGTTACTATATATTATTATTTTTTTTATTGCAAGTAAGCATAATGTAGAACAGCCATTGGGGGACATATTTTAGGTTTCTTTGCTTGAAACATCGAGATAATACATTTTAAAAATGTATTTCAGTAGAGAAGTTCATGTAAAATGAACCTTTCCTATGGAAGGTTTAATTTTTGGCAACCTGGAGTTTTCTAATGAGGACTTGCCCAGAGAAGTTCTATGACTAATCTAACTACTACTAAAAGGAAATATAGTGAAAATGTGTGCTGAAGGAAGGCTTTCAATTTGGAACAGAGGACAGAATCATCTTGGTTACGCATATAGTATTCAATTAGTAAATCAAAGTTATTCAAAGACTATTTGAACACAAGAACATGTATCAGGTACTGTTACTGTCTTACTCATAATACTCAACTATACTTCATTTACCTGTTTTTAATCAATTAAATTGTATTCTGTGTTAAGGAAAAGACATTTTTACTTACTGTTTTTTGACATTTCCTTAATTTAAGGCACCTTCTGCTTCAGCTACCTATGATTTGAATTTAGACAGTGTTGTAAACAGCAGGGTCCTGTAGCTGGCCTGTGCAGCATTCATCTAGGAACTTGCAAAATAAATATTATTCAGGTATAAAACAGGGAGAGGGTACAATCAGGAAGCAAGGTGTAACATGCAAAGTTGAGTCCCAGTGGTTTCCCTATCTTGATGTTGCTGCATCTTGGATGATTTGTTAGAAGCAGAATGCTTTACAGAAACTATTTCCCCTCCTTGGAACACCATTACAATTTCCACTCTCTGTATTTACGTATGCCCGTTTCACCATGGAAGAATCTGAACCTTCCGATAGTATATGAAAGAAGGTGAACAACATCTGTCGTAGGTGGTTTGTTCTTTGTGTAATCTCCTCCCTGGAGAGAAAGCTGTGTATGTAGTGGATGGCGATATAAATAATAGATTATTCTTCTCCACAGTCAAACTAGAAATAAATAAATAAACAAACAAACAAATGGTTTGATCGAGACTGAAATTTATTTTGTTTTATTTCCTAAGCCAAACATTAAAAGAAAAGTCAGGGGCATATGAAACTTTCTATTCAACCTGAGAGGAAATATTTTGGTTTTGCAGAATAGACAAAAGAAAATGGAAATGAAAGGTTATATTAATAAAACCTTGCTGGAGAAGAAGCCAGTAAAGGGAAGACCTTGCAACTCAGAAATTACAGAACTCAGCCCAGAGCATGGCAGACCACGGTTTGGCTCCCTGCTGTCTCCTTTCTCCTATCTTAAGATGTTCATCCACACCACCAGCTAGAAAGTTTTTCTACGAAACACAATAGCATTTATATCATACTATAAAAATAATTATGCAAATAAGATTTCAAACAGTTACTGAGTAAGACATCTGGATTCTGGTGGTTTGGATTGTCACTTAAATCATTGCATGTCTGGATTCCGGATGATGGTAAAGGAATAATTCTCTGTTCAGGGCGAAATGGAGCAGCCTTAATAGAAGATAGAGAAAAGTTCCTGCCTGACAGAGGATTCTTTTTAAGTTTATGGACATTTCCTAAGATGTGGTATCCCTTTTTCTTATGGTTTTACATGGACTGACTCTATTTATTTATATATATATTTTTTAATACAAAATATATCACAATTTTGAGTAGTATATTAAAAAATTCAGGATGACTGGAATCACAGTTTATCCGGGGGATATTTTATGAAATTCCTGAAGATTTTTTTTTTACTTCAAGGAAATTGTTATGTTTTTAGGTAAATCTTATTTATCTCCTACATTTTTTCTCATTCTTTGGGAGCTCCTGCATGACTGTGATTTCTTTTTTAAGCAGTTGTTTACTCATAGATAGCAATTTAAACTAGTTTTCACATTGTGTCATTATATTAGGTTATTATAATTCTCCTGGATATAAATCAAAGAATGTCTTCACGGGGTGTATTCTTCCTGGGAGAGATTTTAATGCCAGAGCGGATCAGCCATGATTTAATTAGCAGTCCTTCGTATTCATATAAGCTGTACTGTTCTTTACCTATAAACAAGTGACACTCAAAAGCTCAGGGAATTGCTTCTACTATTAAAAACAAGTAGTTTTGTGAGCTAATGAAACTTTCTGATGGACCATATTTTACCTTTTCTTCCTTGTCTCTTACAACATAACTTCAACTCCGCCCTCTATCCCTTGTATAGCCCCTGAACTTTAGCAGCAGATTATGATAGCATGATAGTACGGCTAGCTGGGAGCTCTTAATGTGCTCATTGCCCACAACTACTACCAAATAGAATATTTATCAGCTGTGTACTTTCTGTTTGTTTTCCTCATTAATTTTAACCTGTGTCCTCCATCTTATTGGTGAAATTCATAAAATCCACAAGAATTTAATTTTCTTTTAAATTACAAAGCTTCTGTCACATTTGTTTGAAAGTAATCAGTGGACTCAAAGCTTATTAGAGTAAAGGGCAGGAATAGACAGGTAAATTCAATGAAATTCCTTTTCTTTGCATAGGATAATAGTCTACAAAAGGAACAAAAACCTACTAGAACACTTCTGATCTCATCCACATATAAAATAACAAAATTAAAAAGTAGTTTCTAGACATTAGGAACATAGCTGTGGTACTGGAATCTCTTTTTTGGGGGGGTGTCATTTCTGATCTTTTAATATCATTTGAGCCCTTAAAACATTTCTTATTAAATTAAAATTTCAATTTAGGTAGTTTAAAATGGCAGGTGTAAGGGGCCACGGTCTTGAGACAATGAAAACAAAATAAAATAAAACCAACAAAGAAAAAACAGCCAAACAAAAAAAAACCACTCTGGTGGTTCAGTTTTCAGGTCAACATTATGTAAGCAAACTAACTAAACAAACAAGCCTATATATATATCCATAACTACAAAAGATTTTCATAACCCAGAACCTGAAAACAAGGTAACCACAGCCTGACTCTTGAATTAGAAAATAAAGCTAAATTGTTGCAGATATAATTCCTGTCTGAAAGAGTTTTGTTCTCCCCTTTACAGCGTGAACTAAGTGGTACTTCATTGATCTGGTCTTTTCTCTAAGTCATTTTGCCAGATCATGGCAAAATTATATTTCTCAGTTTATATTTCTATATTTTGCTGCAATTTAATTGTAAAAAACTTTCCTGATTTTGTAAGAACAAGGATATTTACAACTCTATTAGTCTTTTATTGCTGTGTTGCATTCATTAGTAATACATAGATTCTTGGCCCTCTAACTAAGAAATCTCAGAAGACAAGCCACTCAAGACATATCCCAAATATATTAATCAAAATTATTATTTTTTTTTTTTTTCTCTCTCTTTTCTCTCTTTTCCTTGAGGTTTCACAATTATGTTACTTCAAACAATGGGGAGCTGATTTTATTATTATTATTATTTTTAATGATGATTTTTTTTTTCAAAAAAAAAAAAAAAGGCAGAGAGGCTCTAATCTTAAAACAAGAATGTTGTGGAAATATTGAACAAATTAAAAGTTTTCTTATAGATTTTTCATGTTTTAGTAGTCCATAGATTCTCCCTGTGGAGATGTTTTTATTGCGCACTAAGTACTATGAAATAGAAACAATGATTATATTCACTCTGAAGAGGTTTCTCTTGTAACTAAATTTTATTTTAAAATAAAAAACTCCCTAATTTTTTGTGGGTTCTGTGTCTATGAATCTCTTTTTGATTTTGTTCGTGACCAAGACAGATTGGTGCTATCTGATCAAACCTTTGCACTGGAGTGTCAAACTAAATATAAACAACAGTGACATATTCACAAGTATAGAGTTGCATGTGTACCTCTTCACCTCTTTTCTCTCTTTTTTTTTTTTTTTTCCCTGTATACTTTCTAATTACAGAAAAGTATAATTTCCAGCATTAACATCAAATATCCTCAAGCAATATAAATCTTAATTACTGTATGCTGGAAGTAGTACTAACAAACACATAAGGTACTTTGCATGGAAGCAAGTGTGTCCCTGTGTACACGTAAAGAATCTCAGCAATTTCTTTTCTGCAGTTAACAAGACCTAAATCTGTTTAATGGTGGGTAATCTCTAAGAAGCAATATAACATGGATAATTATTCAGAACTTCAAACTCTCTTTCTACTTTTCTTTTAACAACATTTTCCTGGAAAACATCCACACTAGGTCTGACACCTAGCGAACTGGTGAACTATGAGTGACATTCAGCAGTTAAGACCATTCATAAAACAACTTAGACTGAAGTTGTGAATCTGGATGATGACGTATACTGGGAATTCAGGCACAGAGATGCTTCAAAACTGTTCAGCAGAAATCTATCACCAACACATTTCTGCAGGAAATGTTGAAGGGAAAGATCATTTCAAAAGTGTTAATCAGAATTTGTGTTTCTAAAGGCAGAGAAAGCACATAAAATGGCATTGGAATTGAGAAAATTGCAGCTCCTCATGTAAGCAAGCCACAAAACTTGCTGAAATATAGTCTTTGCTAGAACTACATTGAGCCCATCACTCAGAACTAACTTGTAAGAGAAGATTTTCAAATTCCCTTCTAAGTGTTTTGTTTTTCTTATGGTTGAGAGGATGAGAGGACAAGAGTTATGTCTTTCAGAATCTTCACGAAGCATAAGAAAACAAACAAACAAACAAACAAACATTTTTGGGAGCTAGAATCCAGGAGGAGATTGCCTTCCTTGGGAATTCACTGCACAGACAGCATGGGCTCTGCTGGCTTGGCTGATGCAGGATCGCTGCTCTTTGAGAGACACTTATCTGCAGAAAATGTGATGACAAGGACTGAAGAATGTTCTACAGTAGATAGCTCAAAGATGATGCTGTGATGCCAAGACAGTTACCTCAGTGGAGGAATATTTTAGATAGTCTTCAGGTAAAAGCAACCTTTTCACTACTCTATTGCTACTACTGCATGTATCTGGTGTTGGTGCTCCTAATAGCCAGTCTTTTTCTATGAGATGGGCAGAGAAGATGCTCAGAAACCCCAATGTCTAAAACCGTTGTTAGTTTGCAAAATGAAAGAAATTTAATGTCCTCAGCAAAACCAATAGTCTTGCTTGTACAGTTCCTGAGTTTTATAAGACCCAGGAAGTAGAGGATCTGCTTTGTTCAAAGGAAACCTGTGTGAGTAACTGCAGAAGTTAAAACAGCCAAACCATATATGTACATGTTTCTTATTTTTATTTTATTTTATTTTATTTTATTTTATTTTATTTTATTTTATTTTATTTTATTTTATTTATTATTTTATTTTATTTTATTTTAATGGTTAGTTGCAAGGACTTAACAAACCCTGGTTACCATAAATAATCTCTATATTGTTCAATGGACACAGATTGATTGTTGTAAAATATATATATATATATATATATATAACTCTTTTTCAAAACCTTGACGAGAACAAAAGTTCCTCTACAGCAAATATTTATAGTCATTTTAAACCATTTTAGCCTCCTTTTTTTTTTTTTTTTTTTTTTTTTTTTTTTTTTTTGGCAGTAAGCAGAACATGTCTTTTTGCTCTACAGCTTCGCAGCACCTCACTTAAAATAACAAATTGGCCCCTTCTGCTCTGGGATTGCCTAGCTAGATACAGGATAAATAGCTCCTTAAACCCTCAGGACATTTCTCTTGTCTCTTTGGCCTAATCCATTACCAATCCTGTCATTATCATTCACTGAAGAAAATGTCACAGCTAATGTACTGTAAGACTACTATTTTAATTCAAAATCACTATACCGATACTTCTTTCTTACTACAGGCTATGTATCTATACATATAAAATCTTTATTTACATTTCTAAAAAAAAAATAAAAATAGTTCATTGAAGCTACTTGGTTACTTGCATTATAATATCTGTATGGGATAAATTCCATACAGGGATAAATTGTTAAATTTATTGGGATAAATTGTTAAATTCCTCCCAATTCCCTCCAGCACTGTAATGTGTCTGCTTGGTATGGACAAACACAGTGAGGCTGCAGGAAGGACAAATGATTTAGCAGAGAATAAATTTTAGTCTCAGGGCATCTAGACTTTGTTCATCTAACGCAAACTGGATGTTATGATACTGTAGAGTATGTAAATATCATCTGATTGTTTTAGTGAGTCAGCACTACTAAGTAGGCAGTCAACATCTGAGGTAGCTGATATTGCAGGATATTTATGGCATCTTATAAAAATTAATGGAAAAAAAAAAAAAAAAACACTTTATTTAGTCTTTGACCATTGCTATTTAAAATCTGCACCTTAAGAAGCTACATTTAGTTTTCTATATTCATAATATAAAATAAATGGACAAATTTAGGGACACATTTTTCTTTGTGTGTGTTTGCTTGGCCCCCACTAGTCTAAAGGGAGTATCCAGCTTACCATTTCTCAGGGTCAAATGCTAAGACATGAAGGTTTCCATTTTGCGTGCAAGTCTAATACACTGGTAATTAGTCATTTTAGGTCCACTTGTCTTGTCCACTAACGATAATAGTCCGTCACTATCCCAGCTTTAGAAACTTTCCTACTTAGTACTACTTGCAGAGGTCTAATCCTTAATAACCTGTAATTTAATACCTGCCATGTCATCAGATTTAATAGCCACTGCAGCACCTACATGTACTTCCATTGGCTGTGTCCTACTTTAGTCTGAACCTTTCAAGGCCTGGCTGCTCCAGCCCCTTACAAACAAGAACCTTTCCTTTGCTTTGCTGTAAACAGGCCTGAGGTAACTCAATAACAGAGTAAAACAGTCCAGTGCACCAGGCTGGGCAGCTGGGTTGAATCTAAGCTAGTGAAATAGCATTTCCCTCCATACCATTTTCACCTGAAGATAATAATAAATTGGCTAAGGATTGCTCACCTTGAGAAACAGCCCAAGCTTTTGCTTTGTGAAGAAGCACAAAACTAAGCAAAACTGCAGTTCAGTTTCATTACTAACACTTTCTTCAGCTCTAATATTAAAACATTTTCTTTCTACTTTTATCTTTCAGTTGTCACCTTCTCTAGCAAAGCACCATTTTCTTTCATCAGGGTTTTAGAAATAGCGCCAATTTGTTTCCACCTCCTCTCTGTACAGCTGTGATCTTTAATCCCTGGTAGCAATCTCTTTTTCTGTGGTTCCTGCCTCACTCTGTAACCCCTGCAACCTTGGAGCAAATGAGTCTATTTTTGTCTCTGGAGATTTGATGGCAGATAACACAGTTATTAGGGACATCTTTTTCTTGCTCTAATAATGATGATCTGCCTTCAGTAATTTTTCCATGCCCAAATTGCCAGCAAGGCTGGAGGAACACTCTGACATGTTGTTCCTGGGTGTGCAGATTACTATTTTTCCCCTTCCCTTTCATTTTTATTTCTTTTTTTTTTTTTTTTTTTTTTTTTTTTCCCTTTTTGTTTTGTTTTGTTTTGTTTTCCTCTTTCTTCTGTCTGAGTTATTTACTCTTTTTTCAAATTTTGTTTCATTCAATCCCCTGTTTGGCTTATCCGTTTATATGTTTCTTATAGCTGTCAACATTTACACTAGGCTCCTAAAATTGATAACCATTGATACAGCTACAATTTCATTTTGGTGTAATGCCTTAAGTTCTCACATATTCCCACAGTGTGGATCCTGGGCCAGTGTTCAAGCAAAGAGATCACCCCTATACCATATGTGACCGTGCAGCTTCCCTGGATTGTGTTACGTGAAGAAAGGTGAGACTTTCTTCACCTATTGCTGGGCACAGCTTACCATCTTTTTTGTCTCTGCTGTATCAAGACAATGAAGGATCACTACTTAGCAGAGCTGAAGAAAGTTATCTCATGTAACCATAACCCCCCAAATTTATAATAGTAGAGAGCAAATGTCACATTTGCAAAATCCCACAGGCAGTTTATTCAGTCAGAAGAACATGATGTATCTGATGGAATACTTGGGATATACATGATCAATGTGATCCAAATGCAGTTTAATTTAATATTTTAACTACAGCACCATGAATTATCTTCAGCTTGAGATACACCAGTTATAGTCTTGGTTTGAAATCCCTTGCCTACTGATGACAGTATGTTTGTTGTGAAAAGCTAAAAGCAAGCAAGCAAACAAACAAACAAACAGAACTTCTATCTTTCCAATTAGGTTGTCTGGTGAGATATTTTCTGAAAAGCATGTTTGATTCTGATTGTTTTTTTCAAATTTTTTCCCCATATATTTTCACAAATTCTTGTGAAAATGTAGATCTTGTGATCTACAGGCTGCAAAAATGAAGAGCTTTTGGAGAATGGTTCTTTTTTTAAAAAAAAATTGCATCAGCTTTTTGTCCAAACATTGTTAATTAAAAGTTTCATTTGTGGTTTAAATTCATTATCTTGTTTAGGAACATATCTTCTGTGTGATTCTTCTAACACCTTTTATTGCTAATCCTGAAAATCCTTTTGTCTTTAGCATCAATGGAACAAGAACTTAGAGCTTTAACTTTAGCCAGTTTGCTCTCATAGAATTATAGAATCAGAGAATATCCTGAGCTGGAAGAGACTCACAAAAATCATTGAGTTCAACTCCTGGCTCCACACGGAACTACCTAAAAAATTAGATTTTATGTCTGAGAGTGCTGTCCAAATTCTTCTTGAACTCCAGCAGGCTGGGTCCTGTGACGACTTCCTGGGGAAGCCTCTTCCAGTGCCCAACCACCCTTCCAGTGAATAGCTTTTTCTTAATATCCAATATAGGAGGATTTTCCAAACTCTCTGGTTCTAAAGGACACTGGTCTCTGTCAAGCTTTCCTGGAGAGCACCAGTACGGCCACAAAGAAGTGGGGATAGCACTGTTTGGTAGTGTCCTGTGGGCCCCTGTATTAGAAACACTGCAAGAACTAACTCATAGTGAGTTAGAAAAGGGACGTTGCCAGATGTAATATTCTGGAAAACTAAATTGAATTTTTATCTTCCTAAAACTTTTGGGAATTAGATATAACAAAGAATACATAGAAACCCCTTATTTTCTTCCTACTAATACATCCTCTTTCTCTGATGTCTCTTGTTATTCCTCATAGTAAATAGTTCATTCTACTTATATCTGCATCAAACTAAAGGCAATTCTGATGCTTCCTCTGGAAAACTATTCTGTAAATCTCATTGCTAGGTGTTTTTGAAATTACCCTGACCTTTATGTCAAATTCAACTATTATGATACAATTTCATCTCTCAGCCTTTTCTACAAATACTTATGATGTAACAAAGTCAGGCCTCCTTCTGGAGGAGCCTGGGCAAGACTTCAGGATGTCTTTAGCAACTTTGATTGCTTTCCATGTTCCAGTAGGAAGCATCTTATAGAGAAGAATACATAAACAAATCAGTTCAGAATATAACCATAATACTCTTAGTAAAGCAGGGTATAGTCAAGAAAAATGTATTAGTGGCCTGCTTAAGGGTATTTGAAGAAGTTGAACTAAGTGTTTGGTCACAGGTGACTGAGTCTATTATTTTTTTGCTCATTCATTTTTATGACTGTTGCTCTCAAAGTTGTCAGAATAAAGGAAACTGGGTGATAAATCTTTTTCTTTTTATTACGTCTGTGGGTAAAAATAACTGAAAGCACTGAGGATGGTGTGAAAGGGAGACTTTGAATTAGTCAAAAAATTAGTCATAAGAATAAATAAGACAGTATAACAGCCCGGAGAAGTATAGTCTAGAGAAAAGACTCAGCCAATTCACCAAGAGTAACAAATGAGAGCTTCTGTGTGGGGTGAGTATTTCAGCTCTGGAGATATAACTTGGTGTCTCATGGACTTCCCTTCCTTCTTTCTCGGAGAGTGCCAGAAGACCCTTTTGCTATATCCTTAATACATTCACATAGATGTCACTAAAAATAACTTTAGTCCACAATGATATACCCTTTAATTGCAAACAGTTTTTGTCAGAAGTCAAACTTTGGATTTTAGCTTTTTTTTTTTTTTTTTTTTTCTTATTATTTCTCTAGCTCAGAGAAAACTGAATCGTTTTTTTTTTTTTTTTTTTTTTTTTTTTTCTCTTTTGCTTAGGTCCAATAACTCTTTCAACAACAATTCTTCACTCAACGTTTGGTGGGGAGTGGAATTTTAATTTCCTAATCAGCTGATGTGAGCCATGCTGTTCAGACTTCATTTTAGCTGTCTCAGGAATTTAGAAGGTTAAAACCATTTCTGTCTCAGTGGGATACACAGCTCCTGATTCACTTTTTATAACATCACAGTTGGATTATTGCCACTTTGTGTTTGCAGTCTTCCTTGACCATTCACTATATAAGTCCCCAGTTTGCACAAAATTCAGCATCTAGAATGGTCACTTACAAACATTAGCTTATCACATTGCAACTGATAACACTGCACTGGCTTCCTGTTAAATGCACTGTTGCTATCACAATACTTACACATTATTCACGTCTTGTAACTGAGACTTGCAGTTGCTTTTTGTTAAAAATTTGATCTTTTTATTTATTTATTTATTGTTGTCACTTTTGTTGTAAGGTGCTTCCCATCAGAGCTATGAGATTTTTTTTACTTATTTATTATTATTATTCTGAGTCTTGACTTCTCTAGCAGAAGTTTGGTTTAATTGTAATGTAGTTTAAGTGTATAATGCCATGTGTTGCTTCTGCATGAAGTGTGCTATATAAATGCAAATGAGCTAATTAATTCATAACAACAAGTATTATAGCAACACATTGATTGTCATGCTCTGCAGTTTCCAGTTGAACACTCTGTATATGTTTTGTTGGAAGAGGAATTGCAGCAGGAGGGTTAATAATTTTAAATCTAAGTACCGTTGGCTGTTTATATAGATCTGTGATTTTCCCTTTGAATCCTATACAGAATTTATTAAGGGACCAAAGGTTCCGCTCTCAGTCCTAGTTGATGACTTTCTTCTGTGTGAATGTGGGAGAAATCATTTTTTTTTTTTTCTTTTTTTTTTTTTTATGCTTTCAGACATCACCTGCTTAAGAAATAGGGACAATGATTCCTTCTCCCCTTTGAAAAGTATACGAAGAGATATGATTAAAATGAGTGATGCAGCTGGAAAGTAGTGAACATGTTATAAATTCTCAATAAATCATGCTGAGTTCAGCTTTAGCCTCATTTGCATCAGAATGTTAAAAAACCTGCTAAAATTACGTTATTACTCCTCTGTTTCTCAAATGTTTCTAAAGCTAAGATGCTCTGAATTCTCAACAACCTGTAAACCAGTATTTGACACATATAAAATACTTTCCCTTCCAAAGCAGGATTCATGTTAATAGTTAATAGCATAGAGTTCCAACCTTTGTCTATGCTCACAAAAACAACATTTTAATGTAAAAATATTTAATTTTAAGCTTATTAATTTAATGGCAAAAGACCTCAGCTGAACCTGAGTGCATGAAATTCCTTTCATGTTTCCAGTGAAAATGAAATCTACAGGAGTGCTCCTGTGTGTTGTGCATGAAGGGTAAAAGTTTGGCTGCTCAGAGGAGGACTTGACAGCAAGAGTTTTGTCACTTTTGGAAGCATCCTTAAAATAGAATTTCACAAACAGAAAATATAATCTGTGCAACTTTTCAGTGGATAGTTGGATAGCTATTGAAAAGGAAATATAAAGCAAGCAGAGACTTTAAAAAACTTGAAGGTATATGGGCTTTAGAAAGTTTGCAAGGAAAAATGTGAGCAGGTAATTTACATAAATAAAACCACTAAAACATACAAATACTGTTCTGTTAGAAAGTGTGAGCAGGAATATTACCACCAATTTTAATACTTTTCATCAGATTTCCTGGCACCTGTATTGATATTTAAGCATTTTGGCTAAAGTAGGGGCAACGGGAGCTTCATGTACTACTTTCTTACCATATCTCCTCCCCATTGCACATCTCCAAGTAAGCACACAGAGACTGAGATCAGAACTCCGTTCTCTGAAACAGTGGCTGTAATCACACTGCAGAAATATCTGTCCTTTTTTTTTTTTTTTTTTTTTTTTTTTTTTTTTCAGCTGAATGCTTGCAACAGCATGATACGTGTTAGTGCAGCTGCTGAGTCAGACTTGCCATGTACTGGCTCCTCACAAACAGCAACAACAGTGCTGATCCAGGTGCACCCAGATCTGAAAGGAGTAAAAACAGTGCTTTCTGTTGAAGCAGTTTCTGTTATTTTTTTCCTCTCTTTCACCAATATAAAACATCTTAAACTTGTCTTTCTTGCCTGCAATTCCTTCCAAATAGCACCAAAAGAGTCACACAGCCCCCAAAGTGATTTACTATCTAACAGTCTTATGCATCAGAACAAATCTCTGTACTGTCTTCACACCAGCAGTTTTTCTCAACATAATCAAAGAGTTATTAATAACCATTCTCCAATGTAGCATCAAAATAAGTGGATACTTTATATGATTATGGTTCCAAGGTGTAACTGCTGATTAAATACTTCTTTACAGAGACATATCCACTGTATTTTTTATATGCAAATACCCTGGCATATGTACACATATAAATGTATATGCATGAATATTATATAAAGAACATATAGAACTATGCATATTTTTCTGTGTCTCAATGTTTACATACACATATACAAACTGAAAGCAAATGTGTCTTGTTCAGACATAGACATTTAATATAGGAAGGAAGAAGAAGAAAAAGAAATCTAAAATTGCCCAGTTATGGAGAAAATTACCAAGATTGAAAAAGACTTTCAGAAATATAATGTTGAATGTAGCTGTGCAATTATGTAAGCTATCATATTTCTTTCTACTGTTTTGTGGCATGGTTAAATTAAATATATGAACGGTGAACAAAAAAAAAAAAAAAAAAAAAGATTTATGTTGTGTGAAGACAGTTAAACACTTCAGATTGCTAAAAATGTTACCTTAATTATCTGCATATTATGCTCAGAAGAAAATCATTAGCTTTCTCTTTATGAGAACTGTCAATGCCAAAAATATTTCATCCAAAAAAAAAAAAAAAAAAGTGGATTTAAGAAAAAATATTTAAAACAACTAGAACTCATACTTAAGTCATTTTTTTCCTTTCTTTTTTTTTTTTTCCTTTTTTTTTTTTTTTTTTTTGGTTGGTTGGTTGGTTGTGTTTTTTGTTTGTTTGATTGTTTTGGACTTCTTGATTTCAAGCACCTTGAAATCTTGAAATTAATTTTAGACAAACAGAGATAGGAAAATCTTCAAAACATATATAAACATCTATGAACCTGAGGGTAAAGATTGACTCCTTTGGCCATTTATGAATACCGACAAGGGAGGATTGGAAAGACAAAGATATCTCATAAGAAAACTGTATGGTCCCCAGTAAAATAGAAATAAGATGAGAGCTGAAACCTCTGGACATTACTGTTATGAAACTATATCAAGTAAGAAAGGCAGAAAGGGTGGGAGGTTGGGAGGGGGGTAGAGAGGGAGGGAGTATTATCTGGCTTGGACTGCAACAATACAAAACTGAGGTTTCCAGTTTAATCTCATCATCAAAATTCCCTCCCTGGTGTAATAGACAGAAACAAAGAGATGGTTACTTCCAGTATGTGATTCATCCTACTCTCATCTTGGATAAGAAATGTATGTGAAAACCTGATGCTTAGGACAGGACTTTAGCACTTAATTTGGAGCAGGAGACTAGTGATCTGTGTCCTCAAACAGAAGAGTCATTCACCCACAATAGTTGTAAGGAAATGCCTTTTGCCTCCTGGCATGTGTTCACAAAGCACAGCATGGTGTGCCAGTTGAGCAATGAGATTGTCCCTCTCTGCTCTTCACTGGTGTGGCCTCACTGTGAGCACTGTGTACAGTTTTGAGTGCCACAGTTCAAGGACAAAAAACCATTAGAGAGCATCCAAAGGAGGGCTATGAAGATGTTGAAAGGTCCAGGGGGCAAGACATAAAGGAGCAGCTGAAATTGCTGAGTTTTTTTTTTTTTTTTTTTTGTTTGTTTGTTTGTTTGTTTGTTTTCAGCCCAGAGAAGAGAAGACTGAGGGGAGGCCTCATGGCGGCCTGCAGCTCCCTCACAAGGGGCGTGGAGGGGCGAGCACTGAGTTTTGCTCTCTGAGGACAGCGACAGGACCCGAGGGAACAGCGTGGATCTGAGACTGGAGAGTCAGGCTGGGTGTTATAGAAAGGTTCTTCGCCTAGAGGGTGGTTGGGCACTGGGACAGGCTCCCTAGGGCAGTGGTCACAGCACTGGGCCTGTAACTTACACAGCACTTACTTCAGTAAGTGCTCTCAGACGGAGAGTTTAACTTGTAGGTAGTCCTGTGTGGAGCTAGAAGCTAAACTCAATGATCCTTGTGAGTCCTTGTGAGAATATCCAATCCAGGATATTCTGTGAATCTGTGATTAAACTCAGAGATCACACATCCCTTGGATTAACAACAATGTTAGTTCTTAAAAACAAATATTGTGTGAAGAGTTCAGGCATGAAATTCAAACCACTTATTTTTTCAAGCTTATATAACAGAACTTAGCCTTTTGCAAGGTTAGATGAGGCAGGAGGAATGTAGAAGTATGGCAGGGTCATGGTAGTGGCCCAAAAGATCATTCGACTGCAGGATTGTACCCTCAGAGTAAAGGAAGAAAACAAAATTCAGTTTCATAGATACAATATTATTAATAGTGGGGATGGTATATAGACATAGCAATGGGTAACTGAAAACAAAAACTGAATCTAAAAGATCTGTGAGCTGTGTCTTAAGAAAGGAGCCTTAGCTAAAAAAATAGTAGACTGAGGTGCATCCTATTCAGCAGAGGACTAGGAGAAAGTGTGTCGTCATTTCTGTTTCCTTCTTGCACAGTTCTTTCTGCAGCCATTGGCATGTCACTTCATTCCCAGAAGTAGACTATGATTTGTAGTACTTCCATAATGTAATGCAAAGTCTGAGACCTGGAATCTTATTTCAGTAATTCTGAGAACTCAGGAGTTACCTCTCAATTCTTTAACCCATTGTTCATGGCCAATAAAGTCTCCATTTTTACATCAGTTCTGAGGGTTACACTGTTTCAAAGCATTACGCTGATAATCAGTATGCATGATAGCAATGGGAAATATATTTTGTCCAGATACTCATTACCAAAAATCTAAATAAAATTAATACTAACATAGCTTAGGATACAAAAGAAATTTGTAATCACTGACAGGTGATACTTGAGTTATTCACTAATGGGAAAAAATTACAACACAGCATATATGGCATGGAATTAAGAAAAAACCCTAAATAATGCTATCTTTGATTATTTCTCTCTTTACTGTATGTGTGTCATAGTAAAACATGTATTATTTACCCAATGGACCAGAGAATTTTCTCTGGAAAAGATGAGCTTGTAATGGAAATGCTGACACAACCTCAACTATAACAGCATGAACGAAGACACTTTAATAACATTTTTATTGCTGTAACATCTTTTAAAAATGAAACACCTGGGACTTGTGCTTAAAAAAATCAAAGCAGATTTTTAAGTTCTGCTCTCTTCATATGATAGGAAATTAATCCAACAAGCCAAAGACTGGGAAGTTAACTTACCCTCGCAACATTTAAAATCATTCAACTGAAAGATAATTAATAGAAATATTAATGCATTTCCCTGAAAATATATCAGCTAATATATAAGCTAATATTTAGAACTTCTTATATTTTAAAGAGATGGCGGATTCCCTCTAGAACTCTGCGGATACAGAAGACACTGAAGAGATTTTGTACTATGGGTACAATTATCCTCTGAAATTACAAAACAAAAATGGTGAGAATTTTGTGAAACACTAAGCCTAACCTTCAGGGGCATATTAGTACATGAGCTGCATCCTGAGAGTAACATGCTATTAGGAAAACTATTAAAAGAAAATAGTATCTTTATAATAACTGTGCTGCATTGTGCGAAGAAGAGTGTTTCTAGGAATTGGTCCAAGCAGTACTTGGATCTCCTTCCAGAAAAGTTTCAACTTTCATGTTATAGAAAGAGGAAAACAAGAAAATAGAACTCAGATGTCAGGGTATCAGAAACAGGGGATTATGGGATTATTTCCTGCACACTCGCAAGAAATGCCTTGGGACTTGCACCTATTAACAAATTATGAAAACACTGTTGTCAGGGACAAAACAAAGGAAAAGTCATGTGAAGTAGTCTTATGCTCAGAAGTTCAACCAGTGTCCAAGCTCTGGTGTCCAAGCTCAAGCATAAATGTTGCCAGTGCCCTGTTTAGAGGTTCACTGAGTCTTGGACTCTAGCATTGTTACCGTTTATGGTAAACCCGGTTTGTTGTTGACAGTCTAAAAGATAAGAGGTGGTAGCAGAAAGGGACAGCAAAGTTGTTGACCCTGCACTGTGAGGACATTGAGCCAATAGTTTGTCTAAAATGATAGATGATTAACATAATTATTCAAAATTAAATAATTAAACAATGACTGCTTTGTGTGATACTACTGATTTGGCAGCATGATGAACTCTGCACTGCATATCATGAAGAACTTAGGTTCTTAATGGCATTTTCATATTAAAATGAATTGCAAGTGTCATAAAATATTGTCCTTTATCATGTAGCCTAATTTTGATGTGCAGCTCAACGATTTGGTGGATTTTCTATTGATACTTTCTTGAATATGTACAGAGAACCACACTTTTTTGCATTATTTTTTTGTAAAGATTTCAGATCTAACAATGAAATCCAGAGTTCTGTGTCTTGAATTTTTGTAATGAATTTATGAGAAATAGGATTTTTGATAAAAAGATCTTCATATGGAAATCTTTGTTGTCATTAGGAGCTGCTTTCACCTCATCTAACTTACGCAATAATCAGTGTTTAGTTTAAGATACATTGCTATTCATGCCATCCTACAACAGTGCTCAAAAGAGACAGGACAAGTTATACTCTGAAGATGCCAGTTCCCCGAGCATCCAGGATTCTAAAAGAACCTATGTAACCATCATAGAGAGCATGCCTATACTTTCCATGCTTCCAGTTTACTTAAAAGAAACTTCAGCCTATTTACAACTGCATAATCAACTATATTTTCCAAGTAACTTAATATTAATTTTCTGACTGTTTTAAAGCTGGATCCCCAACAGTCAGATTAAATTCTTTATTAGTGGCTCTTGGATAACTGGAACACAGGAATTCTAGCCTAGGACTCAGGAAACCTGGGCTCAGCTCTTCAGCTCTTTCTTCCATAAATGGTTGCTGCAACACACTAGCAAGGTACTAATATTTAAAGGTGCTTGTACAACTTTTTACCATTGATGACAGTGAAACTTGTGTCAGTATATTCCAGGACTTCATCATATCTCTTTTTTACTCCTCTGAGTGCAAAATGGGGAAAAATAAACCTCACTATGACAAGATTCTTTCTCTTTTTTTTTTTTTTTTTTTCAAAGATGTTAAGACAATATGGTTAAAGATGGTACAACCCTTGGATAAAATAATTATTTTCAGTAGCTTTTAAGTAAAACAAAAAACAAACAAACAAACAAACAAACAAAACCAACTCTGGGGATTATTTAATATTTTAAGGTCACTTTTTGTACAGCACAAAGAGTAACAAAAACTGAACAATGTATTATAGCTATTATTACTAACAGTAGTCCATCATAGAACACAAGTATTGGACCCAAGTATGCCAAGTATGCATCCCATCCCATTTCAGTGTGTGGATTCAAGTTACATGGCATCATATTGATTTAGATTTGATTCAGGATTCAAACTTAGTTGAAATTCAAGAATGTTGAGGCAACATTTATCTCAATTGATTGGTTTGTTTTACTCTTGTTTATATGTACTGTTTTTGCGATAGTATCAAACTGTTGTGAGTCTTCTTTAAATTCTGTCTAAGCAATTGATTTTCTCTTACGCTATGGGACTAGCACAAAATACCCCTTATTGGACCATCTGTGCTCTCTCTGAAGTCTATGCCTCAAAAGATAATCCAAAAATGAGTAATTTTCTATAAAGTTATACACAATTTTAAATGGAAGATTAAAGAAATGAGAGTACACCAACATGCTGAAACCTATTTTAAATCTGGCGTATTAATTTAAATAAGCATAATTTAAATGAGGCACTTAGTTGAGAACTACAAGCCTAGTGATTTATATTGCTTGAAGAGCTGGTGCTGTTGATTGTGCAGAATTGGATTTATATCCATAGACTCTACATGAAAACATTTAAGAGGATAAGTTGTCAGAGTTTCTAATGTACCTTCACAAGGCCTTCTTTTTATTTTTTTTTCATATATTTTATTTCTTTTCACTCTGCATAGCCATATCTTCTGTTTCTTTGAACTCTCTCTTCTAAATAGCATGGCAAAGAACTGATTTAATATCATAGCAACCTGTAAGTCCATTTTTGCTTACTTACCAATTATGAATCTTTGAAAGAGGTTTTATGAAAAAGGAAGTCTTTTTCATTTTCTATCTGAACCATCAATTTTATCATCTTTTCTTCTTTTGTTCTAACTGCTTGAGCTAATTGCTAGAAAGGTGATTAGGTGATTGTACTATTCAGGCAAAATGGAAGAGTTCCAACAGGAGAAAATCAGTAGGACTTATAGAATCATCTCAGTATCCTCTTGCTGTTATAGAGGGTAGAGGAGGTTTAAGTTCAAATCTCTAGTCTACATCAAGTAGAGCTGAATTTGGGTGTATGTGTTGGTAAGTGCAGTGAAGTGGTATTTGGTTTTCATTCTTTTTTTTTTTTTTTTTTTTTTTTTTTTTTTTTTACTCAAAGAAAAAAAAAAAGAAGAAAAAGAAAAAAAATAAACAGTGTAAGAAAAAGTCACAGCTTAAACCTGAAAAAACATAAATGAAAAGACCTTTGAAAAGGCTTAGTTTCATCATGACACAGAATGCAAAACTTCTGAAATCATACAGTCTTACAAAGGGAGAACACATCCACTATATATAAAGTGAGAGCTTTTACCTGTTATATATTGATCATAGAAGATAATGATCTAAATTCTGCTTTAAATCACTTTTGTATAATAAATTTTTCCTTATTTGTAAACTATAAATCATCCTTTTCAGATTTGAACCTTTTATTGGAAGCATGACTGGACACTTAAAGGTAAAAAATTTGCTTATTTTATTGCTTTATGTCTTGTCTATTTCCAATTAAACACCTTAAGAACAATTTATTTTTAGCATTTCTCTGTATTCCCAGACTTGCATATGATGAATTTTCTCTATAGCCACACTTCTGTAAAAGAAGGCTACAAAAGCAGTGAAATGGTTGCCCACTCTATTTCTGCAGAATATATGGATCTATAATCTAAGTCAATTTATAGGTCTTAAAAAATAAATAAATAAAAAAAAAATATTACAGTTCCTCCATTGTGGATTTTTTATTCTTTTTGCTGGTACAAAATTCCTACACCCATGGTTTCCTTCTCACTAAGAACAAGAAGTCAGCTGCAGGACTGCCCAGGGAAGTACATGTAGATGAGTCCCCATATCTGAAGGTCTTCAAAACCTGTGCAGATGGAGAGCTTAGTGACATGGTTTAATAGTGGTCTTGGCAGTGCTAGATTAAAGGTTGGACTAGATCATTTTAGAGGTCTTTTCCAACCTAAATGATGCTGTCATTCTATAACTGATAAATTAAGTTCTCCTATCCTAAAAGACTCTTCACAGTAGAAGTGAATTCATGGTCAACATTTCCAACCAGGACCAAGAATTCAGAAGTACAGGGATAATCCCTTGCCCTGTAAATTTACAGTCTGAATTTATGATTAAATAAATCAGAAACTATCAGAGAGTGGGGTAATGGGAAAAGGGGATGAAACAAAGTAATTAGAATAAATTGCAAAGAAAAGTGTCAGGATGAGCAGTAGCTATCTCTCATAGTTTTTTAGTTGTGTCAAAGATTTCACAAAGCACCGTCAGCATCTTTTGTTTATTTAACAAAAGCTATGGGGAAGAGAAGAGAAGAGAAGAGAAGAGAAGAGAAGAGAAGAGAAGAGAAGAGAAGAGAAGAGAAGAGAAGAGAAGAGAAGAGAAGAGAAGAGAAGAGAAGAGAAGAGAAGAGAAGAGAAGAGAAGAGAAGAGAAGAGAAGAGAAGAGAAGAGAAGAGAAGAGAAGAGAAGAGAAGAGAAGAGAAGAGAAGAGAAAGAGAAGAGAAGAGAAGAGAAGAGAAGAGAAGAGAAGAGAAGAGAAGAGAAGAGAAGAGAAGAGAAGAGAAGAGAAGAGAAGAGAAGAGAAGAGAAGAGAAGAGAAGAGAAGACCAAAACAAACTCTGACGCCACCTACCAGCTACCAGTGTCCTGAATCCTTGACAATTGTACTTCCAGTTACTGTAAAATATCTCCCATTTACAGATAGAGATCAATCCATCCAACTTCGTTCTCCTAGATAATTCTTTGATGCCTGTCATTAATCATCAGATATTCATGTCCTGAGCAAGGAAGAAGCAGTGTGATCATAATGCTTTGAAACACCTTAGGTACTCTTTCTCAGACTTATCTCATGGCCTCTTTATGGACAAGTAACAATTTGTACAGGCTGTCTGGGTACCTTGACTTTTCCCATACTAAGTACTTCAGCATTTTTGTGATTTGTTGCTATGGAGTTCAGTGAAAAATAAATTCATGGTGACTATTCAAGTTTTCTCTCAGAAGGTAAAGAAAGCCAACAGAAAGATCTTCTGAGATGCTTAGGAACAATTTAGTATATATTTACCTCAATACAGAAACTTCTTTGCCTCAACACTACAATTACAGCAGCTGTTAGTGTCATGAACCGAAATGAAAGCACTTTAGTTAAGATCAGCTTTTAGTTTTCTTCCAAACATGAAATGGCTGAATTACAAAAATTTCTATTTTATTTTTTTCAGTACATCTATCCTAAACTAAATGTCCCATTCTGTTCTTTCACAAAATGTTCTAGATGAACCATAGTTTCAAATTTTGTATTAGGAATGCATATACATATATAAAACAACAACATTTGGTTGTTTTTAGAGCATTTCAAATAAAATCTAATTGCTGAATAAATAAATAGATCAAAATAGCTTCAAATGCTGTGCACTTGCCAAAGCAGATATGTAAGAAAATGTCTAGTTCCCTATTCAAAAAGTGTAAAAGTATATTTAAGCTTAAAAATAAATAGTTTGCTTGTTAAAAATAAAAAATAAAAATAAAAAAAAATAAATAAAGGAGTGTGTATGCATTGAAGTTAACTTCTGTTTAAGTGTCATGCTGAATTGAGGCCTCAAGTAAGAAAAGATATCTTTAATTTATTCGAAGTATCAGGTAAATATAAAATTTCAGATTGAGACAAGTCATACAGTTGTCTTTGTTATCCCAGATATCAAGGTGTCTACAATACCTGCTCAGCACAGTACCGAGCAGTAAACAAAATCTTATTCATATTTGAGGTGAAATAGAAGACGCCTTGCTTACACAGAAGGTAGTCAAACCTCTCCCTGATATAGATGAAGAGGTCACTCACAGACTGGGAATTGTAAATAACTTTCTTTTTGTTCTGTCCCAAATGAAATCCACTTACTAGTTAGATGAAAAATGAATACGTGACCATGTACATACAACTTAACATCTGTGTGTTCTCTGTGAAATTAAACAACTACATGGCTATCATGCAGCATTTTTAATGCATGAAATGTGAAAAACATATTCAGTGCTTAAAATGCTCCTGAAGTCTAGGATGATCTCATAAAATGTTAATGTTATTTCTTTGTGATGTCCAGCTCTGATATAAGCCTTAAGAGCCTCAATGTTGATCTGGCTAAAAATGCCAGGGTTCACTTGCATTGTGAAGCTTTGAGCCTGAACAGTTTTGCCAGATGTCTCGTGGGAATTAACTTTTCTTTTATCATTTACAGAACTTCCTGTTACGGTGTTCCTGAGCTAGGGCTATGGAGGGAATAGTCATGACGTGAGGTTGTCAGCACTACTATCACCATGTGGAATTTGGAGACCTGGCGAATCTCAGCACTGAAAGGTGATGGGCAAAAATGTTAGTAAAATATTCTTTAAATCTGGGGGGAGGAGGGGGGGGAAGTACATTCATTTTTTATTTTTCTTTATTAAACAATATAGTTGCCTTAACTGATCCTTTCTTGTCTTATTTTAAAGACAGGTGATGTAATTGTTTTATTTATCCAATCTATATTCTTTTTGCAGACCTCTAATGTTTATACTAATCCCAAGGGCAAACTAGTAAGAATTTTATGTGCATGTTAGAAGAAGGAGAACTGTAGAATAAAAGAGCACCCCTGACTTTACAGTGGTAATTAACAGCATCTAAACCTTTCCTAGAGATAACAACTTCCCTTAAAATACTTATCTGACCCTTGTTTCTGCAGCAGCCTGAACAAAATCCCTGAAGGTCAGCAGAGTGACAGGCAGAAATAATGTTCTTCTTTGTAATGTGCTGAGGACAGAGATCCCAGCTCCTGGTGAAGGGCTTCAGACTGTCCTGAGATAATAGCAAATAATGGAAGAGAATTGCATGCACACACATATATTAGAATACCTACAGTTGCATTGTATATCTTGTATGTTTTATATACTTTGTACATTGTGAAGCTAATATTCCTAATTTTACTTTATTGAACAGTAAAGAACTTTTGAGTATTGGAGAGAATTATATATACTAATGAAAATAATGTCCAACAAAATGCAGAATATACCTTATTAGGGTTCATATCTTCTTTATGTGCCTAAAACCCATGAGATTTTAAAAACTCCTATATTAATTAAGGTATGATTTTTCCAAAGTAATGAAATCGTATAAAGGATTTGGTAGCAATGGAAAATTTTCACTGTGATTGGTCTAATAAACCTATGCCAACAGCTCCCCCTATGTACCACAGAAAGGATGCTAGCAAATGCAATGCCTGGAATAAGTATCCTAGGGAAAGATATTACTAAGGAAAAGAATGGTTTATGTGCCATTTAATCTGACTACATGGAGGATTAGGAAAGTTTCAATAAAAAGCATTAATTGGCACTACCTGAGTAATTATACTGATGGATTTTCCTGTTTAAAATGTCCTTGATTGTTTACTGTACGACTCTGGCTGATTCATTCACTTCTCTTCTTAATCACATTTTATATACATAGATTACTGTAATGCAGATAGTTCCTTGAGTACACAAAATAGAACAATGCAATAATAGGACAGTGACTAATATTACCTGTGTAAAGCTGGGAAATGGAAGGTGAGGTAGCAGGGAGGATTATCTTGATTGAGAGCTGCACATCTGTGTGAAAAAGAGTGACACACTATTAAAAGAAGAGCAGCATTTTCAGCTGGGGTGGGCACTACAGAAGAAATCAAGAGGTTTTGCTTCTCCTTTTAACTTGTTGCTTCCCTTCTGTGTGACAGCAGAAGGGCTCCTCATCTCCCTGTCTTTTGCCTCCCTCCCTCTCTCCCTTCCCTGTTTAGCTTGTGAAATTTCAAGGTGGATTTGATCTGTCATCATGGGCTGAAACACATCCATCACCATGGGCTGTGTCTGTTAAACATAATTTAACAGGTTATTGTGTGTCAGATGAATTGAGATTATGTCTTGCAGACCTTAAAAAAAATATGATTTTTTTTTCAACCTATTTCATAGCAGGTTATATGGGGTTGCATTAACTTCTCCATAAGCTGAAGCATGCTTACAGTCCTTGGTACTTAGCCGACACTCAGCCAAGCTGTTAAACTGCAGACGCTTGACTGTGACTGTAACCATGTGTGGTGCCTGCAGCATCCACCACAAATTTGTCTTGATAGATGCTTTTTGCCACCAGCTTCCTAAAACTAACAACGGAATTAGCGAGTACTCTTAGACCTGTATTCAGATCAATTCTACTAAGTACTTTTTACTTAATTAACAGAAAGTGATCTGCTTGTGAATCAGGGAGAAAACAAATGAAACAGCACACATAGAGAATAAGCAACACTTTTTTTTTTTTTTTTTTTTTAATTAGTAGATTCAGTTACTTATTGGACATTGGGAATGTCTGCTTGATAAAGAGTTTATCAAGTACATTAAGGAGTCAGAACACAAAATAATCAGCATGTAGATTTTTTTTTTTTTGTCATAGTGACCTAAATGTACACACCCTTATTTTTCTGCTGAAGTTTAAAACTTAGCCTCATTCTGAGAGAAAGAAAGGGAAGGGAAGGGAAGGGAAGGGAAGGGAAGGGAAGGGAAGGGAAGGGAAGGGAAGGGAAGGGAAGGGAAGGGAAGGGAAGGGAAGGGAAGGGAAGGGAAGGGAAGGGAAGGGAAGGGAAGGGAAGGGAAGGGAAGGGAAGGGAAGGGAAGGGAAGGGAAGGGAAGGGAAGGGAAGGGAAGGGAAGGGAAGGGAAGGGAAGGGAAGGGAAGGGAAGGGAAGGGAAGGGAAGGGCTGTATTTTTGTAATTATATTTTAGAAAAGTCACATGGGGTTCAACCAGAAGATTGCTTATCTGGTTGTGTTCACATATCAGTACAGAAAGTTTTCAGTGTGCATGTACTAGTATGGGTGGAAAAGGAAATGAACCAAAGCTCAAGGAACCTTCCAGAACAGCTGTTCCCACCTTTGCTCTGTATTCCCTAATGTGAGTGCTCTTCCTGTGAAGTTTTACTGTTCTCTGATTCAAAAGTAAAGCAGCATCCCCTTTGGGCAATACTCTCACCTTCTCCCAGAAGGATGCAAGAAGCAATCCAGCTACTCTATTTGATAATTGTGGTCTTTAATTTAGTGGCACCTAGCTGCTACAGTGGAAAACTTTTTTTTTTTTTTTCTACCCAGTAGCCATGTTTCTCAGAAAACTTACAGTTGAATCATAAAGTCAAAGATGAAACAAAATGTTCAGATCCCAGCTTCTGAAGGACGGAAGCATCAGTGGGTCCCAGACCACCACAGCACCATATATCAGATGCCCCCTCAATGAGAACTAAAATGATGGCAGTTTTCACTGCAGCCAAGCTTCTGGCCTCCAAAGCCCTCCTTCCCACCTGTCCTGCCCACACGTCTGATTTGGCTCTTTTCTAATCCCATGCTGAGTCCTATTCTCTTCAAAGAGGTGCCCCCTGTGTCACATACTCCCCCAAAATGCCATCTGTGTGGTTTCTTTCAGACCACTAATGCAAAGCTCTTGGATAGCTCCCTATTTACTTGCTTTGGAGCTGCACTTACAGGGCCCACCGCCTGAAACACTGCAATCAAGCTGACAACACAACCAATCAAGGTCTGACCTGCAGCCGTTTCCTAGGAAACCCAAGCCACTGCCACAGAAACAGATTGTATACAGTGGAAGGAAACATATATTTTTGGGGAAAAAAAGAAAAAAGAAAAAAGAAAAAAAGAAAAAAAAAAAACAACATTTTTTTTTCCCAGTACTCCTGAGTTATTACAAAGCACTTCTAAAATAATAGTAATGAAAAATACTCTTGTTAAGAAAGATTGAGTGATGATGGTCATATAAGTACTTAAAGTCAGGCAGAGAGCCTCAGAGAAAGACCTTGAACCAAGTCTGCTTGAGTGCCTGTTCCTGCTTTGCTACTGAATCACTTCATAACCCTTGCCAAGTTATTGCAAAAAGATTTCCAAGTCATTTAGTCCATAGTTCCAATGAACAATAAGTTCATATCAAAACAGCTTGAGTACCTGAAGAAGAAAACTTGGAAGAAAGCAACAACATTATCATGACCATACTGAAAACACTCAGAAAATTACTAACAGGCAAGGCCACCTCTCTTACATAATTAAAAAATTCCGCCACATTTTACAGCAATAAGTCTGCCTAAGAGGTGTATTTATGATTTAGAAAAGATTTAAATATTATTTCTACATAGTGGAAAACTTTATTGTATGCTGCAATTTATTTTTTTACTTGTAAATCAGGTAAATGGATATTTACTTGTGAATTAGTGTCCAGTTTCTTGAACACAGGCTGCATATAGGAATAATAGTATTCATTGTAAAATGGCTGGTAAGCATAACCAAAGTAGTGTGCTGAAAAGCAGGACCTCTCAGTTTTAAGAAGATTATAAAAACGTAATAAGGAAAACTTCCAACGATGTGTTTCACTGGTAATGAACATGAGAGAAACCTCTAGGGTACCTTTACTGTCCTGGGTATAGCCACTTACTTATAAGGTGCGATTCCCTTTATCTTAAACTCCATATGAATTTTGTTCTAAGAATGGCTTTTTGTCTCCATTGACTATTTAAAAAGCCCAGGGTGACTAGGTCAAAGGTGGATGTCTAATTCCAGTTCTCTACATTTAATGAGATGAATTCTACCCACCACTGACTATGGAAAAATGAATTAAAGAACAAGCAAAAACAAGCTCTTTCAGGGGTGTGTGTCTGTGTCTGTGTCTGTGTCTGTGTCTGTGTCTGTATGTATGTGTCGTGGGGGGGTTTCAGGGGAGATAGACTCTGGGAGAGAAGTGAGGCAGTTTGGCTGGGGGAATAAAAGTCTTCTGCAATGTTCTGCATCATAAAATACCATGAATACCATGGAGAACATGGGAAGCTCTGGGCATGCTAACTTTTGGTGGTGATTATGAGGAAGGAATCTAAGAGATGGACAGGAAAATGAGATGAGGACTTCCTCCTGTGTTCCTACCTAACTCATTTAACCCCAATGTAAGTGTTTCATTGTTACTCAGGGAACCCTACCCATAAGGCTGTGCAAGAAATGTATCCTAATTAGTTAAAACACAAAGCCAGAAATAAATATGAAGGTATAGAGGTAGGCATTGGAGGCAAAACTGATTAACTGACTTCAGCAACAGATTATTTACATTTTTTTGTTATATTGAAGGGAAATTTGTCTTTGATTTGTCAAACCAAGTTCACAAAAACCCTGCCTCAAATACACCAAAGTGTTGAAAGAACCTTAGGAAAAAGCCCAGTCAGTATTTCAGTATTTACATGTATATAACTTCAAAACTCTGAAGAGGATGAAAATTGTTGTTTTTCAAAAAAAGAAAAAAAAAGCATTTCTTCCTATCGTGAACACTCATTGCTCCTCCTTAAGTTCAGTTCTCTGCTAAGCACTTTCTGCTCAAAATTTCTCCCTGTTCTCTGGTGTTGTGTCTCTTCACAATTTCCTTCTATCCTGTATTGTGGCTATAGTGCTTAATGTGACAATTAATAAGAATTGTGAATCAAAGCTTCCAGCTATGATGAGACAGCAGACAGATTAATTAACAGGAAAAGAGGTTTTTGTGTGGAAGAGCAAAAGGAATCTCAGGCTGCTCACAGTAATGCTAAGAAGAAGTTAGTTTTAACAAGCATATTCCTGAGTTTTTTGTAGAATTCTTCACAAACCTCTTCATGTGATAGTTTCATTTTACAATGGCCATGAAATACATCAGATGCATCCAGAGAAGTTAGATCAGTCTTGAGACTGTTGAGTCTTCAGTTACATGTTGTGTGTCTTAACCCAAATCCTTTGAGACTCATGACACACTTCCTTTAGCAATATATCATTCTCAGGCTCCAAGCCCCTGTTTCCCCCACCACCAGCAGCTTTTTTTTTTTTTTTTTTTTTCCTTTGTTTCTTTTCTCGATTAACTTTACTCCTCTTGACCTTTTTGGTGGGATGCCGTGCCTTTATTTTTATCCCTGGTGTCAACAGTACACCATCATGCATTGCTTTGCTTCAAATAGAAGACTTCATGCTGTGAATCTCATGCAATGAAAACTCATTATTCTCCTTATGTGGAGTATGAAATTACTTAAAATATAATCTCTCTATGCCCATAATTTGAAGTCAAGCACGTTGTTCAGACAGAACCGTAGGCAATGTGTTTTTGGTCCCTAGTGGCTGAGGAATAAGAAAGTATTCAACTGCACCATAATTAGTGTAATCAACATGCTATGGATTCTTTTTTAAATCAAGAGGCAGACACAAGTTGTTTTTTATGGACTAGAAACACTTAATTCAAATTTCAGTTGTGTCAATCTTTGTAGTAGCTGTTTAAGCACGTGTCTCCTCATATGCGGTTTAACAGAGTCTTCTCACTTTACATACTTCATTTTTAGAAAATTATTGATAATGTCCACTGCCTTTTCCCACTCTAAACAAAAATAGCTCTCTTCCAAGCTATCATTTAACAGTCAATACCTAAAAGTCAGGTGATGGATGCTTAGTGGTAGTTGAACAGCACCACCAACCTGTATTGCAGGACCAAGGGCTGCTAAGAATGTTTCCCATCTGTCTGGCAGGAAAAAAAAAAATAATAATAATAATAAATATATATATATATATAAAATAAAGGTACAGCACAAGCTGGACAGACTCCTGTATTTTACTAGAAAAAGGTGCTTTGAACTTCCAATGGTTTCTGACTCTTTCAGTACTCCTCAATACCTCTTAGGATCAGGTTGTAGTATTAGTTTTTGTCTAAAAGGGAAGGAGGACCTAGAATTCATTTTTGTGTCTGTATAGCTAAAAGCTGAGACTCAGTTTCCTCTTCCTTCCAACATCTCACATTAGCACTTAGAAAATCTCTAAAAACAATGATTTTTCCTATGAACAAGAAGATTTAGGTGGATACATGTATCATCCAAACTAAGTAGAGTTCAACACTAACCAGGTACCTTAGATCTGGATATTTTCCAGGTCTCGCAGCTCTAGATCTATTGTCACTATACCTGAATGCCATTTGGACACTGGGCTGTTCTACGCTTCATTTCCTTGACAGCATCACAACAATCAGGAAGATAGCATATCCAGGCCAATAGGACTGATTAGCTCACAAAAATCAGCAGTGCTTATGGCTGCTTCATTTTTAAAATCACACAGAGAAAACAGAAGAGATGGAGCTTCCAATCCCCCTTTTTTAATATTGTGTTCTGAGCACTAAACCACTCTGTGTCTCTGCTTAGAAAGAATGAAAAAACTCATGGGCCAAAGAAGACACAAAGTCACTGTGCTCTCATTAAGATACAAATGACACAGAAAAAGTCTTAAATTTTTGTCATGCCTTTTTTATAATCAATCTGTAGAACCACTGGATGAAAATGGAAAACAGACACAGAAGGAGGCAGTTCAAACAAGGGCACCCCATTATACATGATTATGCCACAAAGTAATGCTAATTCTTTCTCCTTCAACAAACACACACATACATCTTGCTTTTCTCTCTTCAATAGAGTTGCAAACTTAGGAGGAGGAATTGGGAGTGATCACAGATAGCTTAGTCTCTTCATGTTTTAGCAAATGTAGGAGCATTTGGGGAATATGTCCTCCTGTCTCTTTTGAGGACAGTGCTTTAACCAGGGGACAAATGAAACATTTGAAGTGACTGAGTCCTTCTTCTGTAGCTGTGTTGTAAAAAGCATCTATTCCAGGTTCCGTCCAAGTTACATAAAGATGCTTCTTTGGAGACCTGACTGAGAAGGGCGTGCTGTACTCAGAGCTGAAGTTCAGACACAACCTCCATATGTAATACGTATATTAGCTGACTCTACATAGGCCTTTATTCAATACCTTCTGTCTGAGGTATGTGGCTTTTACCCAGCATTAAACAAGTTCACATGTCATTTTGATCTTGGATGCTAGTTTTTTAATCTGGAAACCCTTAAAGTTAGCCAGCATAGACTGCAAACTTTGTTGGACCTACCCCTTAATTTGTCAGGTGCTAACTGAAAAGCAGGGACAATTAGTATTTCCCAAGCCTTCAGAAAACTGTGAAAATAGTTATATTAGAGAGAATTGTTCAGAGTCTGAGATGACAAATAGGACTGCATGGAAAGTAATTATTCTTCTGTCTTGCTAAAATTCTGGACAATTCAAAAGTATGTCTACTCTGCACTGAAACAAAACAAAACAAACAAACAAACAAACAAAAACAGGAGAGAGATCAGTCTCTCATCAGTCAGGTTAAGGCACTCACCAGGACTTGGCTCTAGTGTTACACCCACAGTCTGAGTCAGTCAGAAACAGATCTTGCACTTTATTTGCCCCTACAAGTGCTCTGGTCATGAATATTAACTATTGTAGAATGAGTCTCTTTTCAGTCTACCATAGACCTGTGACATATTTCCTGTTGAGATTGTTTTGATCACTTCTGAGAGAAGCTGGGTTGTGCACAGCAGAATTTTAATGAACACTTCACTGAACAACTTGCCAATGAGCTCTAGGGATAGGAGCCTGTCTGAAGCATTTTGCATTCCTAAAGATAGCTCTACTTTGAGAAATATTTCTCTTTAAATGCAGGCATTATTTTATAGAATTCCATTTGTCCCTAAAACCAGAACAAACTTTCTTAAGAGTGCCCACCATGTCTACCAAAGTATGCATTTACCAGCATGGAAGAAAAAGCTTAACATTAATTTCAGTTTTCTCATTACCTCTGTCTTTCTTGGAGAGACATCTTAACTAGACATATTAAACATAGTTAAGAATTATTGACTGTGCTGGTATTCAGTTTCTATATATGTTTAGAAAGAGAAACAAGTACAGATTTGACCAAATTTGATGGGAAACAAAATAGTAATGGTCATTATGCCTCCAAGTCATTTCACTCAAGCTGGTGCTCAACACACTGGACAACACTGTTTTTCTTAAAAAAAAAATATATTGATTTCATACTGTGTGATTTTTTTTTTTTTTTTTGGAATGTATTGCTTAGAATTTTTCCCAGCATATTTACTGTTATTATGCTCTTACCTGTTCTTAATCTGTTTTGCCATTTCTGATAACCTTGATATTCCCCCATGTTTAATGCTCCTCTCCACTCTGCTGCTTGATTGTATGGGGGTGTTATCACTGCTGATTGACTAGTGGTGCCTTTCTCTTAGTGTGGATGGGGGGGTTAAACTGTTGAAAAGAAAGATTAGATGCAGGTTTATGGCTAGTAACTCAGCACTTGAATGAGTTATGTCATAGTAATTAGACACTGGCAAGTTCTAAGTAATGCCATTGCATAGTTAAAATAATGGTTTAAAATCCAAATGTGTTCTTTGTATGATGTGGTTGTTTCCAACAGATTTTATTTATTTATTTATTTATTTATTTATTTATTTATTTCCAGTTCTCCTCTCAGAATTCAAAATCTCCCTTCTTGGAAAACAAATTGTTCTGGTTTCTGTTTACCACTGATTGTGTCCTAGTTGCTACAAAAATCCTTTGCAGGTTTGTCTAATCACAGGCTTCTTTCTTTCTTTTCATGATAAATTCTTATGCATGGTATCTGACCTGCTTAAAGAAAAATCACCACATAACCTGCAAACTGGCTTGACTACCTTTGACACTAGACAGCTATCATATTGATTTTTTGAAATGGTTATTCACATACAAATCTTAACAGTCTGGCATCTGCGTGTCTATCGGACATTTCTGGTAGCCTATGCTTCTGTGAATGCCCTTAGGTCAACGAACAAACTGCCTCTGTCAATTGTATCCATTTGGTCAACATCTCTAGGGGGTAAAGAGGAATCACAGCTACAGACCAAAGGTTAGGAAAATTCATTAGAAAAAAAAAAATAATTAATCCCTCTGTTCCTAAATATTGGTCCAACAAAGATATTTAATTACGTCCTGATATTTACTTATATCCTCTTATTAAGGTATGCTTTTATCACCTTCTGGTAGATTGGAATCAAATACAGTTTGAATTCAGACTTTAAGGTTAAATATAAATAAAATAAAAAAGGAGAGAATAGTTTCCAGATTGTGTTTTGGAAATTATTGTGACAATATTTAAACAGAAATATTGTAATGATTTTAAGCAGAGCTATCAATTAATTAATTAATTAATTTTTATAATGGGGAAGTTTGAATTTATATCTAGTAGTGACTTATGAATACTTCTTTATCAGCTGGAATAGGATATCTGTGCACGTAAATTTGCCCAAGTCCACAGCTACTGTGTACAACTTTGTGGCTACTCCTAAGCATTTTAAAGATAATTGCGTTTTTATTAGGAAAAAAATGCCTAAAAAGGTACTGCCAAGCTTTGCAACTCAATTTATATTTTTATCTCTACTAAATAAATCCTTTGTGAAATTCTGAACAGATTAACCAAAGAAAATTTTGCAAGATTTAAAAAAATCTCCCCAAGAGACCTCTGTCCTCTTGCTACTCTCCTCTTCTATGTCTTGCTCTTCCCAAAATGTTAATGAGTGTCTTTCTTAATACATAGTTTATTGCAATCTTTATCTCCCCCATATGTCCTTTATGATAAGAAAGTAAGTGTAAACAGCAAGAGAACAGAATCTGAAAATTCTTGAGGTTAATGCCACCATTTATTCAAACATAACTTACCAGTGACTGTAGCATGCAGTTGTTTCATGAAATGTCTAATCACTTTCACTCAGGAAACAAACATCAAATCTTTCTTCTGCAGTAGGCCTTTAACTGTTGAATGACTGTCTCAGGAAAGTGCAGGTGGAGATATCTGTGTGGAGATGAAGGACATCAAAATAAATGCCAATATCTGATAAAGATGTCTTACCCTTTATTAAAAGTATGAAGGTCTGAAAGATGTTCGTAATCAGATAGACTGGGGTTACATTTTTTTGCTTTGTTTATTTCTCCCCCTAGAATTATGTTTCCATTATTAAATTTCTCATAGAGAGTGAGTGAGATATGACATTACTTATATGACAATATCTTTTCAATAGCATTGTGGGGGTGCAATGATTTATTGTATTATAGATCCCTTGGGATCCAGGAAACTGATGTTTATGTCTGCCACTTGTCTATTGGCAAATTACCCTTGTTTCTGCTTTTCAGTTGCTTTCACCTTCAAAATGGAGAGAAAGATGTTGCTTCCTTTTTAAGATGACCTAAAGTTTTCTGGTAGCTCACTATTACTTAGCCTCTTAACATTTCCAAAAATCCTGATGTCTTTGTTGAAATTAAAAAATTAACAAATTAACTCATCTTTAAAAATTCTGAATTAATTGTCTCCTCAGTTTATTATTTCCATGTATTGGACAGGCTTGTGTTACTTTCCTCAATACAAGAATGGTCCCATAAAACAACTTTTTAAAAGCATCTAAGAAATAGGGCACTGATGTTTTCACTTTTAACTGCATAAATCTCTTCAGCTTCTTAAAAGCATCTGTGTGTACTCCAGCAGATGATTCTGACATTGTTGTATTTCCCATGATTGTTATTATGGCACGTTTCCAGCTGGTTCCTGTCTAGAATATAATATGAATGCAAAGAGTAGAGTTAGTACACTTATAGCATCACTTATTCTTGGAAGATAACTCTTTATAACTTAGTTTTGACCCAATAATTTTGTTAGACATTTAAAAAAAAAAAAAAAAAAAAGGGTTCATCCTCCTGCAAACAGCATGCATTTCATGAAAAAAAATAAATGCCTAAACTACTTTTTTGTTCTTTGCTTTTTATTTTTCTTCCACTTAGGTCTGGAAAGAGGTTGTCTGACATCTATTAACTGGTACAAGGTTTATGGGATGTTAGCATCCATTACATTATTTTTCAGCTTATCAGAGCTTAAATTCTGCAAAAGTCAAAAAGAGACCAAGAAGAAACAAAAATAATGAAGAAAGTACATATTCTGTAAAGCTCCTTGGGACAAATTGTTCTTTCTATAAGACAAGTTTTGTTTTTGTCTATTTCTGATTTTCACCAATAAAACATAAGTAATAAGAAATTTATCTGAAACTCATATAGCTTAGGGACTCCAGTGAGTAATATCTGCAAAATGAAGATGTTTCAAAGGTGTATGCTTGCCGTATAAGTCCAGAGTATCTTCTGTAGATCCCAGTGCCTACTAATGCAATTGTTGCTGGCTAGAATCATTCCTTGAAGGTTGTTTTGTAACCTGGATGAAATGAATTGATCACCCAATGGCAATTACTTCACTAGCTGCTCTCTCCATTATATAAAGTCATGCTGGTAATCTTTTGGAGCACCTTTGACACCTCAGAGGCAATATGTGCATGACAGACTCTTTTACAGTTCCACAGCAAGTTTCTTTCCAATTATATTAACATGCAGCAACCAGAAGGTAGCCTGCACTGCTCTTCCTTACGCCTTGTTTGCTCTTGGGATGGTAAAGCATTGGATGCAGAGTATTTGTATCTATTCTATTAAATTTAAACATTCTACAACACTGAGACTACCCATGCCACATCTTACATTCACCATGTTAACTCTTTCTTTCCCTAAGGACTGCACATTTCCTTTCCAGTTGTCTATTGGAAATAAACCCTTGTGCATGCTGGATCTCAATCTGTGTCTAGAAAATGCTAGGAGGTATTTGTTTGCTCTCATGGAAACAGGAATAGCTCTAACAAGCTAGTAGGATGAGGAATATTTTCTGGTATAATTTAATTTACTAATATTGATGGAGACATCTTGATCCTGCAGCACTCCTGAATATAAGTAAAAGCCCATTCTGAACACATCATTGGATGATAATGCCCAAGGATGTTCCAATATTATCCATAAAATCACAATACTTGCACTGACTTGTTTGTGCAACATTTGAAGTTTTTGTGTCTCTTTGATTAAAAATGTTGACCTCAGCTTTGTAACAAAACTTAAGAGAAGGTCAAAGAAGAAAATAAATTACTGGTCTAAGAGTATAGGACTTGTGACATTGCAAATACTCCCTTGTTAGATTAAATTTATTTATGCTTGCATTTGGCTATGTCACTCTTATTCTTGTCTACAGTAACAGACAAGATATGAAGTAAAATGAACACTGGTCTCTCTTTTTATGACAGAACAGATGATGCATTGATCTGATATGTGTAAAGTGTAAAATGCACATCCTTGGAGTGTCAAAAGCCTACTTCAGGTAAGAGCTGGAGGATGTTTCTAAATTTGACTCTATTTGCCCAAGTTCTCTCCAGTTGTAATGTGAGATAAACCTGTCCCAAAGAAGTGCCTCTCCTAACAGCAAACATGCTTTCCAGACTGGCAATAAAAATCCACCTAATCAGACAAAACTGCCAGATCAAGCAATGAAAAAAAAAAATATATATATATATATAATTGTAATTATATATATATATATATAAAAGTGAGCCATTTTACCATCTTAGAGATCCACATTACCTAGTGTGACAGTTATGATCAGTAGTTAAAAGAGAAACAAAACAAGAAATGGCCAAATTAAATGGCAAAAAAATAAAAAGGTTAAAAAAAATCATTTATGAAGCAGACAGATAATTTCAAAAAGCTTTCATACTAGGAATAGGGCACCATTACAATGAGAAAACCTTTAATTATGTTGTAAAGGTCTGATATTCCACTGAAATGTCATTTCAAAATAAACTTCTAACAGTTAATTATCAGTGATATTTAACTTGTGGGAAAATTAAATATCACCACATACTCCTGCGATCATTTTATTGCTTTTGTAGACATTTTAATATTTTAATGGTTTCCAAGTAACAATGAAAAAGGCATGCCACCAAGTATGTTTTCTTGGCTTTCTGTGGATAACCATATAACCTTTTCTTTGTCTTCTTCATACAAAACAGACCTCCAAGTCAGTGAGGGACAGGACTAAGGGAAAACGTTTTGGGAATAAAAATGGGAATAAACATTGCTGCAATTCCCTTAGCTAGCACAATTCCTGGGAAAGAATTTTTATTAACTGCTAGAACTAGAAATACAATGCTGAATGGGCAAATATTGAAGCCCTGTTAGCATTCAGCTGGCAAATCAGATGAATGTGCAGTGTTCCAGTTAGTGACCTATGTATTATCCAAAGCTTATAAAATGTACACTGCGATTGGACTGGGATGTATGCAGTGACCCCGATCATGCTCAGACTGGAAGACTGGAAAAGGAAATCTCCTGTGCTGTTGTTGTATAAATCAATACTATACGAGTGAAAGAACTGAGATTGCCAGGAAAAGGTATGCATTTTAACACCAGAAGAGACTATAATGTGAATGACTATTCAACCAGTTATTCTGATTGAATTGGCTGTAGAAATGGATAAGTCCAACTAACAGCGACTGGCTGTTAGTTGCACATCCTTCTTCAGGGTGAGCCAATGAAGATATGAGTCATTATGCTATTTAGCTCAAGAGGGCTGATTTCTGTCACAATGCAACATTTAATTGCTTACATTTAGCAGCAGCTTTCAGTTTGCAGTTCAGTTCCCAATATATTGCTGCCAAATGTTCCCAAATAAATAATATCATATATCTTAAAATATTCAAATCATCCTGAGTTTAGTATTATATATATGTATGTGTATATAAGCATATATTTTTTTCTTGTAATTGTAAGAGACACATAAGTCTTACTAATACATTGAACATTACCTAAGATTCAAACTCAAACACCCATTCTACATAAGCAGGGGCTTTACCTAAAGTATTTTGTAAAATATGGTGAAAATTCTGGAAACTGAAGGTATTGGATTTTTGGCAAAGTCACCAACCTTCTGTATGAAATCATGAAACTGATGGTTTTACTTGCACCTGTAAATTAACCTACATGCTAATTGGTCCTCAGAGATATTACAAGACTGAATCTTTTAATGGTAGCAGGAAATCCGTCCAACATTTCTTCAGTGTGAGAGAAAAGCAAAATGTCTCTTAGAACTTATAAGACCTTGGTTGAGTCTTTCAACATGTAACAGACCTAAGCATTGTTCAACATATTCTGAGGTCATATTTTTTAATTACTTAAATATCTCCTAAATTTTGTGTACTAGGTCCTGTTGTGTAAACCAACAACTTCCAAATGGTTATTGTCCTAATAAAGTACAAAAAATTTGATGCTGTTAGATACAAGGTGCACAGTGTTGACTTCTAGACTGTAAGCGTGGCCACTTCAGAGAGAAATAATGTTACCAATGGGATTTGTACATATGCACACATAAAGTTTTACAGAATACAAAAGAGATTGCTTTAGTAAGTATTTTATCTTCCTTGGTGATACCTCATAGTAAACCTTCTTTATGTTCACATGATCACAGGTCTGTGTAAAATCTGATTCCATCAAAGCAGCTGGAGGCATATCAACAGACTTTGCTCTCCAGCAGGTAACATCACTGTCATTTTAAAGGATTATTTGAGAGTTTGTCTATTAAAATGAAGATTCGGGCAAAACATATTGCTAGACCATTTTTTCTTTCTCCAATAACGAGAACAAGTTAGTGTCTGGTGGTTTGCTAGGATAATCACAGCCTTTTCTCACTCTTTTGCTTAGATACAGATCCAGTTAGATGTTAAGGATCTGACTGCCTTAGGTGTTCATTGGTTTGAATAGTTTCTACCCCGGCTGTGTCTCCCTTACTTTCCCAGAGGCACTCAGTAGCATCCCCTTTCCTCAAAACAAACAAACAAATAAACAAACAAATACTGTTTGTCCTTGACTTTAACTGCCAAGTCTTAGTGCTAGGACCGATATTGTGATGGTGTAAACAGCAGTTCAATTGACCATTGTGGATTTATGTCTGCTAAGAGTTTGTTTTACAGTTATTTATCAAACACAAGTGCAGTGCTTTGTTTTGGGGGTGACAGTCCACGGTGGAGATGAGAACGGTACTGCTACTTAAAAAAAGTCATCTTTGCTACTGCACTGCATGGTTACCTCAACAGAAAATGGTATTTAACATTCAAGTTTGCAAAGATATATATGGCTATATAAACTATCGGTGACTGAGGTTTATAAATTTCTTTCTGCAATATCTTTTTTAAAAAAAAAAAAAAAAAACTCTTTTACCTTAGCAAAAGTCTGTTAAAACTCCAAATTATTACAGATTCACATCTCATGCTTTTAGTTATTCATGTCCCCAGATAAGATTCTCTTGCAAATATAATGAGCAGCACAATTAGATCTGAAAGATGGGGGAGAGACAGGCACTTACTAATGCATGGAGATGTTTCTGAGTGTTTTGAACTAACTAAATTTTTTTTTCAATCAAGGTCAACCAGCTTAAATTTCCAAAGTATGTGAATATCCAAAGAAAATAAACAGTTCTAATCCATTTTGATATATTTTTTTCCAAGCATTAACCCCACCCTCACTCTCCCCCAAGAAGTGTTGGATATTAACTAGATATTTTAAGAATAATAAATCAAAGCTCAAATTAAAATAAAGAATCACCTGTTTACTAAAGTAAAAACTAAATTGTTGCATAGAGAACACTTTTATGACATCTATAAGAATATTTTTTTCTTTTACAAAATAGAAATAGTGCTGTTTGTGTGTTGTTAAATGTATAACAAATGGGACACGCAGCATTAAGAAAATTCCAGAACATTTAAGATTATATGTTGCCTAAAACTCCATCTCTGGTGTTGGTGAAAAAGAAACAATAAAAATCAACATAATTTCCATTAAAATAATCTTCCTTGACCTTGGATGCTGAGTGAGTGGCAGCGAATGAGTCAAACCATAATATCTAGATAGTAGATAATTATGCTGGGGGTGATTCTCAGATGTCTGAAGTCTTTGGAAGTCCCACTGTCTCATGGAGAGCACTTTAATTCAGAGCAACAAGAAGCTTTATGTACACAATTGCCATCTCTTCCACTGTTGCTGTCATCCCTGGAGTAACATTTACAGGAAATAGTAGAAAGAAAACATATATGGTGGCTCAGAACAGAAACCATAAAGTGAAAATTTTTAGCATGAGCCAGGCAGAACAAAAAACGTGATCAAAACGATCCATTCTATATTCAAAATTTTGGGCTGAATTTAAGATGTTTTTACACCTTCTTTATGTTTCCTCTATGGACTTTTGTCTTCAAGCTTTTTTTTTTTTTATTATTATTACTATTTTATTTTATTTTATTTTATTTTATTTTATTTTATTTTATTTATTTTATTTTATTATTTTATTTTTAGTATGATACTAAAGAACATGATGGAACTTATATGGAGTTTATTACTGGTAAGTTCATTTATTTCACAGTAACAGTAGAATAGTATGAAAAATACTAATTGTCCAGTGCAGCAAGCATGGTCCCTCTTTCTTCCGGCCCATCTAAAATGATGTTCTTAGTTTAGTCTGTTACTTGGGAAACCTTGAGAGGGACTCTCTATCAGGGAGTAATGGCTTTAAACTAAAACAGGGTAGATTTAGGAATATGTATACAATATAAGGAAGAAATATTTTACTCTGAGGGTGGTGAGACAGGGTGCCCAGAAGTGCCTGCCCCATCCCTGGAAGTGTTCAAGGCCAGGATGGATGGGGCTTTGGGCAGCCTGGGCTGGTGTAAGATGCCCATGGAATTAAATGATGCTTAAGGGTTCCTTCCAACCCAAACCATTCCATGATTCTATGAAATAATAAATGTACCCAGAACAGCTGCTCTCAGAGAATAATAACCTAGTAACCTAAAATGAAGGAGAAAAATGTCTGCTGCCACTGAAAACTCTATATGTAGTCCTTTTTCTTTGTAAAATGTACATGCAATATCAGTGGAGACCATAAATCCACGTGCATGCATACATGTGAATGAACAGACACACAGAAGAGTTCAGGGAACTTACATCCATTTATACAATGTGTGGATTTCTCTACATATGCAGCAATGCTACCTCACACCACTCCCACGAATTCTGTCAGCAACATACAACATGGTTTTAATGTAAAGAGAAGTAAGTGCTATTAATATAGAAAAAAATACTGAAGGAATTAAGTGGATTGATTAGATTTTATTTTACTTTATTTTATTTTACTTTATTTTATTTTACTTTATTTTATTTTATTTTATTTTATTTTATTTTATTTTATTTTATTTTATTTTATTTTATTTTATTTTATTTTATTTTGTTTTGTTTTGTTTTATTTTATTTTATTTTATTTTATTTTATTTTATTTTTATTTTTTCCAAAAGCTGTCAAATGAAAGGCTGAAGTAAAAGAAGCAGCTGGTTGCTTGAGAAACTTGGGCAGCACTTTGGCCAGGCATGAATACTGAGTAAAACTAGTTAACAGACGAAAGGGCTAATGGAAACAATATTGGAAAAAGCTAGCAAGTATTTAGGAAAAAAAAAAAAAAAAAAAAAAAAAAAAGTAGGTATAACTGCAAGACTCAATGGACATGAAAGAACTCGTTTGACTTTTTGTCCTCTATCTGCTAGTATGAACTCACATGTACAATATAGGTTGCCATTTCCAGCACAGGTTTTGTGGTTCTAACCTTCTGGCAAGCATGTAAAAAATCCATTAAAGTGAGAGCCAAACTTCTGTCAACAACCTAAGGAGAAGGATATAGCTCTGGCTTCTATAATTTTGCATACAACCCAGATGGAAGTACAAGCACTTCTATGTTGAAGTGCCAAATAACTCTCCCAAGGCTTATATTATCTTTTCTTCGTTTTGCCTCAGAACAACTTCCATGCTTCTGGGGACTCCGCAGCTGTGTGCACTCTAGCGAAAGACTATGTGTTGCAAGCCAAGTCCTGTGTATTTGCTTTCTAGCTTCTGTAACAAGGCTTCCCCTCCCTGTCAGTCCCATTAGGGACTGTTCAACCAGGAAATGCAGCTGCAGATTCTTCACAGTTTCTTTAGAAGAATTTTTAAAGAAAAATTCTCTCATTTTCTTGAAGCAAACTACATTGCAAGCAAAAGTAAACACAAAAGCAATGATGCCATAACTACTTAGAAGAAAGGTGAGGAAAACAATATGAGGAGGTTGTAAGGGGGAATTGAAATTTGGTAGAGTTAATAGGTTTTAAAGATAAATCTTTGCTTTAATTATGTTATTTTAACCTTGCTGTTGGCTTTCTTTGTTTTGAAGAATGTAAAGCTTGAGCTTCATGTTGATATAAATCAGAGGATTAAGGAGAAAAAAAAAATATAGAAAAATTCCTAAACAAAATCATCTATGTCAAATGCAGGTATTCCTAGAAATAATTTATTTAATTATAGTCTAAGTGATATTGGTTAGTATTATCCCTTACTTCCTCATAAATCAAAATGTTGTTTGATAAAAGAGGTATCCAAGGAGGAGACCAAATAAGGTCTCCATCAACTAAATCCTTCTTATTTTGATTCTAGGATATGCCTTTTGCCATGACTAAATAGTAATAAATATATTCTTCCTATCTGGAAAATATGATGACTGAGCTGGTACGATTCAAGGTATGGATTAAAACAAGAAACATTACAGAAGCAGTGATAGACCAGGCAGAAGTAAAAAGATTCTTGTTTGTAACTGAATCTGTAATAGGAAGAATTTTCTTCTATATCAATTAATTTTATGTGCTGGGCTGAATGTCCCTTTCTCTTCCTGCATTCAAAATCAAAATCTTAATCTCCTTCAAATGGATGACATCTGGCTTAAAAAAAAAAAAAAAACAAACAACAAACAAACAAACAAACAAACAAAAAAGCCTCTAAATATCACTGACTTACATGTAGAGAAAAAGACAATCGGTAAGCTTTGTTTGTGAACACTTTGATATTATACAGACTTTCCCCTTTCCTCCTAGTGTTTTTAGTTCTAGAATAATCACTTTTCTGTCCTGCTATTCTATGGTCATTCTGGCGAAACTGTAGTTCCTCAAAAGACTTAGCTATAGGGAACTCTTCACACCTTGGAATGAAAGGGTTTTAGATATCTCGTTTTTAGATATCTCGTTTTGCATTTTTAGATATCTCGTTTTGCTCTCATGTCAGAGAAAGAAGATAACTTGGGTTCTTCTTTGCAGAGAGGCCTGTAGTTCTTCCTAATATGAAGACATCATTTGCCGCTTTGGGATTTTCATCTGTCCTCCATCCAGTCTGCCTATAAGCTTTTGATAAAAAAAGCTTTTTGCTCTGGATTACAGTTTAGGCCCTGGAGAATATCTTGAATTCAGAGAATAACTAAGATCACTTTCCAGTGGTACATTGTAGTTCTAGCAGTAGTGATGCTAAACAAAAAAAACAGTAGTCTATCTTACCATTATTTTCTTCTATTCCCTTACACTAGTTTCATAGTGTGTCTAGTGTCATTTTAAGCTGGAGATAAAAGAACACATACTTTTGTCTGTTTATTTATTTGCTTATTCATTTATTCATTTTCCAGACGTAAAAATAAATTCATTACAACTGTAAAGTTCTAATGTAATGATCAAGGTTATTAACAAAACAGGCAACTGAAAGATGTCTTGTCCATGCATCCTCACATGGAGAAGAGAGCAGCTTGTTTTGATAATTGTTGATTACACCAAATTGCATTGATTGCTAAGGCATACATGGGATTTCATTTTGCATCATTCAGAACAGTTTGAAATACCCTGAAGAACAGTTAATTTGAAATGTGACATATAATTCTAAATAATGTTCCCTTAATGATACATGTAGTTTTTACAGTTAAATTATTTAGTTATCAGGAAAAAAAAAGTAAGGGAATCGCAGGATTTTTTTTTTTTTCTTTATTCTAACCTGACTACATTTATATGTAAGGCTCTATTATTTGTACCTATCTCTAGCAGCTGTTGTTTTCAGAACCACAAGCTGTGAGTAATAGGTGTCTAAGATCAGAATCACTGTGCTTTTTCCTTCCCATTTTTGTGCCTACTTTTGCCAAAGATTTTTATTTTTTTTTAATTTTTATTTTTATTTTTAGAATCTGATGACTGACAACCTTAGTGATTTCTCTAAGTGGCTATATATCTTTATATCTTACATGTGGATTTTTAAATTTTAATCCTAATTCATATTTGAAAGTTTCCTATTTGATTCATGCACGTGGTCAGTAATGAGAGAGATGTGCCTTCAATACAACCCATCATTTATGAAGAACATTCCTGAACACTTCAACTTTTCAGTTATATCCAAGCTGGTCGTCTTCTGTGACTTATTGCTAACTGACTACAGGGTTTGTGACTAGCTGCCACGGTGACCTGAAGGAATAAACGTCAAATCTCCAAAAGGAATGCACTCTTCTACTACCTGACTGCTGCATGCACACTCATGCAGCATTGTCACTTCACCATGTTAAGGTCTTTTATATATATATAAAAGAGGAAAGGAAAGGAAAGGAAAGGAAAGGAAAGGAAAGGAAAGGAAAGGAAAGGAAAGGAAAGGAAAGGAAAGGAAAGGAAAGGAAAGGAAAGGAAAGGAAAGGAAAGGAAAGGAAAGGAAAGGAAAGGAAAGGAAAGGAAAGGAAAGGAAAGGAAAGGAAAGGAAAGGAAAGGAAAGGAAAGGAAAGGAAAGGAAAGGAAAGGAAAGGATAAAAGAGGGGGAGGGAATCATCCAAAAGATTAAGACATCACAGAACATGAATAACCAGTATATATATATATGTTCCAGAACCCAGTGACCAATAAATCATTGGATTTGATTACATAAAGTTCAAAGAAAAGTTATGAGAGTGATCAGAAAGCTAAAAACAACAACAACAACAACAACAAAACACACTATATACAGGGAAATATTGACTGAAATGTGTCTAAAAGAAGAACAGAAGGAGGCGTGTACTTGATAATAACAATAAATGTAGATGGACAGATGGAAGCTAAAGTGAACAAATTGTTCTTCATAACCATGACAGACAGGACAAGAGCTGATGGAATTGCATCAACAAAGATTAAAATTGAACATTAAGGAAAGCTTTCGAACAATAGGATTAGTGAAGCACAGAAGATGTTTTCTTACTTGGTTACAGAGTCTTCTCCCACCTCCATAAAAGGTTTTAACAGCAAACTAGGAAAACATCTGTCAGGCATTATATAAATGCAATTTATTTTACCTGAATGAAATAAATGAATTTAGCAGACAGTCTCTGGAGACCCTTTCCAGCTGAAGAATCCATAACTACATATGTAACAAAATCAGAACACAGGCCACACTACATACAGAACACTAATTGTCACAACAATCATGAATCCTCTGATAGTTTATCAGCTTTGCTTACCCAACATATTCATCACTCATGTTGTTGGACCTTCTCCAGCTCTTTCCAAAAAATACGTTTCAAGACAAAAACAAGAGACTTAGGACACAGTAAGAAAAGAGAAATCACTAAATTATTTTCGTCCTTGTAGTAGTGGCATGGCTGCCACCTTTACAATTAAATAAAAGGACAAGATTTATAGAAGGAAGTGGCTTTTTTTTTTTTTTTTTTTTTTTTTTCTTTTGTAATGGAAGCTGAAGTCACAAGAATATGAGCATTACACATACCTATTTACACAGTAAAACATATGCGTTTTTTAAAAAGTATTGTCTCTTTACATAAGCCTTGTTCTCTTTCTTTACAAATATTTACATCACTTAGATATTTCTAGTAAGCACAAAACAAAATAGTATTTGTTGCTTTATGAGTTCACTAATTAACATACATTGAACTTGTTTTAACTGAGATGTTTAACTCCAGCAGTAATTTGTAAGCCTAATTATCTTATTTTATGTATAATATTAATGATACAGATTAGATACAAAGGAATGAGGATTATCAAGCACTAAAACAGGTTGTCCAAGGTTGTCCAAGGAGTATGTGATCCTTGGAGATATTCAAAACCCAACTGGACACAAACCTGAGCAACCCGCTGCTGCTGACACTGAGTCAGTGGTGTCAGAAAAGACAATCTCCAGAGGTCCCTGCTAACAAGAGTCATGATGTGACTTTGTAATTAATAGAAAAATACAGGCAACTCCAGGGGATCTCTGATAGTCTTACCTGCATGGCTCTATTCCATAGGGTTTTATGAAAAAGGAAAAGAAGAAAACTCTCTCTCTTTCTTCAGTCAGGTGGTAATTCCAGCAGCTGATATTTGCTACTGTTCCCAGAGCCTGTCAGAAAGCAAGCAAAAAACAAGATAACCCATTTAGTCTTTCACCTAATGTGGTTTACCTGTCCTAGTGTAAGGTATCTCAGCAGCCAAAATAAAATGAGCTCCTTGAGAAAAAACAGCTTGTAATTAAAACAAAAGGGAGATGGGATTCATGGAGACAACACTTTGCAGAGCTGTTAGACACATTATCTGTGACAGAAGGTTCACAGAGCAGATAATCAGTCAACACAGACTATAATCTGGAACAATCCCTTTGTTTCACATTAGCCTTATACAAACTCATATTAACATTAAGTTCTGTCTTCTCTGAGACTTCACATAATCACAATTTTCCCAGTCCCTGCCACAGTTTGTTTTGTGCATCAAAGCCACCTCTGTTATACCCTGTATTTGCCAAAGCTGGTTGCAAGAAGTATCACAGGGTCTTTTGCAGCATGCAAATCAGAAACTAGTACTTGTCCTAGCTACTCAGCTGTGTGTGCCAGACTCTCACTTGCTTTTCTCCAGGACAGACAAGTAGTGAGTTCACTGGAATCTGACTTCCTGAGTGATAATGATTCAATGTTCCTAACCATGCTGAATACCTCCTGGTTCCTCCTCCCATGTTGGTCACAGACTGCCAGTGCCTTTTTCCATTTCTTTTCTCTTCAGTTCCTTTATATCTGTCATGAACTCTGTTGGAAGCTTTGAATCACTCCCAGCTGCTGCTCAGTATTTGAAAGAGTATACAAATGCTTTTCATAAAGCACTGCAAGAAATTTGTGAATAGGTTGTGGCAATACACTGTGCTCTCAGACTTGTTAACTTCTTTAAAGAAAATCTATGGTTAACTTCTCTGCATAAATGGCCAGGATAGCCGTATTTTATTTTATTTTATTTTATTTTATTTTATTTTATTTTATTTTATTTTATTTTATTTTATTTTATTTTATTTTATTTTATTTTATTTTATTTTATTCCAACAAATTACTTTAAATTTCTTTTTATTTCCACATTCAAATACTGTGGAGGAATGGTTAAGTGAAATAGGACACGTGGATGTTGGGCAGTTAGGAGGCAATGGGCTAGTAAAGTACCGTACTCAACTCACATGAGTCTGGCACGTACGCAGCTGGCTGAGAGCCAATCAGGCTCAAGGACACGATGCCCTTGAGCGATGGGGAAAGTCCCTAAGGCGGGATGGTGGCTAAAAGAAGGAGGAACTACCTGAAAAGAGCGGGAAATGTTAGCCAATCCTGAGCTTAGTTTTTGCAATATGTATGAGTTGATTATGTTCGAACTAGATAAAAGGCGACTGAGCTATCCATTAAGGTTGAAGTTCACTGTTCACTCATATTGAGCGTCTGTGTCTTCCTTCCGTCGACAACAAAATACAATTTCTAAATCAGAAAGATCATGTGTTATTGCAATTATCAAAAACTGTTGTTTAATCTTATACATGAGAGAGGCAGATGAGCTAAGGGACAAGATATCATTATGGTGAAGTAGTTTATATTTCATCTGGTTTAGATCAAAGTTATGCCAGGCTTGGGCCATGTCTGCAAGGACATCTTTGACTTCAGTGAAGCAATTCCTGATTTAGAGGTGCAGGCAGCAACACTGTGACCTTTATAACAAGGCTTTAGTTTTGTCTGCAAAAGCAAGAAAATTCAGCATATTGCCCTGTAGGATACCAAGAGTGATCTATTCTCAAATCAAGAAGGTGCTTGGTTTATGCTCTAAAGAAAGAAAACTGACAGGCTTTGTAATCTCTTCCTAACCAATACACCACATCTATAAAACTGCTATTCATTTTAATACTTATGCAACCTTTTTATTTTTTCAAACATTACTAAATGTTTTTTCAAGCATTTCCTGCAGCAGTGGGCTCCTTCTTGAAGAGTTAATCATGCACAATATAAATGCATACACCCTTCTAAAGTTTGTTGCTTTTAATTTCATCTATGCTGGAGGTGGAGGGAATTGAGTCTCCCAAGACAGCTCATCAGTTATGAAGGTTTATTTTGTGAAACCCTTTTCACTGTCATAATTACAAATAGTACTTGTAAGTGAAGTTTTTTGTGATAAAGCCTTCTGAAGGTGGAAGAACTCCATCTATAGCAAAGGAAACATGGCATTTAGTATTTTCTGTTCTCAGGGTGGCTCTGTACCAACGCTGATACAATCATCTGAGTTCAAAACTGATGGCAGCAAAACCTGTCTTTTACTACATTCAGATTTTGAGGTGGGAGTATGACTGGCAGGAAAAAGATTATATTGCTGACCTCTTGATTTTCATCATTAGCCTTGAGAACTCATGAGCCATTACAAAAGAATAAAGGAGTGCTGTCAGTGTTCAACAGTTTGCATATCTACATTTTCGAAAAAAGTCCTCTGCTTGACACTAAAATCCAGTTTCTCATCCAACTCCCACACCAAATATTCTTACTGAGATGCAGTACCAGTCCACCCACTGACCACACTGAATTCACAATTTTTGTCATTGCTGAGACCAACGTAATTTAGCTGGTGGATTTTTTCCATACAGACAGCTCAGTCCAGAGTTTATGAAGTTAGTGTTTCTATTGATTTTACTGGTTGTTGTATCAGGTTAGCAAAGAACAACCACTCCTACTTTTGATTCAAGTTATTGTTATTCCTCATTAAAAGGAAAAGGGAGTGGCCACCTGGTGGGATGGGATCAGCTTTGTCCTCACAAAATGACATCTGTGTTACACAAATGAGGAATTGTCATCAGGGGCCTGGTTCCACACTTCTCACCAGGGTAGGACATACTGAATTTGGCCATCTCAAGGTTCAAAACAGAGGTAGGTATTCAATTACAGTAGGTATTTAGGAAAAAGCTGAGATCTAGATCTTGCTAAAGAACCTTGAGAAGGTTGGAAATAATATTTCCTTCTAAGGGTTCAACCCACTCACCCCCAAAGCAGTTATCATCCTAATGAACCTCCTCCTCCACTAATTCACTCCTGCTGCCACTAGTACAACTAGTACAACTAGTGGCAGCATCTACTCTGATTTTCACAGATTTTTGCAAAGAGAAGGAAGGAGTAGAGTCAAAGAAGATCTGCTGCTTCCTTGGAAATGTTTGTTTGTTTCTTAACGCTAAAACCAGCCTTGGTGCTAGCTGTATAAAATCATGGCAGTTACAGGCCTGTATGATATCAATTGTTCTTGGCTTTTATTGCTGTCTACCATACAGAGGCCACATTTTGAAATGCACATGAGCTCTAGGAAATGTCACCTGAGACAAGAAGATTTTTACTTAAGCTTCTGAGAACAGAAACCTGGGATGAGAAAAACTTTAGTATTTTTTAGAAAAAAAAATGCTCAGCTTTCTATGTAAAGAACATTTCTTAGCTTTTACAATTAAAAAAAAAAAAAAAAAAGATTTTTCAATTCTTTGAAATAAAGTTCTCAGGGAACAATGTGGCTTGTGTGTCAAAATGACTGACTTTTACATATCATCATAATTTGCCTTTTAACATTCAAATGTGTAAGTCTCAGAAAATATACTGATACAAATTTGTATGCCAAAATACAACCCTTATCCCTCTGCCTACTTTCCTTGCCATTTCAAATTTCTGAATCTGAGATGGATTAGGGAAAAAAAAAAAGTGCAATGAGTAGCTCTGGGTTGGTCTTATCTCTGCTATTATATATACATATATTAATATCTCTCATGTTACCTTTTTATTCAAACCTAATCATCTGTGTTCTGTTCATTCTCTTTCACAGAAACCCTCCTCTGCACTATCAATGTTTCTCATCACATTTGTTGCCTTTCTCAGGACCTTTTTATTTCTTTTACTTATTTTTTAGTGATCAAAACTTAGTACAGTATACATGGTGAATGAATGAAAATGACTACTATATCATGCTTTTTGTTTTCTAAAGGTTTATTCATTCATTTTAATTTTTTTCACTTGTTTTGTTGTTTTCCTTTTTTTTTTCAATCACTGCTGAGACTACAATCACATTGAGACTGTCTTTCACTAAGTATCCTACAAGTCATTCTTTTCTCTAAAACACTAGCTTTATATAATATTTAATATTTCAGTAAAATGTGTTTTTGTCAGAAGCCCGTGATTCATTAAAAATAAAATTATTTAGGAAAAACATACTAATTCTCACAAGAAGTAAATCCAAAACAAACAAAAATTGCCTCTAATGCTATCTCTAGAAAAAGGTTTGCTGAGAAGTCTACTTAGGACATGGTAAAATGAGATAAAGTCCTAACTCTGTCTAGAATCAGATTAGGGCCTTGCATCGTCGACATCAAGATATTATCTACTCCTCAGTCACCAAAGAGAGTGGCTATTTCTCTGTCCTGATAAATAAAGCTTCCTAAATTCTTAAACATGTCTAAAATTGTCTGTAAAAGTGGTAGCCTTTTATTTATTTATTTATTTATTTATTTATGAATAAATATATATATAAATCTGTATTATCATTTCTTTAAGAATAAAGTGTATGCAGGTTGAAATGATGTCACAAATCCTACCTGGTTTCATGTGAAACTCATTGCTAGTGAAATATATTCACATATCTATTTATAAATCATTAAAAATTCTCTCTTGACAATGAAAATAAGTAAAAATAAATACAGTTAAGGAAAAAAAATCCTTTTTTTTTTTTTTTTTTTTTTTTTTGTCTCCTTCCCTTTATCAAATATAGTTGAAATTAACAAGTGAACCCACATAAAGAGATGTGCAACCTCTCAGATTCCTGTACTGCTTTATCAAATTAATCTCTTTATCCACTGGAATCTATGATGAAAAAAGTGGTACAGATTATTCTAAGTATATTGTAAATCATTGTGGCTTCATTGACTTACATGTGCGGAGGAGAGCTGAGTTCACAAACTCCTACAATAAAAATCTATGCATCTCTTGTAAATTCGGATAATACTCCTTGCTTGCAGTCAGGTAAGGGAGTATTGGGAAGTGAAGCATGGCACATTAACTTACAATGATGAATTGCAATATTATCATTCACCTGGTTAAGCACTGGAAGGAACAAAATCAAGTGCATTATGAACTCTTTGGGGTGTAGATGCTCATCTGGAATAAATCAATATTTCTGTACTTTCCTATGTTCAAGTTCAAAATCTGCAAATAAGGTCCACAAGCTTTTTATTTTGTTTTGTTTTGTTTTGTTTTCCTTATATCAAAATAACTTGCCCTTTACTGTGATCTAATCCCGGCTGATTTAGCTAAAGCAGAAAATGATTCTGAAATTGTTAAGCCTGATAAGAAATTAAGTTTAGAGATGGCATCTAGGTCCTGCACAATTTGGGGAACTGAAGGGTTGTGCTTGTATGGCTCCTGATTTCATCTCCATTTTATCCCAGTTCCCCTTAGAGGGTTATATTATTCTGCTTTATGTATACATAAATGTCCTTCAGGGCTTTGTTTATTTCTTTCTCTATCCATATAGAAAATAATGAGGTCCCCAAAGAAAGCCTTAAGGGTCTCCTAAATGAACAGGGAAGAACAAATGACTATCTTATGAGCCCTTGTGAAAATAGCAATTTGTTCATTAATCATGGAAGTAAAGCTTCATCACTGGAGATTTAAACTAGCCATAGTCCATTGATAACAACAGAAACACCTTCAACAAGTATAAAACATTCATCATGATAAGTCTGCAAATGCCATATAATGGCACAGCATTAATCCTTTCCCTTTTTATTTTATGAAAATCTTGCTTGATGCAGTAATTATGACAGATCTAATAGCTTCCTTCCAAGCCTAAAAATAATAATAATAAAAAATAAAAAAAATCAAAAGGTAAAGTGGCACTGAGTGAATTTAATGACCAGGGAAAGTGTATTTAATACTTTTCTACTAACTTGTACAGTGTATGCCTCCTTAAAAGTTTTTTGAAGACTAAAGTTTCCTCTCATTATTAGCAACAGCTGAAATTACTTCGCAACACTGAAAGTAGTATAAAATATGCTACGTGTAGTATAAAATGCTATGTGTGAAACTGAGCCAAACACTTATTTAGGATAACACAGGCTGTTGGAACTCGAACCCAGAGTCAGAAAAAAAAAAAAAAAGTCCATTAAAAGCCTCAGTCATCAGCTTCTCAGTTAAACATCTGCCTTTTTCAGGATTTGATTATTGCCAGGTTATTTCCTTTAACAAGCTCCCCTGGTGGTTACATGGGCCCATGCAAGAAGAAGGGTAAAACTGTCATCTGAGATTCAACTGTCTTGGATTTAGACTGCTCTGCCAATCCTTAAAGTAAATTGTACAATCTGTGCAATATGTAATATATTCTTATGTAACTGAGATGAAAATTACAATTTAGAGTTAATGCTCCAACATTTATATATTGTCCTCAGCATGAAATAACTGTTTAGGATCTCCTTATATTTACCTTATAAAGGTAAATCATGGGGTTGGACCTTGGTGTTTTTTTAGGAATTACCGTGATAGCCTTTATTTCATAGGAAAAAATACAGACAATCTCAATAATACAGACTCCCTCTCACTCTCCACATAAATACATTACATACAATACATAAATACATACAATACATAAATACATACATACAATACATAAATACATAAATACATGAAATGGAAAAGCAAAACTCATTATGAAGAAGACAAAAAATATATGTAATATTTAAAAACGAAAAACAATATTTATTGAGTCTTCTTTATCTCAAAGAGTTGTAAAGGAGCAATATGGAGGGGATGGAGCCAGGCTCTTCATATATATATACAACAGAAATAACAACTAAGGCCAAATAAACAAAACAAACAAACAAAATACAGTAACAAGCTGAGAGAATGAAGGCAAATACTTCTTCATGGAGAGTTGCCAGGAACTGGAACTGTGTCCCTGAGAGGTTGTGGGCTCTCTCTCCTTGAATATTTTCCAAACTACTTTAGGCAAGGCATTAAGCAGCCTAGTCAAAATTTAAAGTTAGGCTTTGTTTAATCAGGAGGTTGAATTAAAGATCTCCAGAAGTCTTGTTTAACCTGAATTATTTTGCAAACTGGAAGAAGCAGAAATAATAATAAACAAGTAGTTCTCAAAAAATATCTTTCTCATTGCATGTACCCCATCCTGACATGAACCTTTTTGTTTTCGTCATGCCTTTAGTTTATATAAATAATTAGGAATAAACAACAATGTTAATCTCATATAAGCCTATTGCTAGATCAATGGTAAAGCAGACTATGATATTGCAGAAAAAGGCAGTAGTTTTCATTACAAGCTGTTTTTTTTTCTTTTTTCTTTTTTTCTTTTTTTTAATGATGATATCATACCAATCATGACAAAGTAATTTCTAGTGCATTCTAGTACTTTAAAATGAGCAGGATGTTTTGAATCCATGAGTTCTTAGAGATTTTTATTCCCCTGATGAGGGTTGTTTTAAAGAATGTAGATAGTCAGGAAAGTCTAGAAGACTTCAGAAAAACTTAAATTGCTCTAATATGTCAAAAGGTGTTCAGGAAAATTATTAGCATGCTACCATGACATCAGTACTCAAAATAGTTAAAGAATAAAAGAGAGTGATCCAAATGAGAAAGAACAGAGAGTAGCAATAAAAGGAATTCCAGTCCACACAAAGACAGTCAGGAATAAATTTTATCTTTTTCAGAAGAGAATCAGAGTGCATCTGCCAAACAAACTCAAGGAAAAATGTGAACATTTGCTATTTGGTTTTGTATGCCACTAGTACCAATTTTTCTACTTCCTCCCCTTCATTCTGATTCCAGACACTTTCAGCATCATAAATAAGCATGCAAAGCCTTGTTTTTTTCTTAGTATGAATATAAAATTCAAAAAAGAAATGGATTTTTAAACAGCCAAATAGCAGCTCCCTGGTCACTATGAGAAACAGGCTGATCTGATTGATTTAGGCAGCAGTAACTATGAAAGGTCCTAGTGATTTGCCCTGAACCCCCATGATGATACTGTGGTAACTAGGCTAATGAAATCTTTATAAGTACAAATCCAGACCTAGAAGGAAATAATGGAGAGATTAGTTTATTTCTCAACATATAACAGGGAAAGTTGATTCTGGAGCATTTTTCCCTTTTTAATGTTCATAGTTCAAAAAAAAAAAATAAAAAAAAAAAATGGAAATTTGGAGTGGGTACAGAAAAAAATGTTACAGAAATTATTTGAGGATAAAGTGGAAGTGTACTAGATTTAAGCAGTTTAATTTCTACTAGAGATTTAAGCAGCTCAAGAGGGTATATGAGCTAATTTTGGCCACACAAAAAATCACAAAACAAAACAAAACAAAACAAAAAACTGGATATATAAAACTCCTGCATGTAGGGGCAAAATGAGGCAAAATTCCTTTACATCAGTATGAATCCAAAGTGATGTGTAAGATTCAGGTGAAAGCTGTTGGTCTTTTCTGTATAGTAAGTACCAGATATTAATCTTTTATTCACACAGATTTTTATTTTATTTTATTTTTCCAGAATAAAAACAAAGATTCAAATCCCAATCAGAACTATCCCATACTGGGATCTGGATGTAACTACATTCCTACTCCTTCAAACTCCCTACACCCTTTTGGGAGTGCATCCTAACGTACTTTACATTTCTCATCTGGAAGACAAAACTTGCTATTTGTGTAAATTTCTGCAGAGAGGGAGAAGTCATAATCCTGGTGTACACATGCAGCACAAAGTGTAGTGGTATTGGTATATGGGACCAAGACTTTTCTGGGAAAGTAAAACACTCACCAAGAGTAGGCTGAACTGTTCCAAAGTACATTTATGTGTATTTCTCAACCTGGAAAAAAAAAATTAGAAGCTGAAGTCCTGTTGGCAGTGAACATCCACATAGCAAATTATTTACAAAGCCATATGCCCCCATGTGATTTCTAAGGATTGGTTATGGATGACTGAGAAGGAAATAAAGCCAATGCTAACCCAATCTCCATGTGGACAATACACTAAGAGAGAAGGCTGCCATATGTCCTGAACCACAGTCTTTCATTTTCTGTCATTTTTTTCACACCTAAAGAGCCATCAGTCAGGAGAAAAAGGTGACAGGAAACCATTCTATTGTAGGGTAGAAGTTACAGGTTAACATTTCCTTAAAGCCCGTTTCTATTTAATCTTTGTGTAGACTTGGAATGTTGACTACCACATTGCCCTACACGGTTACCATGTTCTTTACCATGACAACTCAGCAACTGATTTGCAGTATCTTTCAGGCAATCAGTAGAGGCATCATTAAATATATAGCTATATGATATTAATGGACGAAGTGTGGCTATAATGTCACTTGACAGTCACTTCAGACATACGGAAGTGGAATTTAATTATACGGATCTAACAGGGTTATGAAGTTTTCCTAAGGCTGGCAATTTGTATTGAGAAAAATAATTCAGCTACAGAAATGCCAACTGTGCACATGCAGTGATGATATTTCTCTCCCTTTTTCTCCTTGTTTATTGTGACAATTTTGTAAGTGTGGTGTCCTCCAGAAATTCTTTCTTCCATTATGGTTGCATTAGTATCAGCCTACAGAGGGTTTTGTTATACAGTCCACACCTCTTTAAGATGCAATTATTAAGTGAAAACTGTCATAAACACCATTTACCACAAGCAGAATTGCACCAAAACATCTATTTTCAAAGAAACTTAGTCTTATTTAGTTACAGTGTTCAGTCAGAAGAAAATTACAGGACAAAACAGATGGAAAACATAGGCATAGGCGTAGTGATCCCCATGGAAACCAAAGTTGCATTGCCATAAGTTAGCTTCCTCTTGCAACCTTACTAATAGTTTTGTAGGAGCATGCTACACGTAAGGCATCTATGTTCCCTTCTACCTGGCTATGAAATATGTGAATATACCAATAGTTAAGAGGAAAAGGAGAAGTAAGCATGTAAACAGACTTTTTTTTTTTTTTTTTTTTTTCTTCTTGTTTTTCTCAGACCTTAATATTCCCTCTTAGTATTCCCTTCAGGACTTCTTTTTTTTTTTTTTTTTTTTTTTTTTTTTTTTTTTTTTTTCAGCTTCCTTTCCTGTGGTGGATAGAATGCTGAGTAATGAGGCTCTGCATTGGGAAGATGACACAAATAACTGAAACATTCATCTTAAATTATCTTCAGGTAACATGTGAATACAACTTGGAATAGTTCTTACAAATTAATTTCTAATCTCAAATTTAATTGAAATTTTTAGGGGTGTTACTGCATGCATTACAAATTCGATTTGCAGTCAATTGTTCCCTTCTCTATGTGTTGGGGAAAAAAAAATATATATATATATATATGCATATATATATGCAGATTTTTGATTGCATGTAAGGCAGTTTTATGTTACTGCAAGTTATATCCCCTCCTCTAAACAAGAGCAGAGTCAGGGCATTGATTTAAATCAATGTGTATAGAAGATATTGTTAACAACCAAAAAACCTTTGTTTTATTAGTACTACCCAAAATGCAAACATATTTTTTCCTCTTTGTTCAAGTAAAGATGTTGTTGGTTATTTTTAATAAGTACAATAAGTCTTAGAAAAAAAAACAAATCATAATTTCCCCCCCTTTTTTTCCCCCTTTTCCCACAAAACAGCCCTGACCTTGAAGAGCCTATTTTCTCCACAGGTAACACAGAGAGGGAGAAACTAACAAACAAAACAACAAACAAACAAAAACATTGTTAATCAAAATATAAACATTATAATTGATTTTTTAATAGAAAAAAAAAGGCAAAGTCAAGTCAGGTCTAAATTTTATTTATGAAGTATTGCTTATGTGCTTTGCACTGTTGCTTCTTCCAGAAAGACTTTTCTAGCTCCTGACTGTGGACACATCAAAACATATTTAGTGGAACTCATAGATTGTACATAGATAATCCCAGAACACTACAAAATTAATTACAAATTAATGTCACTTTTTTTTCTTTTTTTTTTTTCTCGTGAAAATTAAAATAATGAAAACATGCATGTTTCTGCGACACTGATAGATTTGGAAACATCATTTACAGGAAATACTGGCTTCAGTACTGGATCATATTTTCTGGACCATGTAGAATAGTTTTTACTTGAATTGTTTAGCCACTTAAATGATCTTTTTTCTTCTCTTTTTTTTTTTTTTTTTTTTTTTTTTTTTTTTTTTCCTAAACTCTTGGACTACATTTCTTAAATGCAGACAGATTAGAATCATCATCACCTAATGTACAGGGTACAGGTTTTTTTTTGTTTTCATGATTTGTTTTGAGCACAAGCATAAAGTTTCTTTTTAGTGAAACACTTGAACTTCAGTTATCTGGAACATAATTTCTTCACTGTAGTTTCCTCCAGCATGACAATATTTATTATCATCATACGGATCTTTTTAATGAAATAAGCATTTGTATTTGAAAACTTTAAATCCAGGGCCTACTCACAGTTCAGTCCAGTGCTAAAAATTCCATAAGTCAGTAGAAGGAGAAACAAATCCTTACAATCCTTCTGTTGATTGTAATGGGTCCTCAACAAAGTCTATAGACAAAGAATTAAAGAAGAGTTTAGAATATTTTAGGAAGTCAGCAAAGGAAAAAAAATCAACAACAACAAACAACAATGACAAAACATGTCACAAATACTTCCAGTTACTCGTGTAACTGGAAGATATAAGCTAGGCACTACTTATTTGTAAGAAAATAAAAACTGCTGTAAGAGTAGGAAGTTTAAATCTTCACTAAGAGCATGAAGGTGTATTGTTCATATCCTTTATAGAGGTGTTTGGCTGCAGGTTATTCAAATCTATTTGGATTGTAATTCATTTTGACTGCAAGAGACAAATAATCTCAGATTCCATATTCTGATGTATATTACAAGTAAGCTATTTGAAATATCCATCCTAAATGATCCCTAAAATCTTAAAAGGAAAACAAGAAGAATGGCTTAGATCATGGTTATAAATTAATGGTATAAGATATTGCAGCTTTCATGGACAGGTGAATTTTTTTTAATTTTTTTAATTATTTTTTTTTAATTTTTAACATTTTAAATTTGCAGTACTGAATCATTTAAACCAAAATAAAACAAAAAATGCTTATGCTCCTATAAAGGTGTTCCTATAAAGGCCCAAATGATGTCCTGGACAATTGAAGGAAATGACAGCCTTGGCACTGATTTATGCAAGAGCGAGATTTCACTCTGGTATGTCTTACTGTGCTGTTAGTTTGTTAGGTTATACCACAAGCTCATTTTTTTTTTTCCATGTTTATATTTGATTATTTATTTATTTATTTATTTATAATGGATTTATCACAGGATATTATACAGCAACAATGTAAAATATTTAGCAAGATGCACAGGACAAGACAGAACAGGGAATAAAAACACATTTGTTCTTCTGTAAAAAGAACTTCTTTCTTACTACTGCATTTATTCCAAATGACACACAGGAAAGACTGGCAGATTCAAATTAGAGGTTAAGCAAAGGGTAGCTAAAAAGAACAAGAATCAACTGCCTTTGTTTAAAAATAGAATTAGAATGAAGCTAGCAACCTGAGGGAATTGACATGAAGCAGATTATAAAGAAATAGGGAAGGTTCTTTTATTACTGTTACAACACAGAAGAAATGAAATAGTGCCTGCTTTACAAGGTTCCAGTTCTGCCTTCAGCCAAGCAGAAAGCTAGTGGTATCAAACCAATTAAGACTGAAGGCAAACAGATATTGTCCATTCCATGATACCCTTTTTGTGTGTGCATCTTGTAGTGATGCAAAGTACAATGCTTTATGGGATGTAATCCTTCCCTGTATGATGGCCAATTAAAAGGTTAATACACACAAAATTTTTAGACTTAAAGCAAAAACTAAACAGCCCTTTCAATGTATTTGATTTTAAGGATTTTTTATTATTTAAATCACTCTCTCTGGTTCAACTTTTTCATCTGCAAGCCACTTTTGATTGAATATTGAAGTCAGAGGAGGAAAATGCATTTCAGGCACTAGTGATGGGGAAAAAACTGTTCGATACTGCAGGAGAAACAGGAGTTTCACATGCAGAGCACTGCACAGGGTTACAAGATGTGTGTCGGACTTGTTCACTTTATGTCTTGCATGTACTAATCATTCCTGTTTTTAGTAAAGACTGCTCGGATTCCACAGTGAGGACTAGTGTTGATTGTAAATAGTCATATTCATTGTGACTCAGCTTAGAAAATTATCTTTTGAAATTGGTAATTTCTAGATAAAGTCAAACAAGAGAATTCTTTCCTGTGGAAAATTGCCTTTTTGATGAAAATCCTGAGGCTTTCGTTATCTGACAAAAATTGAAAGTTTGAGGAGAGCAGACACCGTAGGCATGTATTTAATGAAAGTGCAATTTTCTGTCCAAAAAAGTTCACAGAAAATATTTGGCTAACCCTAATAATTTCTTTCTTGTCTTGTATCTAACTTTTCCTTCTTGTCACACATTACTGAGAAAGTTGTAAAAAGATAGAATCTGGAGTATTCAGGCTCCCTTAATCCTTCTTGGTCTAGTTCAAGACTAGGTGCAGTACAAAGCTTTCAGTAGTTCACAGCTTCTGGAACAGGTAGGCAAAAATGATTTATTTTTTTAATGATTTTTTTTTTAATGCTTTTTTTTTATATATATTTTTTTTTTCTCTTGAAAAAGAGTGGGAGCTCCTTTAACACTGATGATATGTGCGGACATGGAAGATATAATAGCTCTGAAATAGTTTCCCATGCTCTGAAACGCTAAATGATGACATGCAGTTCTTCATTTGATAAATGTGGGTTTTGTAAAGGTTTCCTGTATCATTCTGAAAAATTAGTTTTCTGTGCATGTGCAGGTCAGTAGGTAAAATGATCTGAGTTGGCAGCTATCAGAGCAGTAATGGCAAAAACAGCTCATTCTCCCTGTGTATGGATAACTTGGTTTGTAGATACAAATCAGATGATCAAAAATTTCATTAGAAAAAGATTTATCATCATAGAATTACGGAATGGTTTGGGTTGGAAGGGAACTTAAAAATTATGCAGTTCTACTCCTATGCCATGGGCAGGACACCTCCCAGCAGCCCAGGTTGCCCAAAGCCCCATCCAGCCTGCCCTTGGACACTGCCAGGGATAGGACATCTACAGGTTCTCCAGGCAACCTGTTCCAGTACCTGACCACCCTCTGAGTGAAGAATTTCCTCCTAACCTCTAATCTAAATCTAATCACTTTTAGTTTAAATTTATTCCCCCTTGTTCTGTCATTACAATCCCTGATAAAGAGTCCCTCCCCATCTTTCCTGTCAGCTCCCATTATGCATTGAAAGACTGCAATAATGTCTTCTCGGAAACTTCTCTTCTCCAGACTGAACATCCCTGTCTCTCCCAGACCTTCTTCACAGGAGAGGTGCTCCAGCCCTCTGATCATCTTTGTAACAGTCCTCTGGACACACTCTAACAGTTCCCTGTCTTTCTTATGCTTCTTATTTGTGTGTCTGTTTCCTGCCACTGAAAGAGCCTTGTTCCTCATCAGTTTGCAGGCATTAGCTCTTGGTTGGTTGGGAGTCCAGAACTGCAGTTTCTCATTTATATAACCATTAGTTCCTGGTGTGAACCTTGTAATTCAATTTATCTTAATGTATTAAGTCCAGTGCAGACCTTGAAAACCACCCCAGAATTCAGAAATCTGTGTCCTCAGTTAAATAATGAGTTATTTCTTTTCTGTTGATATTTGTTGTCTTCCTGCTTTCCTTCATGTGTAGGTCAGGGCACTAGTATTGACCCATGGGAAAAAATACATATAAAAAAGAAAGAACATAAAGTTTAGTGATACTGGTTTTTTTTCATATAAAGTCCCCATTACTTTAGCAGGTAGACATTGTGAAACTCAAAGTCAATCATACCAGCAATGAGCAACATTAACTGTTGCCAGCATACTGTGGTGACACCCTAAAAACAGTTAGAAACAAACTAGAAGTCTGGTCAATTTATATATATCTTATTTATGCCAATCTATCTATCTATCTATATATATATTTTATGAATCCAGTGTATTCATCTCAACTGCTTTCTGTAGGTACCACAGATTTCCTGAAGACTTCAGAAAAATAAAATAGCTCCTTGTACTGTAAATCAACACTAAATATGGAGGCAGCATAGATATTTCAAAGCTGATGTCAGAAAGAGCTTGACTGAAAGGACTGAAGATACAGTTATATGTTTTATCTCTTCTCTTAATTAAAAGATAAAAAGAAGAAGAAAAAAAAAAAAAAAAAAAAAAAAACACAGAAATAAGTAAAAGATGCCATCCATCAAATGAAGCAAATTCAACTCTTTTATGCTAAGAAACTGTTTGCAATGACATCAAAGTGAAGTGTACGATCATATGTAAGAAGAAGATAAGGAATGTTTTATGCTTGCACACAATGGACCTGTTCTGCCAGAGGAGACAAGATAGTAACTGAAGACAAAGATGAGCACATATTAAAATATGCAATTACTCCAGGAAACCCTTCATATCCATTTTCACTATAATAAAAGTCCATCCAACTGGCTGAGGATAGGTTCTGACAGGCGATCTTACATCAACATCTGGTTCCCTCTTAAGAAAGGGACTCACTTTTACTCTATAATGATATTAATGTATGGAAGATTATCTGAACTTTCCCTGCAGTCCTTTCTTTATATATCATTAGTCATATGCAATTAAACATGTGGCACCCTAAAAGTCAATAATGCCCCATGTCCAATAGTAGAGTCTAAGTGGCAATAATTTTATATGTAAAATAAAATATAAATCTGAATAGGTTTCATTCAGTGCAAGTTCCCTGGCAGTCATTTTTAACTCCTACAGTGGAGTCCTAACACTAAATCAAATCCTAATGTATAAAATTTAAGATCAGTTCAGTTTAGTTTATGGCAGGTTTCATTGATGCTATTCTTATAAATAAATAAATAAATAAATAAAAAATAAATAAAATTAAATAAGACAGTATAAAGGAAAGAACAGACAGTCAGAACTTGGATCTGGAATATAAATGTTTTCTAAGCCCCAAACCTGACTTGAATTGTATACCCAAAATCAAGGGCTAGCACTTTTATATTCTCTTGCTTCATGTATAGAGAGGAATGAATATGGACTAATTTAAATTGTAATTTCATAGGTTGTTTATACTGCATAAATAAGGTACAGCAGCTGTTTGGAAGGCAATTTAAACTAAAAGGTCTCTGTATTGAATCCTAAAGTATCTATATTCATTTTTTTTATACTGTGTTCAGTTTTCAGAATCATTGGTGAATTTGTTAAATCATTGGTGTACTTGTTAAAGAAAATGTAATGATGCATTAATAAGGGCTATCCTTACACTCTTTCCTTGGGTCTAAACATTTATAGTTAAATGCAAAACCTTTGACATAGCTATCTTTGCTGAACCAAAGCAAACTGCGATGAATTCTTGTTTAAACTCCATCAGCCATGATGATTATACTATATTTGTAATGAAACAAGACCACTAAATTGCACTGCAAGGACGTATTTCATAGTCTTTAATAGTTTTATTGTATGTATGATTTCACCTGTCATTAGCCAGACTTCAAATGTGTTCCAAGTAGTTCATAGGAATAACACTAACATGCTGAAATGAGACTATTAACAAAATCAATACCACTGAATAGTCATATTTAACTATTATTTTATTATATTAATTAGTTTTATTATTGATTTATTTCCTACTTGTTCCCAGTAACAACTCTAACAAGACCAGAACTATTTTCTATTAAGGCCAAGAGAGCTCGGGCTGTTCAGCCTGGAGAAGAGAAAGCTCTGGGGAGACCTCATTGCAGCCTTTAAATACTTAATGGGGGCTTATAAAAAGGATGGAGAGGAACTCTTTACTTGGGTAGATATTGATAGGACAAGGGAAAATGGTCTTTAACTAAAAGAGGATAGATTTAGATTAGACATTAGAAAGAAATTCTTCATGGTAAGGGTAGTGAGGCATTGGTACAGGTTTTCCTGGAAGGGGCCTCTAGAGACCCTGCTCAATCAGGGGCACCTACAGCTGGTTGCTCAGCCTCATGCTGAGGAGGTAGCTTTCGAAAATCTCCAAGAAGGAGACTCCACAACCTGTGCAACCTGTGTCCCTGTTCCACCATTTGCACAGTACAGAAGTGCTTCCTGGTGCTCAGAATTGCTCCTGTGTACCAGTATGTGCCCACTGCCTCTTGTCCAGACACTGAGCACCACTGACAAGAGCCCAGCCCTGTTTTCATTGCACCTTCCCTTCAGGTATTTCCAGATCCCACTGAGCCTCCTGTTCTCCAGGATGAACAGTCCCAGGTCTCTCAGTCTCTCCTCATATGAGAGGTGCTCCAGTCCCTTGGTCATCTTGCTGGCCTTCTTTCCAGTATATGAAATGCCCTTGAATGGAAGGAGAGGTTGGAATATCTGAAATTTGAAAGTGATTTAACATTGCTCACATCTGGTAAGTGTGTAAGGATTTTATCCATCAGGTTATGAATTAATATGAGGATGAGGGTGCTTCAGAAAAAAGGAGAGAACATGTTCTGGAAAAAGAACATATAGCTGTCCAGGTAGGTCTGCAACTTTTTTATTCTTACGTCCAAAAATATATGTAGGAAGGAGACAAAACCAGGTGGACTTTTGGTCAGAATTGCCTACCCTAAAGAAGCATTTCTAGTTAACATTTCTTTCTGCCTGTCTTCAAGGAAAGTAGAATTGAATTCTAAGAACTCATGGAAGCTGGAATTTGTAGGGAAAATATAGGTATGTAATTAACTGTTCTGGTGATTAGTAATCACATTACGGTGATTTGGGAGATCTTTGACAAGGAGAGCAGGTTGTGATTATTCCTTTTGGTAACTATTGAGATAAAAATGATGTGCAGGTATTCTGTATTAGAAATGTTGACTGTAGACTCTTCTCATAATTATCTTTGAGCAAGCATTCATTTTTGTAATCATGTATGTGATTTGATACATTTAGCCATTGCTTATGAATTTTCTCTGTTTACTAGTTTACATATGTTGTTAAGTACATGAATTATCTAGTTCTTTCTTTGATTTCAGGAAATCAGAAACACAATGCAAATATTTTTCTCCCCTCCCCACAACCATTTGGGTATTAATAATTTCATTAAGCAATACATGAAAGAGCAACATAAAGAATTAGTGAAACTTTGATTGAAAGGGAAGCTTACATGGTTATAACCTGGTCTTTCAATACAATATTTTTTATTTCCTTAATTTCATTCATGTGAAATTTTTATGCTCTTAGATATTTTTATGCTCTTAGATAGGAAATAAGGTTAAAATAATGTGTTGTTATTTGCAAATTAAGGACTAGAAGGTGTTGAATAGACTTATGTTTGTGTGCGAGTGTGCGTGTATGAACAGAAGAAAATCTAGAAATAAAAGAAAGAAAGGAGGGGGAAATTTTCATCTTTTCATACATTTTACCTGGAGAAATTAATTCAAAAACTAAAATAAAGTTAAAAAAAAAAAACTTTAACAAAACTTAATAAAAAAACTTTAACAAAAGTTTAACAAAAAGCTTTTGTTGCTTTTTCAATCTTTCACAAGAATAATGCCATGGACCTCACTTGAGATAAAGATTATCTCATCGACCATTGACACAACAGTTTGACCAGCTTCTCTCTGAGACATCGTGAGAGGCTTTTCTCTTTATCGGAATGACTGAAAAAAAAAAAAAAAAAAAAAAAACATTATGTTGAGTTTGGACATTTTGTAAGAAGGAGAGAGGAAGAATCCTAAGCCTTCTAGGATTCATTTTATTGATTTCATTGCAGACATAAACTACTCTTTTAGACTTTTGGAGGTCAATATGAAAACATATTGCAAAATGCTTTCATTCTTTAGGAGAGGTCCGTGTCAGAGCAGTAGTAATCTGCTCTGCTCCAATCATTCTGGTCTCAGTTAATATGCAGAGAAATAAACCTTACTATGTGTAATTCAATCTACTTTGAAAAATCTAGAATAGCTGTGGTCAGTTGCTCCCTAAGCTTTTCTTTTTCTTTCTTGTGACTAAAGGGAAAGTCAAGAAATGAAATTTAATTGGTCAAGCTGTATATGTGCTGATTTACTCTTTGGATCTTGAATGCTCAGATAATAATCAGAGCTTACACTTGTATAACTGGGAGTACATAGGTCTTTTATCAGAGCTGTCTATTGGTTTGAGACTTCTAATATCGGAGAACATGACTTGATGCTCCTTTAATGTTCTTTTTCTCTTTCCAATACTTACAATACAATGGGCTATATGATGCTTTCTATAAGCAAGTATTTTTCTTTATTTTATTTTATTTTATTTTATTTTATTTTATTTTATTTTATTTTATTTTATTTTATTTTATTTTATTTATTTTATTTGTATTTTTTTTTTTTTTCTGTATTATTAATAGTAGGCATTTTTAATAGGTTTTGTCTTCTTGCATGTTTATGTGCATCTCTTTGACATGGTTAAATCAAGTAAAATCTCTTTGGATTGTAGCTGCACTTGCAAGTGTCTATGCTATAACTCAGCTTCTTAATTGTTTATGCCTTTTGAAATGTCCTGGGGTATTCTGTTTTTCCTCCATCTGCCACTACAGAAAGCCACAATCTCTTGTAGATCCTGTTTTATTTGTCATCCCTGTGTTGATGTATCTGGTACTCTAGGATGTCTCAAATAGTTTTCTGTTTTTAGTTTTAAAACCGGAATCAAATAAGGTTGAGAGTCTTATGCTTATGCATAGGTGTCTTAGATGAAAGTTGCTGACTCTTTTGATTGGATCTTCATTGCATAGCTTGAAGGAATATGGACACATGAGCCCTGCAGAACTACAGGTTGCTGTACACTGAGACATCCTTATGGGACTGGGAAATATAACACAGGACCTGCAGCAAACCTGAAATATTCTGGCATGAAAAAAAAAAAAAAATCTTCTGTATAGGCAGCTGAATTAAGCTTCTAGCTGACAGACAAATCCCTAAATTCCGTTCCAAAATTTATAGCATTTTAAGAAAATTCCAGGAGAAGAAACTTTATGGGGAAAGAAGCAACCTATGGGATTTTTTGGGATCTAATATTGTCCTGTTCAGTATGTTGCAGGAGGCTATACTTGCTTACTATTGCCTGGAAAGGATGTTTAACACTAAGCAAATATTCATTTATTTGGCAATAGGCAAGAATATTTTGAAAAATACATAGACTTTGGTGCAATTCTGTCACCAAAGACTGAATTTCTACCTAAATTTCTACCAATTTCTACCTAAGATATCTTCAGGCTCCCAGACATCTACCCTTCTGCTGTGGCAGCTGGATACCAGGTGGGAGCCCCTAAGACATCTTGAATGGCACTATGTGCCTGCATTCAGAAAAATGAATCACCTCCCCTAAGTCTTGAAGTAAATAGAATTAACATTAAAAGCATTTAGAGACAGGAGGGATTTTTATTCATTCTTTTTATCACTTATTATTTAAATATAGCTTAACAAGGCAAACAAAGCAAAGTGCCTGTATCCCATTATCTTTTTATATTCTCAAAAAAAAAAAAAAAAATAGACAATGCACAAAAAGTGTCTAAAATTGAGCAGCTTGTGGTTATGTTGCTATAGTTACAGGATGATCAGAGTCTTTGCTAAGCTAGAAAAAGAAATGAGCAGTTTCAAAATAGTTTTGCACCTAGTAGCTGCAGATAGTGCTACATTTCCAAGTAGGAAGGCTTGGTCTGCTTTGCATTGGTGAAATGTGAAGAAGCCATTTGTCTCATGAAATTTCTTAAGAATAAAAATCCTTCACACGTTACATCTGAGAATTTCTACGCATGTTTCAAATAAGAACAGCTGCTATTAGCAGAAAAGGTCAGGAAATGGTTGATTTTGTTGTTTGTGGTGGTGGTGGTTTTTCCTTGGAATAATTCCCTTTTTCCTTTTTCATCATAAAAACAAGCACTTAATATTATCATGTCCGAAGATAAAAACTTCTAGTTTGTAATTAAAACCTGTTATCTACAAATCAATATATATATTTCCAAATAGTTACACTTCACAAAAACAAACACAATTGTGAAACAGTTTGGAAAAAAAATGTCACTGAAAACAGTTATCACTGGAAGAAAAATATATACTGCCTTTTGAAGAATAATTTCAGTATAGATGATGGGTGAAAATGATCAAGCAGAGATGTTAGTACTAGAGACTTTTAAAGAACTTTGAAAGTCTTGACTGGAATTTGTAGAAAGGAGCAGAGATCAGGAGTTGGCTGTAGCTAAACTTTTATCCTCTTGTTTATAAATATTTTGAAGTTTAATTATGCATTAGGTTTCCCTGAATAAATTAAAATATTTTTGTACTAAAATGTGAAGAATACATAAGACTAGACACTAATAGATAATATTCCTAATATATCAGCTCCTCTTCAGTGAATTTGCATGCAGGCAACAAAACATCTGCTGTTTCTAAACATGTCCATCTTTTGGTATATTGAATAGTGCAGTGGAAATCTTTTACTATTCAATATTGGTTTTTATATTATATATATATATTGCCACCATCAGAAGAGACCCTACTATAAACAGTATAAGTACACTTTTACAAAAATAACATTACAGGGAATGGCTACCTCTTACTGAGAACTGTAGAACTGACAAAGGAGTTGATTCAGGCTTGGAAGAAGTTGATTTTAGTGGGGGGAAAAAAGAAGAAAAAAAAGAAGAAAAAAGAAAAAAAAAAGTTTGGAGATGAAATAAACCAAGAAAGATATTAGCTACAGTTTAACTAACAGGACCTTTCTGTCTAAAGGACTCAAAAAGGGGTGTGAAACATGATTATACTATATTGTTCACTAGCTCTTTCCATACATCACCTGTGCATAAGGCTTGCAGGCTTCTGCAGGCTGATGGATCCGCTTTGAGCAGAAAGTTGGATCCTGTGGTCTCCAGATATCCCTTCCAACCAAATTATTCTGCAATATATGCTGCCTCTTAAAAACCCTGTGTCTGGTGGGTCAGCACAAAGAGGTATTTTCTACCTCCTTTGAAGTCTGTTATTCAAAGTTTTACTGAGCTTTGTTATAGAAAATGAACAATTGAAATCCCTAGATCCCCAGTAAATTATATTTAGTGTCCAAATAAAGGCTAATGTCTCAGATCATATCCAGCAAGTCCAAACTCACCTTTCTCTTTCTCTCAGACCTGAGATGACATTTGTGCAAAAAAAAAAAAAAAAAAAAAAAAAGGATTGTGCTGTCATTTACAGAAAGTCCAGTTGTGCAACTTCCTGACTCTATATGAGTTCTGCTATTATGATGACATGACAGATACACAGCTCTTCATGAGATTCCTTCACCTACAGCAAGGGAAATGGGCCCCTGACTTCAAGATGTTCTTGGTTATAAGCAGAATTTTGGGGTTTGGTTCGGTAGTCTAATGCTGTGTGAGCTGTTACAGGACATATGAAGCAGCAGATATTGCACAGAACCAACAGCAGACTTATCCCTTCTGCAGAATTATATGGAGGCCAAAAAGGGAGCCTAAAGTGGACATTATTCTTATGTTTAAGTAGCTGTATTTAGCCAAAAATTAACACAGGTGCAGAGAACAGGATTCTTTTGTCCATGTCTAAGTGTCTAGTGTCATATTAGGCACTCCATAACCTACTATGTGGCCTCTATCTGCTGGCTCAGAAAATGTGGATGACCAGTGAGTCCTGTGTCCTACTTGCCAATCATGTATGGACACGTGGGAAAACTTTGATCATCTGAAACAGCATTAGACACCTTTTAGGGAACTTAATCTAGTCTCAGATTTTCACTGACTATAAAGAGACTTAAGATACGTCATTACTTGTGAAAATCTAGTTTATATAACTGCCTGGAGATACCTCATCTGCAGACTGAAACCCACCTTTGATATTTACAAAGTGGATGTCATAGCAAGTTAATTATTCTACCTATCTTTTACACTCAACAAAGATCTAAAATGAGATTCATTTTGCATCAGTGTAGACGTACGAATTAAATCAGAAGAATCATTCTCTGAAAGCGATTTAGTTATCCTCATTGCAAGCACATAGTGCCATTTGAGATGTTTCAGGGAAAACTAAGTGCAGTTTGAGATGTTTCAGAGAAAACTATGTGATCTCCAGATGCTCTCCCACAGGTCTGATGACATATTTACTAGCCATATGTGAATGTCTCAGATGTTCTAGGGTGTCATCATGACATTTGCTGCAATTCAGTTGCCTGAACAGGTCCCTTCCTTTCTCAAATTTTCAGTCTCACAAAAGACAGTATAGATAAGCAAAAATAAGGAAAAAAGTATTCAGTTTTAATCTGCAGTCTATCCCAGGGTTTTAAAGACAATGATGTACAGATATGGACCAAAATGGGGAGACTAGCTGATGAGTTTTCAGAGAAAATGTACAATGGTTTGCAAGTAAGATCGTCACTTATCCCATAATGTGCTTAGAGTTTCTAAAGACCTTTGAATAGAATACGGATGTTATTCATTATTTATGCATTGCAGATTTACCATTAGGACAGGAATTTTTCTACCATAGGAAAATATCTCCAAAGTAATTCATGTCTCAGAGAAGATACAAGAAACTATTCCAAAATTATTAGTGGGATAATGCCACTTTGAGGTGCAGGGAGAGGAATATGTATCATCTTATAGGTAGAGGTTATTTTTTCTATGTAACTTCAGTGTTTTAAGATATTTATGATATTTTGAAAAAATATATATATATATATTGTGTGTGTGTGTGTTTGCAAATTAATTTATTTTGTACATTTAGCTTTTTTATTGATCTAAGAAAAACTAGAGAAGCTGAAAGAGAGCTATATAGGGTTACATCCTGACAATACTAAATCAGTCTGTACAGAAATGGGTTATTGTTACTGTAGTTCTTTTGAAGCTAAATTCTCAGTTTAATCAAAGATTACATGAAAACACCACAATAATAATTTTGAAATAAAAGATGTGTGTGTGTCATCCAAAGTAATGCCCAAATTGTTCTGTTGGGCTATAATTTCTGAGCAGCAGTTCTCCCATTCTGAAAACCTGTTATTTATAAGAGAATTAAACAGCATCATCAGATGACTTAACTGACTCTGAAATTGTAGTATGAGGGAAAAAGTGGGAGTGAAGTGCCAAACTATCAATTGAAGCATTACTCTAACAATGTCCAAAGTGATCAGAAAACAAAAAAGTCCATATTTCTACTCTCATCTGCCAATTACAGAAAAACTGCTCATCCATTATCATGAGAAAATAAATCTAGAAATCTCAATTGAAGATTATTTGAAATTAGAATTTTTTTTGTTTGCTTGTTTTGTCTGGTACTAGTTATTAGATTGACATATCGATATCTTCTTTCTTTTTTTCTTCTAATTCTTCTGTTCACTCAGTAATACTGGAGCAATAAGGGACAGGATTACAGAGGTGTTTAGGCTCCTAGCTATGGCTAAGTTATTGGATAACTAAGATTTCTAACATCCTGTAAATTCTATCGCTAATGCCCAGGTTTTCTGATAGTTCTGTGTAATATTAACTATTATAACAGCCTAAGGCCAAAGATGCGACCCACACTTAAAAATTGATTCTGTTAGCAAGACTACACTTCATAATTGGTTGACTCTAGTTGACAGAGTCCCTTGGGAGGTGGTTCTGAATTGTAAAAGAGTATAGGAAGGCTGGACCATCTTCAAGAATGAAATCTTAAAAGGCAAAGGAGCAGTGAGAGGAAATGCATTGAAGGTTAAGCTGGCAGGGGAGAAGATCAGCCTTGCTGGACACAGAACTTCCTCAGGAACTCAGGAAAAAAAGAGTTTATGGATTCTGGAAGAAAGGGCGGACAACACAGGAGGACTATAGAGCTGTTGTCAAGTTGTTCAGGGAGAACATTATAAGGGACAGCCCAACTGGAACTCAATTTGACTAGTGTAGTAAAAGACAATATATATATATATATATATATATATATAGGTAATATATATATATATATTAACAGCTAAAGGCAGGTTGAGGATCTCTATACTTAACTAGAAGTGAGGGGAGATGTGGAGATGTGGTAATGCAAGATGAGTATAAGTCTATGGTACTTAATGCCTTTTTTTTTTCCTCAATCCTTATTAGAAAGACCAATTGTTTTCAGGATACCCAACCCATTGAGTTGGAAGGTGGTGACAGGGAGCAAGATGAAGCACCTATAATCCAATGAGAAGCCGTAAGTGACCTTCTATGCATTTCAAACATTTGTAAGTTTATTGGGCCTGAGAGGATTAATTTAAGGGTACTGAAGAAACTGGTGGAAGCTTCTTCACCAAGCCACTTTCAATAATTTACCAGCAGTCCTGGCTAACTGGGGAGGTCCCAGCTGACTGAGGATTAGCAAATGTTACTCTGACAAGGGAAGGTAGGAGTATCCAGGATGCTGTCATATGGCACATATGGGACAAATGAGTGATCAGAAGCAGCCAGCATGGGTTTATGAAGGGTATGGATTTTAGTAAAACATTTGACACAATTTCTTGAAGTATTCTCCTGGGGAAACTGGTGGCAGGTGTACAGGTCACTGGGTGGAGAACAGGCTGGATGGCTGGGTTTAAAGCATTGTAGCAAATGCTGTTCAATCCAATTGCCAGTTGGGCACCAGTGGCATCCCCCAGGGTTCAGTCTTGGGGCCAGTTTTGCTTAATATTTTTATAAACAGCCTTGATGAAAAGATCAGGCTGAGGGAACTGGAGCTATTTATCCTGGAGAAAAGGAGGCTGAGAGGATGTACAGCTACCTGAAAGGAGGTTGCAGTGAGAAGGGTGTTGGTCTCTGTTCTCAGGTGACAAGTAATAGGATAAGAGGAAATGGTCTTGAGTTGTGTCAGGAAAGGTTTAGATTGGATGTTAGGAGGAATTTCTTAATGGAAAGGGTGGTCAAATGTTAGAATGAGCTGCTCAGGGAAGTGGTAGAATACCCATCCCAGGAAGTATTTAAGAGATGTGTGGACATGGCACTAAAGGACATGGTATAGTGGTGGGACTCTTTTAGTCAGGTTGATGATTGGACTTGATGATATTTAAGACCTTTTCCAACCTAGATGATTCTAGGATTTTATGATTCTATGATGTTAATTAAGAACAGGTAACAATAGTGGAGACATACAATATATGTTCTATGTTTGCATTTTGATTTGGTTTCAGAAAAATTATAAAACCATGAAAACAAGGCCCTGATTCAACAATCTAACCATTGGTACCTATGGCCATTCAAGACACTTAAGGACAACTGGTCTTTAGCTGCCTCTGCAAGAAGACATGGGTCTCTTACAGGTCCTATGTCATACATTCCAGTTTGTGGTAAATGGCTCAGATAATTTAGAAAACGTACATTTTCCTTTATTTAGGAAACCAAATGGAATCTAAGCATAATGCCACCTTTATTAGAGCTGGTTTTAGTAATATAAAATACAGTTGTGCTGAGCATCAGAGAGTTGGGTTAGCAAAACAACCATGGCTGGTGGCTGTTCCTGTTGAAAAGGAGGAATTGGGGCTTTTAAGGTAACATCTAAGAGAAACTGAATTTGTTGCCCAAATTCCTTCTTACACTTTGGCAGCAGCAGACTGCACACCCTGATTCAAAGCCTCACATCCCATCCAAGCTCTTCTGCTAATCCTCTCCTAATTTTGTCAGAAGTTACTCAGTCCTGCCCCCCAGTCTAACCATACCTATGTTAAAACAAGCACATAAAAACAAGCATGCAAAACTCCACAAATCTATATTCTACAAAATTATGAGCTGACTCTGCTCAGTTATGCAGTATAATGATAAAATAACTGTTAGATTCTCTGACAAAATGTACCTTACTCCAGTGCAAAATTGACAGCCTAAGATACACTTATGGCAACTAATACTGTAAAATCTGGACACTTCACATGCTTTATGATATCCCACAGAGGTAAAGAAGGAAGAGTTATTTGACAACTGGGAGTAAGAGGCACAGAAATGTAAAATGACTTATCTAGGATAATATATAACAACTGTGACAGAAAGGGAAGCTAAACCTGTGTCCCTAATTTCTAGCCGTATATTCTATCTAGTAGATAATCCTTCCTGCTCCAATCCTGTAATCTTGGTGTTCTCATTGATTTTGCATGTTTTTAAAGCAAGATTATTTATTTATTTATTACATGCATGGTTTAAATGTTGGTTGAAATCTTTTTTCCCTTGAACTGAAAGAATGTTTTGTCAGAGAAGTTACCAGTACAGGAATCAAACCAACATGCTCTCCACTAATTCATCCTGATCTAAGTAAAAGCTCAAACTCATGTTTCGTGAGCTCTGCACACACTAACTACACAAGAAATACAAGGACCCTAACAATGTCAACTGTGATACTATGTTATTTGGAACATTTCACAAGACATCAACATTTTCAAGCAGTATTGCTGCAGGTGTCAATTAGTACCAGGCTATTGTTTATACCAGGTACTTCTCAAAAACAAAAAAACAAAACAAACAAACAAACAAAAAAAAAGCACCAGGAGTCTGAGCTGCTTTTGCATTACTACATAGTATCTTTTGACCTTTACCTGCCATTCCAGCAGTGCATGAGTCTACTACGTCTGCAAGCCCTGTATGGCTGTCTAAGGAACACTTTGTCATCCCAAACTGCAATAATGCCTATGTCTGTGTTGCTGAATGAAGTCCCAGGCTCATTTTCAGTATTCACTGACCAGCAAAAAAGAGCATTTCTCTACAGCTATCACAGCAGCAAACTCCAAGTGGTTTCTTTGAGTGAGAACAGCGTATTTCCCTTAGCTGAACTTCAAAAAATTCCCATTGGCCAACTTATACAGCCTATTGAGGTCCCTTTAAATGGTAATATTTAGTCTGTTGATCACTCTTCCCAGTTGTCTATCATCTGTAAACTTGCTGAAGTTTTGTTCTCCCCTATCATCCAGGACATAAATGAAAATTTTAAACAGCATTGTCCCCAATATCAACTGTAGGTATGTTAGGTGTACCTCACATTTCTTTGAAGAATTAAAGTGATCTATCACTAAAAAAATAGTTTGAGAAAGCGTCCATATCAAAATATATGTGGCATATCAGTGGTATAAGTAAGCATCAACATTTTAATTGTACTGCAGTCAGAGCCTACCCTGGCTAGAACTCCATATAGAGCTTGAAGAAACTTCCACACAATACTTCTTTTAAAATGTACCAATTTCTCTGACAATTATGGAAAAAGTCTTGTAGTCAAAAGGCCAGAATTCCCTGGGAAAATGCATCTCAGAATACTCTCCTAGTCAGTCCAGTACATTCTGCAGAAAATATTTAACAACCTCTCTAAATAACTTGATCCTTGATTGTGCACTGACTGTATCATAAATCAAGAATAAGCATTTCAATTGTGTCTTAATCATGAGCCCAACCTTGACGGTTCCTAATATGGTTTGTGATCTACAGCTCAAACAAAGGACTATCCTCTTCATTATAAAACAAACTGTTTGACAGTTTATTACAGAGAGGAAACATACAGAAAAACCCACACGTGCCTTGCACTATTCATGGTTTTATCACTAAATAAATAAGCCAAAAATAAAAGAAAATGAAAAACAAGTTCCAACCAAAATGGAATTTGAGAACATCCTGAAGAAATAAGTTATGGAAAGTTGGATGTATTTGAGATAAACAGCAGATGGCATTCTCAGGTGGTGGGAAAGATAAAAATGTGAATTTAGAAATGTTAGGAGTTTTGTAACTGCAGAAAAACTGTAACTGTTGGAATTCAGCAACAGATACTGTAAGAGCCTATTTGCAGCTTTGGGGAACACAGTTGTTTTACATCTCATGCTGTTTCAGTGAAAATCTGAAAGCATCTTGGCATCTTTAAACAAAATGAAAGCATTTGCTGGTCAGAATAGCCTTATATATCCCCAGGCACATACAATTAAAACATTAGTAAGGGCTACATTTTTTCCCATGGAAAAAGTAGAATAACATTAGGTTACCTTCACTTGGAATTATTTCAGTATAAAACAATAGAAGAACAAAGTTAAGGTGTCCTTTAAATACGCTTGTCTCTGTGAGTGCTTATTTTTCTCAACAGGAAGATCTTGGAAGTTTAAAGGTGTAGTATAAACAAAAGAAAGCCATATGAAATTCACAGCTGGAATTCAGTTTTGTTTCTGGTTTTAACAGACTCTTGTGCCACTAAACTACAGACATTAAGATTGTTATAACCTTACAGAGAGTTTAATTGTTTATCAGTGATCAATTTGTAAAAAAATGTATTGATAAATGTTACTGGTTAGTTATGAAGAGTAAAGTGTAGTGTTTGAAAACAAAGAAGAAAAAAAAAAGAACAGAATGACAAAAGAACATTTACTTATTTATTTATTCGTCTGTTTTCTTAGACAACTCAGGAAGAAAGAAAATGTCTAAGGAGAAGAGAATATGGCTTCAAATCATCACAACAATTAGAAAGAAAAATAATATGCAGGAGAACAGTGAGAACTTGAAAGTTCAAGGAATGTTCAAGAAAGATAAGAAAAAAAAAGACACGGAGAAAAGTTTTAGGTTGTCTTTGATCTGTTTTGCCTTATCTATGTTTTTATTATTATTCTTGAGCTACCTAAAGTCACCAGCAGGTTTTTGAAGCTCCTCGTGAAGACTAAGGGTTGTCATGCCCACCTAAGCTGGTGAGCTACAATCAAAGAGAAGAAGGCCATTTTAAGGCCTGATTCACCATTAGAATTGTTTTTTATGATGAGATGAATAAAGATCTAGATTATTTTTTTCCTATCTTTGACTCTAAAAAAGGAATCCAGATACTTAACTCAGAAAAGAGTGCAGACCTCCATGTTAGACAGAAGAATACTAAGGATTTTAATGTGGCTGGGATACTTGGAAAAAGATGTGTTGATATTAATTCAGACTTCCAACTCAACATTGGCTGTGGTTACCTAAGTGTTGGGTTGTGAGGTCTGTTGCTGTGAAAGATGAGAAAAAGAAGGGCTTTGCGTGTGGCAGAAAACACATAGTAAGAAAAAATCTAAGGCTGAAACCTCTTTTGAGTAAGGAAACTGAAGGTCAGTTAGACCTGATGAGGGGGAAGTTCAACAAGGACAGAAGTGTTGGCCATAGTGTAAGTAGAGAGGTTTACATATAGAAATATACTTATTTTTATTATCATGGTGGTCTATATTCCAAAGAATTAAAAAGAAAAAAAAATTATCAGAGCACCAGAATTAAGCAATGCAAAAATCTGGACAGAACCTTTAGTGTCCAAGTATTAAAGAAGCTTGATAACTCTCAAGTGTCTTTACGGAAAAACAAATATGCAAAAGAAAGTCACAAAGGATTCATTTGACTATGTGGGTTAATGTTTAACAGATGCTAATACTTACAGGAATGTTGTGAGAATTAATTAATGAGTGTTGGTAAAAATAATCCCAGGAAGCAGTTTTTCTGCTTCCATGAACACATTATGAAAGCTGCACCTTTGCCTTTGTTGACTTTTTAGTTGATAAGTGAAATGCATTCCTGTACATGAAAACAAACAAAAGTCTTAACACAAACATAACCTAGTCATAACTGTGAAGAAAAAAAAAAAGAAAAGGGATTGTCTGCCACTTACTGCATCTCATATGATCTATGATCTTGTGTATTTATAAAGCAGATGCTTTTATTACAGTATAATGCCAGCATTGCTTCAAGTTTGCAGGCAGCAAGAAGACATTCTGGAGAATCTGTCTTGTTAGACACTCCTCCTTGATGGGGGTAATTTTCTTCTACTTCGCAAATTCTGAAAGACAAGACATTCTGAAAACACATGCACTCACATTCATCAATTATGGACATACAGTGGTAGTTTAAGTTCCATGTGCACAGCCTGTTTTGTTATGTTTGCCTGCTTTCCTCCCTGCTTTGGACATCCTTGAGTTCAAACCCCACTGTTGGTAGTAGCAGCCATTTTTACAACTCTCCTTGCCATTTTCTGCCTACTCTAATAACTGTGTGACAAAATATTGAGAGATCCCTAAAATTCATTCTGTATTTCAGCACCTATTACCTCTGTTTCCTGATCATCTTCTGAAGTATTGGGTCCCAGTGTAACCAATGTGATTGAGAGGAAGATGGACTTTGTTGGATGGACATTGATGCATATGACTTGGTATCCAGACAGATGACTAGACCAGTTTGAAGCAGAACAAACTGAGGCAAACATTAATGTTTCGTATACAATCAAATTTGAAATGTTTCCTTTGTGGAGCAATTACTACTAACTTTATTTGTTACATAAAAGAAAATGTTTGGGCTCTAGAGAACAATAGATGTAATTGTTTCTGAACATTCTCCAGTTTCCTTTTTCATTCCCTTGGTAATTCTTTGTGAAGTTTCAGGGATGATGGAGTAATGTAAGGAAGCTATCATTTTTTTGAATTCAATCAAAGCATTTGTTAATTTTTAGCTGTTGAAGAGAGATTTCTTTTGAGATGGAATGTGATATATTTATAAATACTTAAAATTATTATTCCCAGAAGCATTATTGCATGACCTTTTAACCATCTTTTCATGGGATAAATAATCTCCATATTATTAATGAGTAACAAGAGTTGCTAAAACCTTCTATGCAGTGACTTCTAACTCTCTTGCCAGCAAGAAATTCTCCTTGGGAAACCCTCATTTATTTAGCTGCATATAACCCTTTGACCCTTCCTTCTGTCTTTAGATCCCTAACAGAACCATTAGAAGTGGCTCAAAATTGAAACTCCTGTTACAGAAGAGATTTTGATATTTCAAATGGTATCAAAAGAACTACAAAGGATTATGATAAATGCTGATTGTTATATATGCATTTTAATAAGGAACAAATATTACAAAAGTCAGAAAATAGAACAAAAAAAGGTCTAGGACAAGTCTCATTAATTCCTTAATCCTAATGTAAGTTTAGTTTTATCTGACTTTTTTTTTTTTTCTTTCTTTTTTTTTTCTTTTTTCTTTTGATCAAGCTTTTAAAGTCACCAACAATTGAGACTCCACAGCCTTTCCAGGTAATCTATTTCAATACTTTGTTAACCTTTCCAAAGTCTTCATGCCTAACCTGAATCTCTTAGTTTTCTGTAAAATATGTACATTTTGCAGTCTCTATAATGGAGTACCCAATTAAAAATGAAAACAGAAAATATTGCATTCTCTTTCTCTTTTTTAGCAATCTTTTTACATATCTGGAGATACCAAGATAAATAAATTCAGTTCTTTCAGTCTTTCCTCTTTTGTTACATTTTCTTGACTACTGATCAGTTGTTCTTTTTGCCCAAATAACTCCAGTAAATATCTTTCTTTAAATTTAGCATTCCAGATGGTACATAACACTGAACAACCTATGGGTACATTATTTATTATTTCCTTTTTATATTACATACATATATATATAAGTTCGGTGATTTATTTAAGTGAAAATCCAAATGTTCAAGAAAAAATCAAATAATCCATTTTAAATGAAATTGGAAAAAAAAAAAAATCATCTTCAGCTTTTTGCCTAACCATTGTTTGTTGAAGGGGGCTTGTTTGAAGGATTATGATGATTTTGGCAAGTCAGCATTTATCTGGCAGCAAAAAATTAAGTCAGAAAATTTAAGCTGGCTCTGAGCAATTTGGAGAACTCAAAGGAATAAAGTGATGAAATATCAAAATGGGGGGGGGGGGGTGGGGGTGAGGGGGGAGGAAGAGGGAATAAGTCTGCTGAGAATTATCACAAAGAAAAGTTAACCACAAAAAGGGACATTTTGTTGACTCCATGATGTCTGTTGTCTTTACTGTTGTTTTTAAGTTTACAAGAATAGGGTGCAGAAGCTGAATTGCTATACAACATATAAAATCATGAGAGAACATTGTATCTTACTGCAGTTCTCGTGCACCTCCACTGAGCTTATTCTCATTTTGCATCCCCACTTCCATATGAAAACATTGCAAGTTACAGTGATTTACCATTATTTCCTGCCATACTCAGAACTTATTGTTCAAATTCCCTACCGTCTTATAATGGTGCAATATATTTATCTAAAAGCACTATCCAGGGGCCCTAATAACAGGTAAGTTGCTTGAACATAAAGAGAAATGTAGTACTAGCCCAAAAGAGTTTATAATATGCTAGTCAGTACTGTTTTCAGTTGAGCTGAGGTACTTTAATAACAATATTACATCTGATAAAATATTTCCAAGGCCAAAAAAAAAAAAAATAAATGCATAGAGAGCTTTGGATTTTGAAGAGATATCCATATAATTGATTTTTCCTTCCATTAGTCAGTCTGCTGAAAATTTTTTTTAACCTCTGGTAATGTTTTGTCTTCTGCAGTCTGTTCTTTAAGGAGAATATTTCTGCAAAGTGAGTGTTTGTAGGCAATAAATACAGGACAGCTAAAGAATATTTGTAATACTGCAGACCGCAATGAAATGCTAAGAATCAACAAAGTATAATGTTAACAACAGTAACAACTATGAGTTCCTGCTTCAGTAAAAGTACTGCTTCTGAGTTTGCAATGGTCAGCAAAGCAATGAGTAACATTAGCTATTCTTGTAAAGTACTTCTACAGAATGAAATCTTGTGCCTAGCATAAGAATAAAGAAAAAAAAGTAACCAAAGATGTAGAAAAAAAAAATGCAGAGCATCACTTCAATATAGGATACCACTTGTTCATTATACCTACATACATACATATATCTACATACCTATTTCTCCCTACATTATTCAGACTAAGCTCTTTCACAGATGTATGCTGTGTTTAAATAATACCTACAGAGGTTTTATCTTTCAGTTAATAGCTGACACAATAATAATCATGTCTGAAAATAGTATGGGGCGCTCATGTTAGTGGTTGAATAAAGCAAAGATAAAAATAAATAGTGTAGGAAAAAATATTTATTACTTTTTTATTTTTTTTTTTATTTTAAGAATAAGGAAAAATGCCTTTTGGATTAGTGCACAGCATTGTATTTGACCAAACATGACTTGTGTTGTTGTGTTCAAGCTTCTAGAAATCTTTCTGCATAGCTTTTATGTGATAAAAATGTATTTTTATCTTGTTCCCATGTGTCCTTTCCTTTTCCAGCTACAACTATATCCTGATTCTAACTGCATTGTTAATTTTTTCAGTCCTCTTAAATCTGAATTTCCTATTAGTTGAAAAAGTTGATTTAATTTAAATACTTAAATTAATGATTATTAATAATCATCTCTTCCTGAATTAAATGCCATTCCCATGGTCTTAGAGTCATGATTCTGTGATTCTATGATTTCATAGTCACAAGTCCCATGGACTTGATGGGTTTGAAAAGTGATACAAGAGGAAATGGTCAATGGGAATGTCCTCTACTTCTTCTGCACACAGAAACGTGAGAACTAGTTGTGTGCTTATTGCCTTGTGTCAGTAGACAAAAGTAGTCTCCTCCTAACACAAAACTGTCCGAAGCTTTCATTAAAATTTTGTACATGTCTGCAATCAGCCTCTGCCTGCAGTGGATTGACTGTGGAACGATGTAAGAAAGTCGTTCTAATTCAGTAAAATTCATGCAGTTTACACTTTGTATTAATCTTTTAGATTATTTTTTCCTTTTAATTAAAAGAAAAGGGCTTGTCAAACTGCCAGAAAATGCTTTGTTTCTGGGGTGTGGAAGTACTCTCTAGAATATAGGGCATACAGACTGTTATCATTTCCCTTCCCTGCAGACAAAACTAATATTTCCCAGCATTTCTTGGTGCTAGAGTGATTAAAAATAAATAAATAAATCACAAAAGACTAGTGATACTGATACTGACAAAAAAGAATGAGATTTAAGGAAGCACCTACAATTTATGATAATTTTAGGCAGAGAACAGAGCAAAATGATAGATTATCTTCAAAGAGACAGAAATGTGCACAGATATGTTGGAGTCTAACTTGCTCAAAGGGGTGAATGTGGGTTGATCTGCTAATGAAGACAATTAGATCTAGAATTCATTGTAAGCTGTCTTATCTAGATGTCACAGTGAAAAACAATAATATCCTTGTTGCTTTGTACTTACTGATCACTAACAATTGTTAAGCACTGCTACTAGATGGATTGTTGGCCTTATCCTCTTATTCACAGATCGAGTGAGATCTTTCCAGCATGTCACATTTAATCTCAGTTCTTTTCCTGAAAGGTATCACCTACTTTTGGAGATTAGTTCTACTAAAAGGAACTTATTTGTCCAATAGAACTATTAGCAGTAACTTTTGGCAACTGATTCTAGCATAGGCACATGAAAACATAAATCAGATTTTCTTTCTCCATCTTTGGGTATCATATTTAAACCAATTTTTACTGTTTTGGAAAAATAAATAAATAAATAAATAAATATATGGGAGTAAATGCACTTGGTAGTTTCTTCTGTGATCCCCATTTGAATTAATTTCTGACTAATTTCTGAATTAGTGTATTGTTCAGAATTTGGCGTGGGAGGGTGGAGGGTATTGCAGAACAACTATTTTCACTCCCTGTTTGGTAATTAATGTGTATCTGTATTTTGAAAACTGAGTCCCTGAGGGTGATTTTACAGCAGAAGTAAATGCATGTCAGAAATAACTCTCGTTCATGGGGCAGGTTTTATACACAAATCATCAAGCTGTACTTTCTGTTCTCCCATTACTCCTAATTTTACCCAGATGTGAGACACTGAAGTCTAACCTATAATGTTGAGGCACTTAAACTGACATATCTCATCTTTCAAGGAGTTTCCTAACCAAAAAGCTTTAGGTGGGTTTTCTGACTTCTGCTGGGTGTCAGGTGCAATTAATGCAGTTTCCACACCAGGTTTTATCTCCTGACTGGCAGAGGTTTGTGATGAAGAGTTATCTAAACCTGTGCTGTGCTGCTCAGACTGAGTTTCATGCGACTTCACTGCAAAGCCGGAACTTGCACTGATACTTCTTTTAAGCTCTAGACTGACTACGTAAGTGTGAGAAATTCATCCGGGCAGGAACAGAAATTCAGGGGAAAGTCAGTCTGCATGTGGGTGGTAAATCTAGCCATGTGGAAGATTGCTAGGCATGCAGAATGTGTGCAGTTTAGTACTATCACAGCCCAGTACTATCACATTTCATATCACACTATCACACTAAGGGCTGGACAAAGAATCTAATGCAATGGACACTCCAAAAAAAAAAAAAAAATGCAGTGTACAGAAACAAGCTCCTTCTGCAACCTGTTAATGATTTACACCAGAAAAGGATGTTAGGAGGAGACGGTTATGATTTGGGTTCATTTCCTGGCTGTGCTGCTTGCAGTCCATTGGACAGAGGTTAGACACCCACAGCCTATGACAAAACCTTTTCAGGAGTTGATGCAAAAGAACTTTGATGGGGTAAATCAAACTGCATTGATGCCAACAAGGGGCAGTGTTTGCTGCAGTCAATAGGTAGCCTTAATTTAATATATGGCATATTCCTCTTGGGAGGTTATATTATTTCCATGGATGGAAAATGTACTTGCTCATCTAATAGATGTCAATTTCAAAATATTAAGATTCTGTAATGACACTGGCAGCACATACTGACAACAAAATAATGCGTCTCAGAACAGTATTTATAATTCAGCATAGAGTAGAAAGGAGGGGAAAAAGAATAAATAAATAAATAAATAAATACATAAATAAACAACAACACTGGAAAAGTGCAGCCCATTATATTTTGGTTATTGTGTTTGTTAAGCTTTGCAATCATAAACCATAATGGATACAAATTAGTTATCTTTGCTTAATATTTATTGTTTTGTGTGCCTGCACGTGGAAGAAGTGAGCAGTTAAATATATATATATATTTTTTGAAAGGACACCCAGTTGCTGTGGAGCTCCCTTTAAGTACTACTTTATTCTTTGCAAAACCCTGTTTCAGGTAATTTCCTCTCAGCAACAGCAGAGCACTGAATCATGAAAGAATGAAGCAATGACAGCCACTGCAGTGTTAAGGTTGAACCTTGATTTCCAGCTTAAGGTCTGCTTTAGGTACTTCATCAAGAGTTTCTGTTTGCTTTCAGACATTTATTTATTTATTTATTTATTATATTTCTGTGCCACCTTTTCCCCTGTATTGGCCAAGTTTGAATTTTCAGCAGTTGATCGACTCATCTGAATAGATGAGTTGAATTCAGTTGATCAACTCACCTGAATAGATGAGTAAGCAGTTCTCTGCCTTACTGGGAGGGCACTACCAAAGAGACTTGTGTTAAGCCTGGATCTACTTTTACTTTCAATGTTGATTTGGGTGATGGAATAGTAAATTCTGGTATAAATGTTGGGCAAGGGAAATGCAGAGGTTAAGAACCCTGGGGAGACCAGAGTTGAAGGTTGGGCAACAAAAATAAAAATAAATATGAAGAAATGGTCTGAATCTGAATCTATGGGGTGTTTCAATATTAATAAAAAGGGGTATAGGATGCTATCCTTCTGATAAGGAAATAAAATTCATGAGTACAGCAGAGAAATAACTTGCTAGATAGTGGTATGAGAAAAGAAAAATAGTTGAAATTTTACAAGGATGAGGGTGAATTACACTAATATGCTCAATAAGGGCAAAGCCTCAGCTGCAATGTTGCTTATAAGGAATTGCAGGCATGAATATCAAGAAAAGGACAATGACAGACCTAGAAAGCAGTGTCACTGTGGGAGTGTGGCCATGGGGGTTGACATGCCCTATGGTTGCTGATAACATCAGACTCTTAATGATGAGACCATGAGGAATGTAGAGTTTAGAAGGAACAGAGTGATTCGGGAGATGCCTTGCTGTCTCGGGCTGCTTGTTCTCCAGCCATTAAGACATGGAAGTTGCTGGGTGTTTGCTGTTGCCAGGCAAAGTTGTTGACCAATGAATAGCTAGTGGAAAAGTACTGCTGTAGAGCGAATGGTATAAGAAGGGAGCCTGTCCTTAATAGGAGTTAGTTGAAGTAATACCCTCAATAAGAGGAGAGTTGAAGTTATGTCATCAGTAAAGTAGTAGCAGTTACTGATCCTAAAAGAACCTTTGTGTCCGTGTGGTCATTATGCCACATGTCACTGTGGGGGCACTGAGGGAGATGGATTTCTTTTGGCATCTGAATCAAGATTTTCTTTTCTAGAAAAAGTGTAGCTGCCTAAGAAAATTGGAGATGCCTTGAGCCACCCTTTGCAAATGGCATGCCGATGTGACACAGAACATATGAAAGACCTGTAACATTCAGTGCTGGAAGGTGGAGGCCAGGCAAAGAGGTTGCTGAGGCACCTAAAGTGGTTCCTGATGTCTGTTTATGGGCAACTGACACACTGCCAGAGGATAGAAAGGAAATATAATCTTTTAATAGCCAGAAGGTAGTTACAAAGATAGCAAGCAAATGTTTTTTTATTGTTGAATAGAAGAATAACAAGAAGGAAGCAACTAACATTGCAAAAGATATTGGGGAAGCCTGTTTAATTTGAAGGTAGAATACTTTGAATACTTTGCAAACTTCTTTCTCTACCATGGGAAAAAAAATAGATATAGGGTGCTCTGATCCCCATTTTATACATGGGGAACTGAGTTACGGAAAGGATTACAATACAAGAGGTTTTCTAGAGATTAGTTTACATGTGGTATCTCACCTATACTACAGTTTGTCCCTGAAAGCCTGGGAGCTCATCAACTGCTGCTCCTAAAGAGGACTGGTGTGTGAAATACTCTGTCCATGTCCTGGAAGAATGTGAGATGAAAAAGCTCTGTTCTGAGTAAAGGATGGGGTTATTGCTTACCAGTTACTGTCACAAGCAAAGCAGTCAGTTTGAGGAAGATTAGTTCAATTGATTGTTCAATTAAAATGGTGTAGAATAGTGAGAAACAAACAAAACAAAACAAACAAAACAAAACAAAACAAAAAAAAACATAAATAAACAACTAAAGCACCTTCCCTAAACCCCCTTCTTACCAGGCTCACCCTCACTTCTGACTCTTCTACCTCCTCCCCTCTAGTGGTGAAAAGGAATGAGGAATGAGGGCTGCCATCAGTCTATGACTTTTTGTCTCTTTTGCTCCTTTCTCACTCTCTTTCCCCGCTCCACGTGGGCTCCCACCCATGATGTGTCATCCTTCCTGAACTGATCCTGCTTGGGCTTCCCACAGGCAGCAGATCTTCAGGAACTGCTCCAGGACAGGTCCATACTACGGGGTGCAGTTCTTCAGGAGCAAACTGCTCCAGCATGGGTCTCCCATGAGTTCAAAAGGAGGCAAAAAATAAGAGATTCTTCAGATTCCTCCTGTACTATTTCAAATATTTTTTCCCTCAAGTTCAAGTTTACTTATGATTTTATTTTTTTACAGCTTGCATATTTGAGAGAGAGATCATTACACTAAAAAGGTGTGAGATCTAGCCTTAACTGAGGGACAGATCACAGAAAAAAAAGGCTTGGAAATAGTGCAGTGTTAGCGTTGGATTTAGCTTATGAATGTTCAGGTGTTGCTGCCATTGAGGTCATTGGCTGATGTAAATTGTAATTGTAGGTTAGGGAATCTATTGGATTTTATTGGCAAAAAAAGTTAATATATCAAGTTTGGAAAGCTGAGAGAGAGTTCTGGGAAGATAGTGGGATGAAAGTGATAAGCATGGAATTGAGATTGTGGATTAGGGAAACAGAGTGAGGAAGGCACTAAATTCTGGTTTAAGGAAGTTGGAAGGAGAAGGTAGGAAAGATTTTGAAATATGACTTTGGGTCTCACTTGGTTCAAAGAGACAAAAATCTGGGAGGGGATAGAAACCAAAATGAGTGAAACGATACAGCATCATACAACCTCTCCCAGGGTATTGCTTGTGCAATGAAGGACAGACCTTCATAATGTATGCATACCTATAAACAAAATATGCAATTATTTGACTATTCATATGCTTTTCATGATTGTCTGAAACTCACTTTCCTTTTCCAAAGCTTATGATTCTTAAACAGACAAACAAACAAACAAACAAAAAATAGCAAATTAGGACTCGTATCTTCAGTTCTAAGTGCAAACTGTGTTCATCGTGACCCAGTACAGATCAGATTCTTCTTCAGATACACACGTTCAACATTCAATTACTTTCCCTGCACTACCTTCCTCTTAACTTCCAGAAGCTGCTTCAGAAGAAGATGGTATACCACAGGTCTCATGTCACAGCTTCAAACCTGTGTTTTCTTGGACACTACAAAGTGCCTCAAATGACTCCAGAAACTCACTTAATCCAACCCTAGGTGTCCATCTTAAAGTGAGCTTTATTGTTCCCTAAGGTTTGCTCACTGCCTAAAGTACATCTCTACTAACTTCAGGGAGACCTCTTGTTATTTGGTCAGGGACAATTAGCATGGGCTAGTTGATCTCAATCTGTTCTCCATGCCAAGAGCTCACTTCAGATGCCTAAACATTAGATATTTATCATCCACTTAACATTCTGGTAGGGTGTGGATCTTCCCAGAGGTCCAGTGATATTTCTGCAAGCCTTACAATTTTTATTTTTATTTTTATTTTTATTTTTATTTTTATTTTTATTTTTATTTTTATTTTTATTTTTATTTTTATTTTTATTTTTATTTTTATTTTTATTTTTATTTTTATTTTTATTTATTTTTTTTTACCATTCAAATCACTTCAGGCAATACTGAACACAACTAAATATTTACATAGTGAAAGAAATTTATGGAAACTGGTCAGTGTGTTTCTGTTCCTGCTAGTACAAATTCTGAAGGTTTTGCACTTTGATAGGAGAATTGCACTTCTGGAAATACAGAGCCCCTAACAGTTTACTGGAATAGCTCTTTGGGTAAAGAGGTCTCCGGCATATGTATTTAGGTGTCATTTAATGTGTCAGTCAGTATTGTTTTAAGGTAAAGGAGAATTTCTTACAAGGGTACCTGAAGATGGATGAGTGTCTATCAGCTGTTGTAGATTTCTTTGCAAAGTGAAGGACTCTCTTCCCTGGAAAATTGTTTGTGCCAAACTTGTGATAAAATCTGAGAATGATCTCTACCCAAAGCAAAAAAGGGAGCCAATCTGTCACATTAGACATTCACCTGTCTTCAGAGTATGTTTTTTGAATGACTAATGAATCAAATACACTCTATAATGAACAGCTCATTCAACCTTCACCAAGCCTGTTTCTCCACCCCAGTACCACTTAGGTTAGGTTTTCACAGTAACAACTAACACAGAGAATGGCTTTCAATCAAAACTGAAGACTAATGCAGATTTTTATTGATCCAAGAGTTGCATTTGAGACTATATGTCATGTAAGAATTTTAATGAAAATATCAGAACTGCTGTCAATCTGAATAGCACCAAAGGTTGGTTTGCTGATCTCTAATCGAAGTTTTTGGGTATGCTTCAATGACAAGGCTAGTAATTTAGACTGAAAGTTCTCCGCGGGGGTCAATGTCATATCAATCTTATTTAACATCTACTTAAATGCTATTCCTGTTATGTACAATCAGTACACAAGTTCAGTTATACAGACAGACTATATCCTGTACCTCTTAACTCCTTGATCATGTCTATGAATTATTACTGACATTTTCATCCACTTTATTTTTTCCTTGCTCTTATTCTTGTCTGTCTTTAGACATTTATAGTGTCATATTGAATTTAGCTTGAATTACAGCTAAAGACAAAAATGTGAGTTTGCTTTGTGAAATGCCTAACACAGTTTCAGGAGGTAGAAAGAGAAGATCAGCATTTGCTTTGTGAAAATGATATGTCTGTATGAAGATAACCCATCATTTTGCATTCATTCCCCATGCTTCCCCTTATGCTTCACAAGAAAAGTGAGACTTCATGATAAATTTTGTCACCAGGGAGTTGACTTGATAAACACAATTTTGGAGGGTGTTTTTCCAAGTATGAAGTTTAATATGGAAAGAAGCATGGGGTTGTTTGCTAGAGGAGTTCTGTTTGTTGGCAATGAAAATTGGAATGGAAAAAGTATGGGAGCTGTGGTTTTCTTGCATAAAAGCTAGAATTTTATGTCAGATATGTAGCACAAGTAAGCCTTTAAAGTGTCTCAAAAGGAGTGATTTAAAAATTACTTAATTGTCTGCACTTGTGGCTTTAACGCAGGTAAAGGCTTCATAAAACCAACTTTAAAATTCAAGCAATTGCCTAGATTAAGATGGTTAAAAAGAACCAATTCATTACATTAAACATTCTGTTAAATGTCACAACTATACTGGTGTCTTACTCGGAGTGTACCAGACTAATATAAGGAAAGCATTTCAAGCAAATATTGAAAGTTAAACTTGACCCCAGAGCTAACATAACCTAATCTACTACTTCAGGGCAAACATAATTCCTTCTTCTTTTCTAGAAATAATGTTGTTTTTAGAGAAGCACATTTAACATTAGTTTTAAACCTTATGTTTTCAGTGCTTGTAAAACTGTTGTATATAGTTGTAAAACAGTTGTAGTCCCTCAAGTTGGGGGAAAGTGGCGATCTGCTGGAGGGTAGGAAGGCCCTGCAGAGGGACCTGCAGAGGGAACTGGACAGGTTGGATCAATAGGCAGAGGTCAATAGGATGAGGTTCAACATGGCTAAGTGCTATGTCCTGCACTTTGGCCACAACAACCCCATGCAGCGCTACAGGCTTGGGCAGAGTTGCTGGAAAGCTGTGCAGAGGAAAAGGATCTGGGGGTGTTGGTCACCTGAACATGACCCAGCAGTGTGCTCAGGTGACCAAGGCCAACAGCATCCTGGTTTGTATCAAGAATAGTGTAGCCAGCAGGGCCATTGAGGTAATTAGCTCCCTATACTCTGCTCTGGTGAAGCCGCACCTCAAGTATTGTGTTCAGTTTTAGGCCCCTCACTTCAAGAAAGACATCGAGGCCCTGGGGTGTGTCCAGAGGAAGGCTACAAAGCTAGTGAAGGGCCTGGAACACGAGTTCTATGAGGAGTGGCTGAGGGAACTGGGGTTGTTTAGTCTGGAGAAGAGGCTCAGGGGACACCTTATCGCTCTCTACAACTATCTGAAAGGAATCGGTGGGGAGCTGGGGGTCAGCCTCTTCTCACATGTAACTAGTGATAGGACTAGAGGGAATAGCCTTAGGTTGCACCAGGGGAGCTTTAGCTCAGAAATTAGGAGACATTTCTTCTCAGGAGGAGCTGTCAGGCATTGGAATGGGTTGCCAAAGGTGGTGTCATTGTCACTGGGGGTGTTTAAGGAAAGGTCGGATGTGGTACTTAGGATTTATTGAGTGATATTGGTGGTAGGGGAACAATTGGACCAGATGATCTTGGAGGTCTTTTCCAACCTTAATGATTCTATGATTCTATATTCTGCCAGAAAATGAATCAAAAAGATTAAAAAAAATAAACAAAATATCAACTTACGTTATATCTATGACAGTTAGTAAGTTATCACTAATCAGCACTATAAATTCTCTCAGCTGTGCTATTCTAGTTACGGACAGCTTTTGCATGATCCTTATCAAGAATGTAAATTCAAGTATATAACTTTATTATTATCAGAAGTGTTGATTTTAGTTTGATTTTGCAGTAACAAGTTTGCAGGAAATTTGTTAAACTTGTTTTTATATTCTATTTTATATTTTTAGAACTCTGACAATCCAAAAAATTATGTTCCATGTTAGTCACTTAATGTGCGATTCATCTCACCTAATTTTGGAAATGTTGAAAATAAATAGCTAAATTTGAGCAGGTCACTGTGAGCTCTCTTAGTAGTCAATAGTGAAAAATAGGCATTTTCAGAAGATGATTCACAAAATCTGTTTCATCACCAGTTTTAGAATACAATAATACCATTTATTATTCCCTCTTTCTCTGTATCACACTTTTTCCTTTTAGGGATAAACTCAGGTATAAAACATATTCTTATGATGTCTCTGTTGTGGCAGATGGATGTTAAGTCTGTATGATTTATAGAAGTTATTAGGAAGTTTTACAAATATAAGGCCTGAACTTTCATCAATAGGAATTTAAACAAGGGCTTCAAAACCTGTATTTAGACAGCAAATTAGAAAAATAAATTAATAGCTTAAGAAGTTACGCTACCTCCTTCAGTTATAGACTTATGATGGAATAAAAAAGCCTAGAAGAAAGATTTTTTTTTTCTTGTTTGCAGAAGCACTTTGGGGAAAAAAAAATAATTGAACTTTAATGTAGCTTGCACACTGAGGGTGTTAAAAAGACAAAGAATTTTCTTTTGATTATTAAAAAGGTATATTCCAAGTCTGATAATTTCATAGCAAATAAATTATAAAAAGAGAGAGAAAAAAAAAATAATTAATAAAATAAACCACCTTGTGTATTAAATGAATTTCCAAGAAAATTAGGAAACTAGTTTAAGAACCAAGCTATAACGATATACCTTAGCAATTTAAGGCTGAGATTGAAATCAAACTTCGATAACATCTAATTTATGTATGGATTATTTTTAAATGCTGTTGTTTTCACTAAAAATGGTTCAATTTAAAGTGCCCAATTAATTCCAACTTTTCACAGATATGAAGCTTCAGACTAAGCCCTAAAAATATCACTGTATTTGTAAAAAATGAGGACCAACAATACAGGAAAGGTCTCTTTGGCTGTGAAAACAGAAGTTGACACAGATTTAAAAAGCAGTTCCTGTTCCAAAAAGCTAAAGATTTCAATGTAAGTGATGAGGCAGTTGTAGAAGACACACAAGACAAAATAAACCAGTTCTGGGTGAAATAACAATAGAATTCCCCTCAGTAGCATAATTGCTGTTAAGCATTTTTAGGCCCTGGAGAAGGTACACTGGAAATGTAGTGAGGCAATACTGGGGATATTTTAGGTAGTTTCTGTCAAATGTAAGGTGTGGCATGGAAGAGGACATGAAGAAATCAAGTATGTAACAGGGGAACAAGATGCATCTCCCTCCCTCCCTCCCTCCCTCCCTCCCTCCCTCCCTCCTTCCTTCCTTCCTTCCTTCCTTCCTTCCTTCCTTCCTTCCTTCCTTCCTTCCTTCCTTCCTTCCTTCCTTCCTTCCTTCCTTTTTCTCTCTCTTTCTCTCTTTTTTCATCATTCTGTTTGCATTAAACTCAAAATAATTTAAATTTGCAAGTCCTGTATTATCCTTCTATAAGCATTCATGAAAGTGGGAGTTATCACAGTTCTCAACTGAATTTTAAAAGAATTTGAATTTACACTTGTATTTATTTTCTGCTGCCAGGGTCAGTGTTTCAAGACACAGATATATGCTGTTGTGAGACTTTCCCATAATATCTTTCCCTATTGAAAATACATGATGTATCCTTTTATTTCTATGTAAATATATCTTTTATGTCATCATTACCAATAAAAGAATAAGAACGTTTAGATGCATTTCTCACTGACTCAGGAAAATTGTAGATGTATGGAAGAATTTGTGCACATGGTTTGGACAGGTTGCTTTTGAACTCTACCTTGTCAATGAAGTTTTAGGGCCTTGATCTACAGCAGTGAACAGGAGCTTTAGTTTCTACTTCAAGCCTTTCTGTGTAACTTCAGCTGGTCTCAGTGAGCAAGAACCATGGACCACTTTCTAATTCCTATCATCATTGAATTAATTTAATCAGATTCATGTTGAAAGTGAATCAATAGTTTTACTTGAGGAGCACAGTTAACAAGAAATACAAAGCACTCAAAACAATAAGAAAAAATACATTTCTTCTTAGTTCACAACATCTGGATAGATTTTTCTCTGTACTTTGAATTGTGGATCTAATTTTTTATAATACTTTAATAACTTTCTTCGCCTTCTTTCACTATGATGCTCCAAAGTCATGTAAAACAGTTTGAGTGATTTGCTGGCTTATTATATTAAACATTTCAACAAAAGTAGGTAGCTCTGACATCAGGGAACCAGCCCAACACACTGGAAACAAGAAACACTAAAACAAAACAAACAAACAAACAAACAAACAAAAAACCACCAACTTGCAGAATACTGAAGCTTGCAATAATTAAGTATATTATATACATATGTGTATATTCATGTCTAAGTAAATACAACAAGCAAACATGTGAACAGAAATGTAACTGGACTCCCACTTATAGCTGAAATTTTATCCTTATCCTTGTCCCCAGATGTTCATAAAGCATTTGGGAGGAGAACACATCCTCAAAGAGGATTGCAGTGCCCTGAAAGTAACTATGTGTTACAGCATGTCTCACAGGGAGTTTGGCTTCCAAATTTGGTCTCAGAAGTGACACTGAATAACTTTTGCCTGGACAGCCTGACCTTTCTATTATGGGAACAATGGGATGTGTGATTAGTTTGGCTTATAAAAATAATCTTGACTTGGTGACATCTTTTGGAATTTCAAAAGTTGTTGAGGCTGGAAGAAATCCACAGACCCAACAGCAGGAGTTGCAGAAGGCACAGGGAGAGGCACCTGTATTTGAATTTATGCACATTTTTTGGGCATGTTTAAGGGATGCACAGAGAAATTATAGCATTTTTGTGCTGAAGTGTGGACTTAACTGCCTGAGCTCAACATTTCTTCATTGAAAGCCCATTTTATTACAAAGGGAGGCAGGTCACCTGAACCAGGGGAATTAATTAAAATCTTTGTAAAAGATAACAACAACAACAACAATAATATTAATAATAAACCACTGTTTTTGCTGATGGGAACTATCTTGCCCTTCCTAGTAAATAAGTTTACGTATTTTATTAGTATTTATTCCTATTGTTGCTAAGAAGTGGTCATGCTTTCACATGAGAGGGAAATATTTGTTTAGTATAAAGTGTATGTTACATTACAGTACTGTGAGTACGAGGAGTGCCTGCTTTCCAGATATTACTGTTAGAAAATTACCATTCACCATCTCAATACCCTGAGTGACAAATCAAATAAGTAGGACGGAAAACTGGAGCAGCTCAACTCTTCTCAGAGAGAGGACATAAGGGACCCACCATGATAATTCATCTCATTGCTGTTAATTCTTAAAGTACTTCCCATGCTCCAACTCTTTGGGAAAATGACATTTCTCTATCTGAGCCCAAGAGCTACACAAACTCTGACACTGCAATCCAGCAGTATATATACCCTAGACAGATACATGATAGAAGGAGGAGAAGAAAAAGTTTGCTTAACATTATGGGGAAGGGCCAGTAACAAAGCTGTAGCAGAAAAGGAGCTGTTGGGCATCCAGCCCTGTGCTATGCACTTTGCAGCCTTTCTTCACTGGAGCAGATTCATCCTCTCACCTCTGCACCCCACCTGTTGCTCTGGAGGTGAGTAGCATTGGTGAGTTTAATGAGTGGCACTGTTTGTCCCTTAAGCATGAAACCATCCTGGTGCTGATGCATTTTATTTTCCTACACAGCAGAACCAGCTTAATGGATAATTTTGTTTCATTAGAAGAAAATTATTTTTTAATTATATTTCATTATTTCTCTTAATATTTTCAAGACTGGTGCTGGCAGATGCTTAACGGCATCCAATCCCTTTTTCATTACACAGCATCTTCTTGCATTCACCTCACATCTCTGTTACGGGCTGTCACATGCTTCATGCACAACAGTAATGGCCTGGGTAGGCACTGTCATAAATATCCTGTTTGTCTCCACAGCAGTAGTGTAATTGAGGGTAAACACGAATCAGTGGTGTTTGCCCATGTCTAATGTGGGCAGTTCTAATTCCAGGTCTCTCCAACTTCTCCCTGTGTAGTCTGTGTGGCTTTTTCTGACTTGCCATCAAACTGCTGCTCTAAAGAAGAGATTGCTGGAATCATGGCAGTTCCCTGGTGCTTCTGCTGTCCTCTATCCAGGTCCAACTGTTTTAGCAAGGAGTAAAGACTTGTTTGCCTAACAAATATGTAATTCACACTTCCTAAATACATGTAATCCACCTGGGATTTGGCATTCAGATGTTTTTCAGGTTTTTATGTGAGCAGAATGAGGCCCTTCTCTGTGATATTGTGTTTTCCAAGGTTTCTGAAGCATTTAAGTGATTTGCTCAGTATGTCACATTTCATAAGGAAAGAATATGTCTTTATAGTTTCCTTTTAGCCACTGTCTGTATCAGCTGTGGTGTGCTACACTGGTGATGAGAGCAATATATTTTGGATGCACCTCAAACTTTTGCTCTCTTGGGCAATCCTCTATTCTTTTTCCCATTCTGTTTTCACCACATAACTTTGAATGATGAACCCTGTCTTGATGGCAGACTATGGTTCCTTTCTCTTATTTCAGAGTAACATAAGGTGTTAGAGTTTTTCTTTTGTACTTAAAGGTTGAAGTAGAAATTCCCTTATCAAATAAAATAGGTCCAGTAGCTGTACAAATCCTAAACCATCAGCTCATAATCCACTATACAAAGGAACTTGGGGGTCACTATCTGCCATATTGCAGTCTTACTCAAAGCATAACCTGCTTATAATAAGCAGAGTCACTTAGATAACCTGGTAAAATACACAGATTTTAAGTTGAGGGCTCCTTTAATCTAATATGTTACAAATATTAGGCCCAATCCTAAAAATACTGCCTACTACAAGAAGTGTGCACTAAAGAATGATATAAAAAGAACAAATTTGCCCCTTATGTGAATCTAATTCTCTCATTTTAGTATTCAGTGTATCTTCATACATTATACAATTCAGGGCACAATTATAACAACATATTCTTCTTTTTCAATATTTAATGATAAAACCTAATGGATTTTTGAAATTTTGGAAGAAAGGACAATGATCTTAATCACAGGGGATATCAAGGCACTGTGAGTTTGCTAATAATATTATAAAATAACTGTTTTCTATTAGAATTTCTGTAATAGTTTTGCAAGATTTCACTTGCAGGACAAGTATAGGAGTGAACAATACATTTAGTAAGAACTATCTCTTGATTTAGAGGACCTACATTTCAGTATCGAGAACACTTGATCGTGTAGTCATTTATGCATACTAATGTAAGGAATGTCAAAGCATAAAATAGTTATTGGCACTAAGGGAAACAAAAAACAGATTTGTACTTCCTGCCTATTTCCTACTTTATTCTTCCATTCTTCACACTGAAAGATAAGAGTTAGTGCCCTGAATCCTGTGAAGTTCACTGTATAAACCTGCAGCATGTAGAGATGTTTATATATTTATTATTGTTGTTGTTATTACTATTATTTTGCTCGCTCTTTCATATAAATGATCACTTGTTAACTTTGAGGCCAGGAGAAAACCAACAGCATAAAACTGAGCAATATTAAATTCACAGTGTGTCATTCCCTGCTCCCTCCCATGCCCCCAGTCTCTGGGTAGCTTTGACTAGCTTGACAATGGTTAAACAATAAGCACTGTCAAATTTATTTCAAGTAATTATACACCAGAAGAGTTACATCAAGAGGAGAATGCCTATAATTTGTGCTGTGCCAGTAGTTTTCAATTAAATCTCGATTCGATCTCTTGGAGTATCCTGACCCAAATTTGCAGCTAATTCTACCTTGAGCTTCAGAATTTAATCAAGCATTTTGGGGTGAAGAAAGGTATTTCTTAGGTGCTGCAATGACCTTGTAATCTTCTAGAATGCAGAAAGATTTCAATGCTAACTGCAAACAAACCAATAAGCAGTTATTGGGTAGGGTGTCTTAGGATGATTCCTATTTCATGTACATGTTCATTCTATATATTCTTTATACAGCAGCAGGGGCAGGGAGCAATATGTGTATAAGTGCTTGTGTATGTTGAATGCAAATAGACCAACATAAATTATAGTTGTACTATTTATAAGGGCTTATACCACTGATGGAACATCCACTGTAAATTCCTACATCTGGCTGATTTAAGAGGTAAGATAAATTCCACACCAACATCTGACTCATTTAAACATATGACTTTTGTGTCTGGATATCTAAATCAAATGCAGTGGAAAAGATACCAGCCTAAAAGGAAACTGAATCTGAGGAACGTTTCTTGTTAGAGGAGCCCATGATCTTGAACATACCTTCCATATTATATTTTCTTGGACACTCTGCTGGGGTCAGTCTAGATAACCACATACATAAACCATAGGGATAGCTCTTCCATGATCTTTACATACTTATCCATGAAGTTTAACAATACACCTTGAAGTAGTTTTACTATGATTTATCACAAGACATTTAGGAATAAATTCCTCTCACATTGAAGGTCATTTAAGAAATATGTTGATGTTGATGGAAAGCACTTGGTAAAGATGAAGTCAGACACAAAAATAAATTTCTACAAGATATAAACACTTTGTCAGAAAAATAAGGAAGAGGAAATGTTACAAAGATGTTTCAAAGCAGCAGTAGATAATTCTGAATTTTTAGTGTCTCACAGCGTTAAAACAGGTTTTCTCATCTTGAAGGTCAATAGTTATATGATGTATTCAGGAAGAAGAAATAGTTAAAAGTTAGGAAACTAGGATATGCTATCTTGCATGGAAACTGCTTTTCCTGTGCAAAAAGAAATATCATTACTATATTCCTTATATTCTTATGATACTGACTAGCAAGATACACTAAGACAACCTCAGATGACTGTAAGGAATGGTAGCATTTGCACTTGTATGGTATAAATTTTCACTCCTTGCTAATATTTGTGAATTCACATCAACACAGAGCACCACGCAACTTTTTGTATGGGTGGGAATCTCAACACATAATGAATGCATGAGTACTTCTGTGATTGTCTCACTGTAAAATGGCTTGAAATATTGGAATGAAATGAAGGACATTTTGTTAATCAGTTTGCTGGCAGTTTGAATCTTGATGTTAACAAGAGTTTTGTGGTTTGTATGAGTTTTAATCAACCCTTAATGGATAGTTTCTGTGTGCAATGCAGTTATTATTCACATTCCCTTTGACTCCAGAGATCCAGGGTCATATTGTAAAAGCACTGTATTATTTCTGAAATGCAGAGAACTAAATAGGAAGTTCCTATATACTGTCTACCAGGTCCTGCTTTACCACCCACTTATGAACAACTTTAAATCCATTTCTTCTCAGAAACACATGTATGCACATCATTTTAAGCTTGCAGTCTTTTACAACTAATTCAATACTTCTCACAAGGATTATAGCAGTGGCCAAGCTTTAAATTAAATTAAATTAAATACTGAATATACTTATAATTTTGCTCTTGGTGTCATTAAGACAGAGCTAGGAAGGTTAGTTTTCCTATTGGCAGCGTATTTATTTCCTTGGTCAACTCTTAAGGCAGCAAGGCTCTTTATTCAGCAACTATTGCTCTCTTCGGTTACGTTTTATTTTGGCTAACTTGTCCACCTTACATAATCCCCTCTTTGCACACAATTCACTGCAAGAAACAGTGTCTTCATGTGCTTCAGAGTACCTTTTTAGTTCATTCCAGTTCTTGTTATGCTGAACTCCAGGTATGTAGGGTTATGGTAGGCATGACACCCTTCAGTTAGCAACAGAAAAATGCTCAAAGTAGCATTAATCTGTAGGGACTGGACAGGTCTTCAGAGTGTGTGGGCAAGATGGTTTTCAATTCAGTTTTGAAATGGTCCTTGTGGAAGGAACAAAGAGTAGGAAGTTTGGATTAAACTCAGTGGATGGGTTAGATAGTATGAGATTCAGAAGTGTACATTTCCTACATGGATTCACCTTGCCTAACATCTAGTATAGCAGTTTAAACTGAGTTCAAAGGAGACAGGTAATAAAAGGCCTCTGCTGATGTCATTGCAGATGTCTAAAAGATGTCAGTTAAATCAAGTTATAAAAGTACATATTATTTGTGAAGTTAGATCTAAAGTGAGACCAGGATTCCAGTCCTCACATCTACATGTACCTGCAAAGAGACTCTCTAAATAATATCTGTAATAAATACAACTCCTATTACAATTGTTAGATTCAGTGGGTTTGCTTTTCACATAGCATCTTCCCTCTCCCTGAGAAAGGCAGTCTTGAACATCCTAGAACTCTTTTCGAATTTAAGTGTGCTGCATAAATTTTTAAATAATTTATTTGTCCAGTTATATTTTGCAGTTCAGACATTCCTAATCTGAAGATGCTTCAATAAACATATCCAAAAGTTAGGACCTAACAGCATGTTCTAGGGAAGAATATGCTCAGTGTCTCCTGTTGACACTGTTCTATTTTATTAAAATGTTCATATTCCCCTGGAAAATAGGCTAGAATGCAGGTATCTGACTTCTCAGGAGAATTAATCTGACACAAGAATGTTCTGAGGTCATTCTTGCTTAGTTCTTCCCACTAGTGCTGTTCTACTTTCCATTAAATTCTTATAAAACTTTTGAGACAAAGAGAGTTGTTCCTTATTAAGATAATCAGGACATATGCTCTGAAGTGGGGCACCTGTCTTTTATTTTTGATGCTAATGAATTTTTAATTTGCACATAGAAAGACACCACCCATGAATAAAAGGTTAAAAGTGTTAAAAAAAAAAAAGGTAAAATATTCCCACAAGTGGACAAAATAGACCATAGTGGACATTCAGCCAAGAGATCTGAGATGTTTCTTTCATATGCCTGAGGAACTTTGAACACACTCTTTCTTTCAGTTGGGATAATGCATTTGCCAGTGGACCATGATGAATCTAGGCTTGATTTTACTTTCATGTAGTCTTTTTCAGTGCAATTAAATTTTCTACATTATTATTCAGTGAGGGACAATAACAAAACCAAACTATATAGGTTTTTCTAATCCTTCTCCTCCCCCTTCTCAGTTTAACAGTCACACAGAAAAATCAGTAATTTGAGGAGGATCCAATCATCATAATTAGATTACAAAGGAATGCTAAAGAACCACTGGAAATCGGTCCAGAGTCGTCTCTACCAGCAAGGATGAATTGCATTTTCTTAAGTCTATGTGAATCTTGTGCAGCTGGGTTTGTTTTGGTGCTGGTATGTGAACATAGTCTTAATACAGATCCCACGTATTAGCAATTTCCTCTGAGTTGCAATGCTACATTCCATAGACTGGAAGCATACATAGGTTAGAATTCTGCATATACAAAATGTCAGATTATGACTACTAGAGAGATACTTTTCTTGTTTATCTATACTGTGTTTCCATTTTGCCCCTCTTTCCTGGCTAAAAGCAAAATTATTCAAAAGATAGAAACAAATGTCAAAACTACAGTATATATTTTCAGAAGAGTTCATTGTTACCTAAAAATACAGCTCCTGAAATACACGTTGGAACTAAACAATGATAAAAAATGCAAATAAAAGAAAAAAAAGTAAAAATAAAAGAGAAGAAAAGAAAATAATCTTACTGACATTTCCCTGAAAATTGAATGTTCTCTTTATACAAACACTGAAGACTGGTTTCATTACTGAGTGTCAGGAGGTCACACAATAGCAAAAGCTTTTGCATGTCACTCAATCTACACTTCAACAGGAACTTCCTTTCTATAGGGGAAAATGAAAGTATTGGGTTTGGTGTAATGTTAAATGAATAACGTACATGAGAGACGGTTGTAAATGTGCTCTAACACCTTTATTAACTGCATAGGCAATGGGATCAGGGTATGCCCACCAAAGCTTAAGAAAAATGTTATCATTTGCTAAATTCTAAAAATAATTCACTGTCAATCAAAAACTGGACTACAGAAGACAGGTTTCTAAAAGCATCATGATCTTTTTATTTCTATTAGCTAATCACACCTACAATGTTCACTGTAAATCTGAAATGAGATTGACAAGTTGACGATCTAGCATTACAGCAAGAAATCTGAAGTCTCAGAGACTGATCTTCCAACAGTGTCATTTAGTCCAAATTACATACAAATACCTTAAAATTCAGCGTGGAGGCCTCTTGTTTAGAGTGGGGAATGGGAAAAAAAAAAAAAAAAAGAGACCCTATTCTTTTGTATCAGATAGAGCGTTTCACTCACCCCATTACTATTGCTTCAGCTCTATTCACATCCTTGCCTTTAACCTGCTATGTGACTTTGCTCAAGATCTCTGAAGTTATATCAAAGTTCTGGTTAATGTATAATCTTCTGCAGAAGTTTTTGAAATCTATGTATGAAAAACATTTCATAAAGCATAATCTTAACATCTCTTGTTACATTCCCCCTTCACAGATAGCAATCACCTTTGACATAGCATTACTTATAATGGACTCAAAAGATTTGCAAACAATTTTCCAAGTCATTATGTTCATTAAATATACTCTTTCACAGACTTAAGTATAATGGGAAGTGTTTTTTGTTGTTGTTGTTGTTTGATTATTTTTTTCATGACATAAGTATACATCTGATTCAAATATCGCATAACTATTTTTGCAGTTTCCAAATCACTGATTTGTGCTCAGAGACTCAGAAATGTTGATATGTACAATGACTCCATTCTTGTACACTTCCTTCCTTGGGAAGGCTTATATTTTTTCTGTTGTTCCTACGTGAACCTCAGTACTATACCCAAAGTAACCACCATCTGTTTCCCCAAAATGGTATTGCTCTGCTGAAGTGTCATATGTGAGCATTACTCAATCATCCATCTTAATATTTCCAGTGCTCTGAGTTTCAGAAGAATAAATGGATGATTTGCAGGAGAATCAAAATCTGTTTGAAGCAGATGATGGAAAACAATTTCCAAACAGGACAGGAATGAACAACAACATATTTAACAAATGATTAATTAGCCAAGGTCATTCTGGGTGAACATGATTATCTTACATGTATGAATTGACTTGTTTTCTTTTCAAAAAATAAAAACCAACAAATTAAAAAATAGAAATAAAAAATAGAAAATAAAAAGTAAAAAATAAAAAATATAAATAAAAACATAAAAAATAAAAGGACTTGAATTTAAATAGTTGCTTAAATTAAATTAAAAACAAACGAATAAACAAAACCCTGCAGATTTAGAATCTCTACTATAAAGTTAAGTGTTTCATGTTGAATTAGAAGTTTCAATTAGCAGAACTAATCAGCTGTTCACATTTCTCCACATAGCATCAGCTAAGAAATTCCTGCTCTTCAGTGGGATGTATATTGCAAGTGAATCAAGAGTAACACTAGACAGTCTTACAAATATATTCCATAGAAACATGAAACATTTTAAACAAATACATCTGATATAAAGCAAATTGTTGAAAGAGTGCTTTAAATACTAGTGGATTAATAATATGTGATTTCCTTGCATAAATTTAATATTTTACTTGAGGTTAACAATCCTGGAATGAGTTCATCTGAGTCTTCTCCTAGTTATGGGTGATAAATAGGTCAGAATCTGCTATCTCATCTCTGTGAATAGTCCTGTTTACAGCTGTTTCCATTTACAAAACAAGGGCTTTAATGAATACACATGAAAATGTACAGGATCTTTTTTTCCAGCTTCACTGTTACCTTTCTGTACCATTCAGGTTTTGAGGTATATTTAGTGTTTGTTAGCAGATGGAGATGCTTGAATGGCTCCCACTCTCCAGTGTGAGGTGTTTGCTCATGGGACTGCTTTTACACACACCAGCAAGAACTGGAAATGCTTAACAACTCTGAATACCAGAGATTCTTTAATTATGTGACCTTTGAAATGTAATGTCTAGTTTGGGGCACTCAAGTTTGAAAACTTCAGTGTCAAAATATTGAGCCTGTCAATGACAGTGAGAGATTTTCCCTGACAAACATTACGATTTTGAAGGAGAAATTAAAGGCAGAGTTTCAAACATGATCATAACACATTTAAGCACCTGCTCCAAACCTGCCAGGGAGAGAGTTTAAAAATCTGGCCATGGTTCTATATGAACCTGGAAAATGTTTTTGTAATATCACAAATGTGTTACAGATGCAAGCTTTTATTCTACCCCTTAAAAGTCATTAAGAATGAGAATTGAAACTGTATCTTTCTACCTCCCTCAAATACACTGCTGTTATTTTACACAGCACTATCAGTATCAGCACTATGAACCTCTTTGAAAAATATCTGTCTGTTTTGGCTGCTCCACAAGACTATGCAAAGTAAAACAGGCAGAAAGTAGATGGGTGGGCAAACATAATGGCTAGCAGACAGATGAATAATCAAAACAAGAGCTTGTGTGTTATGTTAGCCTAATATCACTACTTTGTCTTTCTATTCTATTGGCATTTAGAATGAAAAAGGAAATTCTAAGCAGTACTAAACTATTCACAATCACAACATAGTTCATGAATACAAAGTGTTTCTGCCAACAAAGCAAAGATTGCAGTTTATACAATGCAAATGAAGAATTGTTACAAAAATCCATTGTTCATGAATGTGAAAAGCTTTAGCATATCTATGGGGATTATCTAACTCTATATTGTGTTTACTTGGGTTTCCCTTCTATCTTTTTTTTGTTTTTGTTTTTGTTTTTGTTTTTTTGTTTTTGTTTTTGTTTTTGTTTTGTTTTGTTTTGTTTTCCTTGAGATATTTAAGTGAATATCAGATTTCCCTGTTTGGATTGTGGGTGAAAGCAGGACTGTACAGCCTTTGCCTGAAACCCATAAACTCAAGAATTGGCCTAGGACAAAAACAAAGAGAACACAAACAAGCAAACAAACAAGCAACAAATAATTTAAAAGAACAACAACAGCAACACACAAAAGACTATTTGGAAGATCATTTGAATATCAGATGTTCCATTGCATGGTGTTCATAGATTTTTCTTTCAATTTTGTCTAGTTCTCTATGAGGTTAAAGCTTATTTGACAAGTAATCCTGATCTAGTTCTCTGATTTATTTTTTAAATTGAGAATAATTTCCAATAGTTACCTTAGAGTTTTGGTCTTTCTACTGTGTAATCTGAAGTATTATTATTAATTATTATTATTATTATTTTCAAATTGAACTTGAACTCATTTTATGTCTATAAAAAAAGAAAAGTCAAATATGGAAATTTCCACAGAATTTCAGCACATTGTGAAGGATTGGAAGAGTTTCTAAGGAGTTTTGCCAGTTTCTAAGGAGTTTTGCCAGTATTTTGGCCTTAATCTAAATTAGGTTAGAGTTAGTTATTTTATCTTTGTGTTTTGCTGGATTTTTTTTTTTTTTTTTTTTCTGTCATCTTTTGAGTTTACAGACACAGGAAAACAAAACCTTTGAGTAATATTTTTTTTTTATATGAATGTTTTGTTAATGATGGATTTTTTTAGAGGAAAAACAGAGCATTTCTCTGAATATGTTTATGTATTGAAAATAAAATTTAAAATCAGAGAAGTGATATATGTTCCCCCTCAATAGCATTGTATATATGAATATTTCTTATGAACATTAGGACCATGATCCTAAAGTATACTGCACACAACTGCATAGAATACAGTAATTCACAAAATTACAGTATATAATGGCACTGGAGCTGGGACATTGAGGACAAATCACTGTGGCACTTTCATACTTGTTGGGAGAGCTAATTGAAGATATTTTTTTTTTGTCTAATAAAAAAAAAGGTGCATGAGAACATGCCAATTTCAATTAGAAAAAGATCTTGGTTATGTAATGGATTTATTTTGGTCCAAAAATAACATTCCATCCCACTGTAGCCTCAGGGCTAGGTCACTCATGACTGGAATTAATCTCATGTAGCTTCAGCTGTCTATTATGTACGTGATAGGGTTTGAGACAATTGAACTCCACTTTTCAATACTGATTGAAATATGGGTTGTTTAAGAGCCTGATTCAGCTGGTCTACTTTAGAAAACTACTTTGACACAACTCATGCAAGGAATTCTTACTTTTGTTTATGTAAATGATATTTAGACACTAAAGCAAAGGTAGGTATTCAGTACTAAGAGAGCTGACCTGCCCCTTACGTTTCTCCCACATCCAAAAAGATAATTCAAGAGCTTGAATTAGGTCGTTCTATTACATGGCTGCAGGTTTTAACTGAGGGATAGGAAGATTTTCTTATGTACTACTCTGTTCAATGAAGTAATCAAACTTGTTGGAAAACAGAGTTTGATACTTAACTCTGTATAGGAATAGGAAAATAATGTCACCTCCTTGTTCCTTAAGGATTCCTATGCATTTAATGCATACAGTTATGCATACAATACAACAAGAATACTGCATTTTAAACTTTTTTTTTTTTTTTTTTAATTTGTGCAGATGAAGTATACAAGTTTATATCAGAAATATTTTTTAAAAATGAAAGCAACCTGTTGAAGTCAGGTGTAGCTCAAAGACATTCACATGTCAACATGATAGCAAAGCCCTGTATGGAAGAAGACTGGGCTTCTAACTGATCTTTATTGTTCCATCCTGTCTTGTGTAAAACGAGGCAGAACAAAAATACTCTGTAGTCTATTGACTCCTTGCTAGGCTTTTATGTTTGCTTATCAGTTTTTCTATTGCACAGTCCTCCCCTATGCTCTTGTCAATCCAATTGCTGTATCACTGACCAAGATTTTCCCTGCTTAGCTTTCCTAATGTATACTCCGAAAATTACACAGAAGGATTGTTGCACTAAAACAAGGTACTGTGTTCATTGTAATCCAGAATGTTCAGTCATTTGAAAAGTTGACTGTCCTTGAAAGAAGCTTACCTATATTGTCCCTGTGAACAGGTAGCCCATGAATTCTTTATATGAGAGCTGTCAGTTTCCATTGTGAAAAGTATTCTAAGGCGCAGTTTGGATCAACCATCGGATAAGGCTCTGAATATATTTCTGAACCTAACTATGTTAAAGTCACTAAAAGTTTTTGGCAATCATCTGATTTTGAAACTTTTAGTCACTTGAAAAATTTTATTTTGCAAAGGGTGGCTCCTTAATGTGTTTTAAAGTTTCTTAATTTGAACATGGAACAAGCTAGTAGCATTTTTAGCAAATTTTAGGTCGATGTAATTTTTCATTTATGAAAACAGATTATGTAGATCTTATTCAGCATTTTCTAGTTAGATTTTTTCCAAGTTATTTAGAAACAAAAGAATCACCACTCCCCCTTTTAAGAGAAAGGAAAACTGAAATACAGAGATCTGGATTATTAATGTTTTTACCTCTCTGGGTAACTATAATCTGGACTTCTGTGTACTGTTTGATGTATTTTGTAACTCTGAGGTGTTTCATCCAAAGTGCTAATGATAAGTCAATTACAAATCAAGCTGCAGGAATGTATGTGGACATATGGGGCAAGTTTTACTTCCTTCAAAGATCAGTGTCAAGATTATCCTTTATGTTATGTCTTCCTCATACAGTCCCATGCAAACATATCCAATCTATCCTTGTTAGCAAAATAAGATATATAAGCCTATCTAGACAGCCATGCTAGTGAGGAGTTACACTGCTTCCAGGATGTAGTCAGAGCTGGGTTACTTTATATAAATTTACATCATGTTTTATAAAATCACAGTTTTTCCCATACAAATATTTGCTCCACTAACAAGAAACAAATGCATAAATCATTTGTAATAAACCCCAATAATCAGTTATTTTATATAGTATAGACCAGGCAAATGGCTTTTGCCAAAAGAAATTATGGTGTAGTAGATAGTGTACTGCAGTGTAATTGCATTGCCTTTGGTTTAATTTGGGGCTCTAATAAAAGCTTGCAAGGTGACCTTTCTGAAGTCACTTCATCTTTTCTGTGTTTATTTTCTGCAGCTGTACAGTAGGAATAATGAACAGGAACCTAGTAAAGCACTGTGTGATCTACTGAGATCTACATAGGAGCTAGGTGGTATTACTAATAATATTAATGCTAATATAATGATATGATGTTAAGAAAATAAATAAACCTATTGATTCCAAGGATAGATAAACTATCCAGAAGTGTTTTGTTTTTGTTTTTGTTTTTAAGTTAATATAACTAATTTTGATATATATATTTTTTTTCTTTTACTTGTGCTGTCACGTTTGTACTATGAGTATTTAGCCAGGTCTAAAGGATTGGTTGAGTGCATCAGGTGTGAGCTTCAGCTCGTTCTCCAGTTGAGTTTTTATCCATGAGGAGTCCAGGTTACCCAACACCTTTCCACTATGAGAGTTGTAGTATGCACGGATAATAGTATTTACTTTAAAACCTCACTTCTGATTTGTGTTGCACTAAGCTTTGTCACTAACTTGTGGTGGGAATCTCATGCCTATTTACATTCCATACAACCATAATGTGTAACCCTGGGAAGCATCAAGCATGGCATTGCTAGTCAGTCGTGGGAAGTGATTGTCCCACTCTACTCTGCACTGGTGAGGCCACACCTCGAGTATTGTGTGCAGTTCTGGGCACCACAGTACAAAAAGGATGTGAAATGGTGTTAAGGGAATGTATAGGGAATGGTGGTAAAATGAGGCAAGGGAAGTTTAGGCTGGACATCAGGAAGAGGTTCTTCACTGAGAGGGTGGTCGCACACTGGAATAGGCTCCCCAGTGAAGTAGTCACTGCACCGAGCCTGTCTGAATTTAAGAAGCGATTGGACTGTACATGGTCTAAAATATCATGTCATAGTCACATGGTCTAAAATTTTTGGGTAGACCTGTGCGTTGCCAGAAGTTGGAGTTGATGATCCTTCTGGGTCCCTTCCAACTCAGGACATTCTATGATTTTATGATTATATGATTCTATAAATCTGACCTTAGCAGACCCATCTCAGATCTGTATTCCAGCTAATATGCTAAAACCCTTTTCTAGAAACACCAGCCCGCAGGAACTTCAAGTATATAAAAAATATGGAGAATGAATGAATGATCTACACACCAAGCCTGAAGTACATCAAAGAATGAACAGAGAAGATAGAAATTGTTATTTCCAATCTTGACTGTATTGTATGGATAAGTAGCCTCCAGCATCTAAGTGATGGTCCACCAGATTTCAAGGTCACTATTGCAAGGACACCAAACAAGGATAAAAATCTATGGCCAAAAATTGTATGTAATGACCAGATGCTAAAACATATATTGTCAACTGACATAATTGGAGGAGCCTACATAAATAAACAGGGATATGAAGCTGCCTTTGCTCTTCTTGTTTGTTCTCTGAATGTTCTTTTGGTTTACCTCAGGACTGGGAACAATGGACAATTTTGGAGGAAACAAAGGAATTTCAAAGAAAACATAGTTTCCATGGGGCTGATGCAACAGAAATGATATCCTAGGAGACTGTAACAGAAAAAAAAATCTGTTAACAGAATATGTGGCTATTTACAAAATCAGAGAAGAAAAATAAAATAAAATATAAAACAGGAAAAGTACCTGCATATGTTTACCTATTTAATCAAAAAACAAAAACAAAACAAAACAAAAGTTTATTTTTCCAATGGGTCTGAAAAAAACCTATCCTAATATTTCCTTTTGCTCTATTCAGACCAGAGCTTTATTATTGTGATAGATGACAGAAGTTGTGGGATCTAAACCCATTTAGACAAGGATGCCAAGTACATCTGCAGAAACAGCTTTTCGTCTAGCAAACCATTTTCTGAATTTTGGTACATTCAATGCTCCTTGTACAACACATCCAAGAGTGCCATCTAATGCTGTTCAATAAAATTCTTAGTTCAGTCTCACTACTTTGGCAAAATATAGTGCCAGTAAGAACACTGCAGCAATATAGCAACATTTTTAGAAGATAATTTTCTTTGATCAAATAACATTTAATTTCGCTACTGATATTTAATTCCCTGCCAGTTTGGATATTAAACAGTAAGTGGAAACATTTATTTTTAAATGATATAACTGTGATGAAAAATCCATTAACAGAAAATTCTAGAAACTTTCATTATGTAATATGATAAACATTGACCTATAAATGTTTATTTATGTATTGTCTGTTCACTTACATTTATCAGCATGCTGAACATTCATGCCCCTTGTAAATTCTTATCTGAACTTGTTTCTAAATGCCTTACAAATAAAATCTCCTGTAAAAACTAGAGTTTGATCCAAAGACATTGAACTCAATAAAATCAACTTGATTGGCTTCAAATGGCTGTGTATTGTACACTTGAATAATACATCAGTTACCTTGTGTTTTTTTTTTTTTACTGTGTTGGTATGTCATCATCTATTATTAAAAATAATGTTTATTTAAACTTGGTGAAACAGTCTGAAAATTATTGCACTATACAAGGGAAAAATCCTTTTGCAAGAGTATCCAATATCTCTCTTCCCTAAAGGAATATTTTAAGATTTATCAAAACGATAGGCAATACAGTATAAAAAAGTATTTTTTTTTATTTTTTGAATTTCAGGTACAGATTGCTGCTTGCATATTATTCTGTAACACTGGTTACATGTGCGGGGGGGGGGAAGGAATTATTTTCACTGCAAACTACTGCATTTTTGCTTTCTTTTAGACCTTCATAAAACAAATCATAAGCAAAATCTACAGGCAAACTATTCGGAAACTACTGACAGAATTAAATAGTCAAGGATCTCAACTGATTGAAGGTTGAACTCTACTACTTTGCACTGCCAGTATGAAACACTATTCTCTAGAAGAGTGCAGATTTTGATGTATGATAGCATATATTCTCTGAAGAGCTATAAAGTCCTTAAACTTTTATCAGCAGTGCTGGGCCCCACTGGCTTGGCTTTCTGGAAGTGGTTTATCCCATATGCTATCACGATATGGAGGAATGATTCACTTCACAATATTAACATTAAAATGATCAGTACCTGGCATCTCCACCAGCAGGATGAGCAAGTGACTTAGCATTTCTCATAGGTTCTTTATGGAATTATCTCTGTACCAAACTTTGCGTACGTTGGTAAGGGTGTGGTGCCATGGCTATAACAGAAGAAACCTATGAAAAGGAGAAAAAAAAATATTTTGAAAAATACAAAATAGATTACATGTAAAGTATCCACAACGTGCCAGAGCCTACTGTTGGTTTCTAAGGCTTAAAGACTGAAGTATGCAAAACCATGCATAGAGCACATGATGAATAATCTGAGGGTGTATTTGTGAACAAATACATTTCTTCAACATTTTGTAATATTCTGCTGTGTTTTTTGTGTATGCCCCTAAAATTTGCCATGGAAATCCAGTATTCAAGCTGTGCTGCTCATGTGTGGATGTACTCAGAATAAGTCATACTCAAGAATGGATACCCTTCAGGATACCCTACATTTTTCCATTGAATTTCAAATTTTGATAGGCATAATCTAAATAAATAGAAACATATGTGGTCAAATGAGTTTAAGATGGAGCATCTAATTTATGGTTCTTCAGTGTAATGCCTCGGTATCAGATGGGTATCTTCACTCTTTTTTATAGGGATCAAGCTCCGATGTTCAGTTCAGCTATCCACAAATGGGTGTTTTACTGCAGCAGAAACACACCGGGTACCTGAGACATCTACACTGAGCAGACAGATATAACAATGGTCTTACAAGAAATCAGTGTTCTTCTGCAGTTGAATAGAAGTGTGAAGTCAGGTAGCATATATGAGGCATCTTAACTGGTGCTAAGTACTTTTCTGAGTATTCTTCATAGAGCCTGTGGTGTCTATAGAGCTGTTCATCTAAATGTAGTTCTTTACTTCAGGGTGATTTGAAAAACTTTCTACAGTTCATTTTCAGTTTTCAACATAGACAGTGTTTACACACATCCAAATGTGTTTACACACATCCAAAAGATAACTTAAATTCCTATCTGACTTTCAGGTTGTGAATTTGGAGATGAACTCACCTCTAAGGTATTCATATCCAGGATCCCAGGATCCTTTGTAAACAGCAAGAAATCAGTCATTTCAAAGATATGTTTCAGCTAATTCAGAAATAGGTGACTGTTTTAAAGTGGTTAGATGAACTGAAGCGCCTACTTGTCATTATTGCATAGGTGGCTTAAGATGACTACTCAGTATCTGGACTCAATATGCCTAAAAATATGCAGCTAGCTGCATTAGAAACATAAAATCAGGCAGATATATGCTCCCCTTTCATGCAAATTCAAGCAAGTAAATGTAAAAATCTCTTCATTTTTAATGTACTTTGTTTACAAATTCAAAATGTGAAAAGTTCCTGCAAAAATGAACAACAACAAGGTTTTAAACACGCCAAAGATCAAGAGTATGCAGAATTTAATGTATATGCACTGAAATACATAGCAATAATTCTCACGTCTAAAAGTACACTAAAAGTACACTAATACTACACTACATACTGTTGTCATTCAAATTAGCTATAAGTGTGTGAAGGGAAGACTTCCTCCTACAATAACAAATTCTGTTTAATGGTTCTTTGAAATGATATATGATTCACAGATCCAGTAATAAATACATCCCAAGCTATGTTACTTAACATTCATCATTTGTGGGGAATAACAGCATCAATTTTCATAGATTAAAGTAGGTTTATGCCATTATTATTTAATCTTGTCCAAAGCAATGAGTGGACAAATAATTTCTGATATCATTGAGAGAAGAAAATCCTCATGGGTTGTATGCAACTTCATCCTCATATTCTTTTCGTCTCTGCTGGAAGAATTTTACTTTTTGGATTTTTGAGATCATGTCAATAACTTTCTGCATGCTCTTTTTTTTTTTTTTTTTTTTCCAAATGTAGACACAAAGTATATTGAGAATTAAAATTTCTTCAATACTTGACTACTTTTTTTTTTTTTTTTGATCCTTCCATTTCCCTGTATTGTATCATAGGAAGAAAGTCGAGATTTGCAAGTGAAAGACTTGGAGTTTTTCATTTGAGATTCATTGACTTAATTGGTGAAACTGTTTTGAGATTTAAAAACATTCAGTGGGACTCAGAAATACTTTATGAGATTTGCAAACTGTATAGACCTTCCAACTTCAATTGCATGTGTCTGAAATCATCTGAATATCATAGGAATAGTTCAAATTGGCTTTTTTTTTTTTTTTTTTTTTTTTTAATTATGGTTCAGTTTTTCATAGATTGCAGACTTACAGACTTGTACAAATATTTATCTCCTGATAAGACAGGTACTGCTGTTGTTTTTCACCTGAAAAGAAAATCCTTTGCTGGCAAAGGATTGGATGGCTGGGTATCAAGTGTTGAACTGTTGGAGAACATGTAGAAAGAGAGCTCCTGGCAGTGTTGGGAGATGTAGGGTCAGACCCTGTGCAAAGACCATTATGCGACATTGCTCTCCAGGCCACATCAGAGAGAGATTAATAAATTAAAATGGTATGTTTTCTGCCACCTCTGCAAATACAACTGAAAAGGTCTTTGATGACTGTTAGGTGTTTTTCTTAGTTTGGCCCTTGTAATGTAAACAGCTTCACATTAAACAAATGCCCAGAGGAAAGGGACTCACACTAGGCCAGCCCTGCCATTTGTTAAAACCCTTACTCAGTTTATTTATATAGGACTTGACCTAAATCTTGTTGAAATCAGTGATAAGCTTTGAACTATTTATTTCAAGAAGCCAGAAACGAAACTACCTATATTATTGGCAGTGCAACAAATATATCTTTGGTATATATTGAAAAATCTCAAACAATATCTAACATCTGAACAGCACGAGTTGCTGCTGTAATTTATACAGCACGTCAGATCATGGTTCTTGTCACTGTAGGTGCTATACAAATACATAAGAAGATAAAACCTCTGTTCTAACAAGCTAATAAGATAGTAAGTTACCATAAATAACAGTAGCAGGAATGCAAGAAAGAAGGATGACAGCAGCAGATATAGGAAAATTACACAGGTAGCTATTGAACATGTTAGTGGCCTACTGAAGGCAATTACATTTTTATTCACAAGTGAAATATATATATATATATAAAAATATTTAATAATCCATGACTGATTCAGAACCAAAACATCATTGTTGGTTAATTTCTCATAGGAATCAATAAAAATATAACTCATCTAAGGTTTATAAGGAGTAGGTGAGTGGTTAAAGTGCTGCTTCTGTGCTCAGTGCAAGACAAAATTTTTGCAGAAAATAAATGTGGTAAATCCTAAGTAGCCAGAAGTAGAGCATATCTATAGTTCCATTTTAGGGCCAGTTCTCTTCAATGTTTTTATAAATGATTTGGATGTAGGACTAGAAGGTGTTTTGAGCAAATTTGCTGATGACACTAAACTCGGAAGAGTTGTTGACTCTGTTGAGGGTGGAAAGGCCTTGCAGAGAAATCTGGACAGATTGGAGAGCTGGGCAATCACCAGTTGCATGAAATTTAACAAAAGCAAGTGCTGGGTCCTGCACCTGGGACTGGGCAACCCTGACTGTATGTACAAACTGGGTGACAAAATGCTAGACAGCAGCTCCGCATAGAGAGATCTGGGTGTTGTAGCAATCTGAATATGAGCCAGCAGTGTGCCCTGGCAGCCAAGAGGGTCAACCGTATCCTGGAGTGCATCAAGCACAGCATTGCTAGTCAGTTGAGGAAGGGATTGTCCCGCTCTTCTCTGCACTGATGCGGCCTCACATAGAGTACTGTGTGCAGTTCTGAGCACGACAGTACAAGAAGGATGTGAAACTGTTGGAGAGTTCCCAGAGGGGAACATACATCATACATCTGTATGAGGAGCAGCTGAGGTCACTAGGCCTATTCAGCCTGGAAAAGTGGAGGCTGAGGGGAGACCTCATTATGGTCGACAGATTCTTCATGAGGGGCAGTGGAGGGGCAGGTGCTGACCTAGTCTCTTTAGTGACCAGCAATAGGACCTGAGGGAATGGTTTCAAGCTGTGACAGGGGAGGTTCAGGCTGGATATCAGGAAGAGGTTCTTCACTGAGAGGATTGTCATGCACTGGAACAGGCTCCCCAGGGATGTAGTCACAGCAGCAAGTCTGTCAGAGTTTAAGAAGCATTTGGACTGTGCTCTTAGTCATATGGTCTGAATTTTTGGGTAGGCCTGCGTGGTGCCAGGAGTTGGACTCAATGATTCTTACAGGTTCCTTCCAACTCAGGATATTCTATGACTCTATGATTCTATTTTTGTGAGCCATGATAGACTATTCTTTTTAACAATTGAAAAGACCTATGCTCACAACAGTTTACCCAGTTTCAGAGGTAGTAAATTTTGATTTATTATTATGAATAAAAAGGAATAAATTATAGGGCTGGAAGTTGTCAGTTGCCTTGGGACACAAAGTTACTCTTTTTGTGAATGAGGATAAAAAAAAAGACATCTTCCAAATTATTTTCTGAAACTAATCTAACTACAAGAGCTTCACAAGTATCCATTGTGCTTAATCTGGAGCTAAATTCTAGTTCGGAGGAATAGACTTGTCCTTCAAGCCACACAATTTCCTCTGTAGATCCATTTAAAATAGGCAATAGTGTACATAGTCCAACACTGAGGGTCTTGAAGTACACACCAGACCAAGAAGGACTTGGAGGACAACAAGATAGTGTCACCTCTCAACCATCAATGCAATCAAAACAGATATATAAAATTAATTTCCAGGATTAGAGAAAGAAATTAAAGGAAATATATTAGAAGAAAAGTGTTAGGACGGATAGGTAGGTAGGTAGGTAGGTAGGTAGGTAGGTAGGTAGGTAAAAGAATACAATATAAAAACTGAAGAATTTTAAAAATAATTGAAGTACCTAAAATATCGTAAATACATATCTAAAAGAGAGGAGATCAATTATGGCCCTTCCAGGTGCAACAAAAGATGAGAAGCAAGCTTTAGGAATTAGCAAGCAATATTTAACAAACAGAAAAGGAAACATAGCTATCATCTAGAAATAGAAGATATAAGATGTAGGAAATTAGGGTAGCAAATAACTAAATCTCTGACTAGCTGGAGTAAGGTAGGTTCTGAATAATAGCTATAATAAAAGTTTTATGCTTAGGGGGGTGACAGAACTTTTAATGACAGATGTATTTATTCAATATTTCTGTTTTGTATCTTGCAAGACGGAAGAGTATGTATTTGAGTCATATGAACATGATAAAGTATTTTCCAGTCCATTAGTAGCTGTGGAGAGTGTTAAATATCTCTTAAAGATAAGTAATTTTAAATCAGGAAGCCAGGATACTTGCAAGGATAGATTCTATGTGAGTTGATGGAGGACATCTCTAGTTCATGCTATGAATTTTTAATAGAAAGTGGAAACAGATGGGAATAGATGGAAAACATCAGAAGATCATACAAATCCTAACACTGTGCTCTGATTGATTCAGGAAGGGAAAGCAAGGTGGTTTCGGATACTGCAGATGCAATTAACCTGATATCTGTCATAGGCAAAATTCAGTGAAAAATCTGATTCTGGTAAAAAATCCCTAAATGATTTGGTTAAGAAAATGATTAATGCCACGATGTTTTGTTTTGTTTTCTTTGTTTGTTCATTTGTTTGTTTTTCTTTTATTTGCTTTTTCTTCTCCCAGAAAAATCAATGCAATCAAATCAATATAAATCTTTGAAATGACAGGCTTTAAAAGACCAAACCTACTAAGACTTCTCGAAAGTGTGTGATTTAGTACATCACTACCTTCCAGTTAAAAGTTGTCAAGCAAGTAAACTAGGTGGGCTGACAATTAACTGTCTTTTCTCAGGAAGAAGTTCAGTGGAGAAATATTGTCAGTCTGGGCAGGAAGAAAAGATATAATATATTTGCAAGGAATAGCCCAGTACTACTCAGTATTTTAATAAGACAGGCAGAAGAAAAAAAAAAAGTGGGTAACATTATGAGTGAAAGAGTGAAAAATTGTGATGGACACAAGTCAGTCTTCAAGCAAAACGTAGTCAACCAGGTAATTTGGATTCAAGTGATTAGACACAGCCAGCACAGTGTTAAACAATGAAGCACAGGCAGTGGAGACCATACCTGTAAAAGGAAAAAATATGTCCTGAAGAACAAAAGCTGAAATAGTTTAGCCAGTCAATACATTCAGGCAAATTTGAGACCCAAGCTATCAATTCAGTCTTTTGACCTGTAAACCAGAGACCTGCTGGTGGTATCTGTAAGGACACTTCACTGTGACCAATACTGCTTCAGTGACTTGTTCTTGAGGAAAAACTCATCATCAGTAATTTAAGGGCTGGAGAAAGACTTTTACCCCAAAAAACCTACAGAACTTTTTTTTTTTTTTTCTTTTCTTTTTTTTTCTTTTTTTTTTTTTTTAACTTCTTACTGTGCAATATCTTTGTGAAGAGAAAATGCTATGTGCTAAAAGGTTCTTTATTCTCACAAAGATATATCTATTAAGTATAAAGCTTCAAAGGGATGAAAGTTAGTCATTTTATTTTAAGAATGAGCATGATTAACTACTGGAAGAAAACAGTAAAGGAAATGGTCTATCTCCAGACCAAAAGCAGACCCCTCACAGATCCCTCTTTGGAAGACAGGTTTAAAACTGACAAAAGTAAGAGATGTTCGAAGGTAAGGTAACAAGGACTTCAAGTAGAATATGCTATTTTTGTTTTAAATTCTTCTAATCTGTGATATATTATATAGGAGCGCACCTGTCAGAAAAGATTTATAAACCAGACAGCACTAATTCAATTCATAGGCAAGTCTTGATCTGGGTGGTCACAAAGGCAAAACTTCTATTGATTTTAATGGAATAAGCAATTAGCTAAGGCTGGTAAAATGTCAGACTAGATACTGATCAGTGAGAACAAATCTGAAGTGATTTCTTGATATTTTCATTCCAGTCAAGAATTTTTGGATCCTTTGAAGTGCAACTCAGCTGTGGCCAGTGATTGTGCGCAGTGATTGATCATTATCTCACAGATCTGCTCTGCACCTAAAATGCCTAGAATTTGCTTAATTTTGTAAGACAGATGATTTTGCAGCAAGAATAGAATAGCTAATTGATAACATATAAATAACAGAGCTTAATTAAGGAAAGAGTGTGATTTGACTTTTTTCACATCTGGTTACTGAAATCTCTACTTTTATGCATTTGGAATCCATGATTATTTTATCATAACAGATTTCTGTGTCAGTCTGAGGAAGAGATTAGCAGTTTAGGAGAGAGCAAATGAAACAGGGAAATATTAATAACTGTGAATTGATAATTAATAAAATAAAGAATGCAAATTCAGACCATAAACAGTTAATACAATCAGCTAGACAATTTATTCAGTGTAGGAGTAACATTTGCACAAGCTACTTAGCATACAGTGATAGCAAGTGCAAATATGGTTGTCTAAGAGAATTTTCACTGTGCTATTTCCAATGATCAATTCAATGTAAAAGTCAATAAGGAATATCTGTGGAACAGGCCTTTTAGTACTTGCAAATTTATATTCTCCTTCCAATTAGCCACAGGCTAGTGTGTTAACACAGGTTGTTAATATATACAGCAAAGTTCAGGCATCATCTAGTGTAGCTCATGAATGGGTGGTCAATTTGATTTTGCAGAAGGTGTTTGCCACCCTACCACCCTACAAGATCACCCGTTAAGATCACATTGCTGGAATTTATTTGAAAATAACAATAATAATAATAATAATAATGTAATAAATGGCTAAGTCCCTAATGGATAGGGTTACAATCAAAGTTTACAATTTATTAAACAAATCATAGAATCATAGAATCATAGAATATCCTGAGTTGGAAGGGACCCTTAAGGATCATCAAGTCCAACTCTTGACACCGCACAGGTCTACCTAAAAGTTCAGACCATGTGCCTAAGTTCACAGTCCAATCTCTTCTTAAATTCAGACAGGCTCGGTGCAGTGACCACTTCCCTGGGGAGCCTGTTCCAGTGTGCAACCACCCTCTCTGTGAAGAACCCCCTCCTGACGTCCAGCCTAAATTTCCCCTGCCTCAGCTTAACCCCGTTCCCGCGGGTCCTGTCACTAGTGTTAATGGAGAAAAGGTCTCCTGCCTCTCGACACCCCCTTACGAGGAAGTTGTAGACTGTGATGAGGTCTCCCCTCAGCCTCCTCTTCTCCAGGCTGAACAGGCCCAGTGACCTCAGCCGTTCCTCGTACGTCTTCCCCTCCAGGCCTTTCACCATCTTCGTAGCCCTCCTCTGGACACTTTCCAACAGTTTCATGTCCTTTTTATACTGTGGTGCCCAGAACTGCACACAGTACTCGAGGTGAGGCCGCACCAGCGCAGAGTAGAGCGGGACAATCACCTCCCTTGACCTACTAGCGATGCCGTGCTTGATGCACCCCAGGACACGATTGGCCCTCCTGGCTGCCAGGGCACACTGCTGGCTCATATTCAACTTGCTGTCTACCATGACCCCAGATCCCTCTCTTCTAGGCTGCTCTCCAGCGTCTCATCGCCCAGTCTGTACATGCAGCCAGGGTTTTCCCGTCCCAGGTGCAGGACCCGGCACTTGCTCTTATTGAACTTCATGCGGTTGGTGATCGCCCAGCTCTCCAACCTGTCCAGATCCCTCTGTAAGGCCTTTACGCCCTCATTTGAGTCCACAACTCCTCCAAGTTTGGTGTCATCAGCAAACTTGCTCAAAATACCCTCTATTCCTACATCCAGATCGTTTATAAAAATATTGAAAAGTACCGGCCCTAAAATGGAGCCTTGAGGGACCCCACTGGTGACCGCCCGCCAGCCTGACACAGCCCCATTTACCATAACCCTTTGGGCCCTGCCTGTTAGCCAATTGCTCAGCCATCGTATGATGTTTTTATTTAGCTGTATGGTGGACATTTTGTCCAGTAGGATCCTATGGGAAACCTTGTCAAAAGCCTTGCTGAAGTCCAAAAAAATCACATCAGCTGGTTTCCCTTGGTCCACCATACGGGTGATCTTATCATAAAAGGAAATCAGGTTAGTTAGGCAGGACCTACCCTTCACAAACCCATGCTGGCTGGGACCAATGACTGCTTTGTCCCCCAGGTGCGCCTCAATAAGTCCGAGAACCAACTTCTCCATGATTTTACCAGGCACTGACGTGAGACTGACAGGCCTGTAATTGCTAGGGTCTTCTTTCTGACCCTTCTTGAAAATTGGCACAACATTTGCCAGCTTCCAGTCTACCGGGACCTCTCCAAATTCCCAGGATTGTTGAAAAATAATTGAAAGAGGTTCCGCGATGACATCCGCCAGCTCTTTCAGCACCCGGGGATGAATCCCATCCGGACCCATGGACTTGTAGGGATCCAGGTGGAGTAGCAAATCCCGCACATGTTCAGGGTCAGTTGGGAGTTTGTCATCCCCACCGTCCCGGCCCTCCAGCTCAGGGCACCCTGGGTCCCGAAGCCCATCATCGGCATTGAAGACAGAGGCAAAGAAGGTGTTAAGCGTCTCTGCTTTGCCTATGTCATCATCTGTGAGGAGACCTTCCCTATCAAGGAGCGGCCCTATGTATTCTTTAGTTCTCCTTTTTCCATTTACATATCTAAAAAAACCCTTTTTATTTTCTCTCACAGACACAGCCAGCTTCAACTCTAGCTGTGCTTTGGCCACACAACAAATAGAGGTAAGCAAACAGCGCTGGGTGCACCAGGAGTCTCTGTTCCACCAAGACGCCAGTTACATCAAGCAGCTGATTTTTATGCTCCTAGGCTAATTCTTATTCATTACTACTTCTAGAAAAAAACAGGGTTATCACAATTAGTTTCCGGAATCCAAACCCTCCAACTGGAGCATGCGTATCTGTCGCCAGTGGTCCCTCTGGGGGTCTCTCGTGCTGAACGCTCATAGTCTTCCTCCCAGGCTTTTTTTCTTGTCCTTCTCCTTTGTTCAACCTGGCTGTATGTCAGAGACTTGTGCAGTGTCCCCTGCAAGCTTTGTCTTTTAGTCGTCCCTCAGCTTTCCCCTTCTCCTTAATCTTCTGGTCTGATATCAGAGACCTGCATAGTGTCCCATGCAATAGTCATAATAGTTAGCAGCTATTCTGAACTGCCCCCCCTCCCCCCCAGATATCAGAGACTTCAAGGAAAAGCCTATAAATACATTTCCCTTCAAGCTCTCTATTGACACGAATTGCTAAAACATTCCTTTGCAAGATACAAGAACTATATACATTAACCACTCTGTTTTTCTTAGACTTGTGGTTATACAAGGGTATGTAAGACAGAAGGTCACATTCATCATACCATGCAGCCCTAGCATTGTTCCATATTGACACGAATCAGATGAACACATTTCACAATAATAATAATAATAATAATAACAATAATAATAATAATAAAAGCATTGATTGGTAAAAATGTTTTAATGTTTTGCACTACAGCTGACAGATTAAAAATATAATTAAATATGTTTTCAAAGATACAACAACACTGTCAGTAACCAACAGGAGTAGGGCAAAGTGTGTGGAATGTTAGAACAACTTTCTATTATTGTTTTCTATGTCCTTTTTTTTTTTTTTTTTTTTTTTTAATTTTATTTTTTTAAGGCCTACCTGGAAGCTGAATATTTTTACTCTGTCTGCAATAACCAGTCAAGCAGCCCAGCAAATGCAATGACAACTTGATAAGAAAAATGATGTGTTCAGAGATATAAATAGGTTGAGCACACACTGCTATTTCCATAGATTCAGAGAGGTTAGGAATAGATCTTGTATAACAGAAAAATAAAAATAAAAATAAAAATCATCAACAGCTACTGGACACTCTGCAATACATATATTAACAAAGGATTCAAAAAGAATGGAAAAAAAAAAAAAGAGAGAAAATATTATTTTTTTTTCCCCCCATAGGATTTATACTCAGATGCCCTGCAAATTGTACATCCTTAAAAGCATGGAGCAGAACCACAAGTGTAAAGCTAAGACTTGACAGATGCAAAAGTGATATAAATTGCTCTTAACATTGAATTTGATTGCGGCTTTCTCCCAGTCCCAAACAAGTACCAAAGACCCCCAAATCACACAAATATTCCCCCTGGTTCACTCTTTCCTATATTTTAAATACAATCTCCAGGCCAAGATTAGGTCAGGGCTAGCTGGTTATCTGGATCTTTGTTTCAAAAGATCTTGTCTGGGTTTGGCTTTAGCTTGAACCTATTTGGATACTGAGAGTGTTGCACAAAAATAAAAGTGGCAGGCTTACCTAGACAAAGTTTTATTCATGGGGTCCATAGCTGGTGGCTTATGTTAACTCAAATGGCGAAGTTAATCTTAGGGCATAAGAACGAGAGACAGCAAGAGAGAGAAAGGGAGAGGGAAAGTTCGTTCCACTGAACAGTTAGAAAGAAAAACAATTGTTTCTCTCTGATGGACATCTCCTGGTGTGCTCTCCAGTGCAGCCTCTAATCTCTTCTTGAAAATACTTTTTGAAAAGAAGTTTCCACCATGTTCTGCTGTGTTGGGTTTACATGGCAAGGTTTTGCTAGCTGGGGGCTGCAGGGGTGGCCTCTGTAACAAGACTCCAGAATCTGCCTCATGTTAGATGAGGGCCAGTTTCAGCTGTCTTCAAAAGGGACCCGCCTGCCACTGGCCAGAGCCGAGCCAGTAATCGATGTTTGAACCTCTGTGAGAGCATACTTTAAAAAGGGAAAAAAAGGAAAACACAGTGCAACAGCAGCTGGGAAAGCGAGGAGAAACAGCCCTGCAGCCCCCAAGGTGAGTGCAGCAGGAGGGCCGGGTGTGCACCAGGCACAAAGCAGCAGTTCCCCGGCGGCTTGTGGAGAGGTCCCTGGTGGAGCAGGCTGTCGCCCTGCAGCCCATGGGTCCCACATGGAGCAGATCTCCACGCTGCAGCCCGTGGAGGAGCCCCCGGTGGAGCAGGTGGATGTGGCCTGGAGGAGGCTGCAGCCCATGGAGAGCCCACGCAGGAGCAGGCCCCGGGCCAGAGCTGAGGCCTGTGAAGAGGAGCCCATGCAGGAGCAGGAGGTCTGGGGGGAGCTGCTGCCCATGGGAGACCTGTGCTGGAGCATTTTGCTCCCAGGGGATGGACCCCATGGTACGGAGCTGTGTGGGAGCAGTTCTTAAAGAGCTGCTGCCTGGGGGAAGCCCCCGCAGCATGAGTTCAGGAAGGATGGCATCCCATGGGAGGGACCCCATGTGGAGCAGGGAAAGAGATTGACTGTGATGAAGTGGTGGAGACAAAGATTCATGGAATGACCACAATCACCATTCCCTCATTTCCCTATGTTGCTTGGGGGGAGGACATAGAAGAGGATTGTGGGGGGGGGGGGGGGGGGGGAGGAGGGGGAGGTGTTTTTATTTTGTGTTTTTAGTTTCTCACTGCTCTGTTTTTTTAGCAATACATGATAAATTACATTAACTTCCATATGCTGAGTCTGTTTTACCTGTGATGATAATTGTTGAGTGATCTCCCTGTCCTTATCTCAACCCTTGAGTCCTTTTCATCATAGTTTCTCACCCTTTCCCTTTGAGGAGGCAGAGTGAGAGAACAGTTGTGGGCTCAGCTGCCTGGCTGAGTAAAAGCACCACGTCTTACCAATCTCCTTATTCATGGTTCCTGCTTATGACTCTATTAGCATTCCCTAGAACAAGATTATGTGCCAGTGTTGCACATTGATCGACCACTAAACTTTGTGCATATATATTTTGGGATAATGCTTGTTGTCTTTTTTCTTTTAGTATATAGTTGTACATTGAGAACTACGCAACAAAGTGTAGGAAAAGAAGGAGAAAGAAAAGAGTAACACATCAGTGACAACTGCTTCCAGGAGACACCTGAACTGATATGTCTTAGGATTTGCAAGTACAAGGCCATGAGACCAATGTGCACTAACAGAGTGGGTAAAAATGCCACACTTGCCCCAGGGTGCATAGGTGGAGGGAGCAGAGTGAAATGGAATACAAGGACTCAAATCTTCCCTCTGTGTTTTTAACACACCTGCAGAGGTATATTAAATAACAGGTGTGTTCTATCATAGAATATTCCAAGTTGGAAGGGCCCCACATGGGTCATCGATTCCAACTCCTGGATCCATACAGGACCATGAAAAAACAAACCCTATGTCTGGGAGTGTTGTCCAAATGTTTCTTGAACTCTGTCAGACTCGGTGTCCTCACTGCTTCCCTGGGGAACCTGTTTCAGCCTCTCAGTGAAGAACTGTTTCCTGATATCCAACCTGACCCTCACCTGTCACAGCTCTCTGCTGTTCCCTTGGATTCCGTCACTGTCCCCAGAGAGCAGAGAGCAGTGCCTGCCCGCCCCAACTCCCCTCATGAGGAAGCTGTAGGCGGCCATGAAGCTACCTTTGAGTCTCTTTTTCTCTAGGCTGAACAAACTAAGTGACTTCAGCTGCTCCTCATATGTCTTCCTATCTAGACTCTTCAGCATCTTCATAGCCTTCCTTTGGACACTCTCTAACTAACAGTTTTATGTCATTATCATAGTGTGTACTCAAGGTGAGTGTTTTGCCTGCCCTCAGGTCCTCCAAGCATCCTATCTGTCCTCATGATGTTTCAGTCCATCCAGTCCTAAGCAGACACTTGGCACAAGTCTGTCCTTGGAAGGCCCCAGTGTTACCTAGTACCACTGCAGATGGGATGTTGAGGCAGTCTGCATTTAGGCTAGAAAGGGTGATTTAACTGTAGGGAGCTGAGTCAAGGGTAGGCTTTCATGTTTAGTACAGTCATAACAGCTGTAACCAAGAACTGTGTGTTTCTCAACCCAATTAAAAAATAAAAAAGGTTATCTTATCACTACCTCAGATTACTCCTGTTGATATGTGTGACATAGGGCTAATAATATCATTATCCCCATAACTAGACAGTTCAAGAAGCCCTGACGGAGCTGCTTTCTGTCCCTTACTGCCACCTGCAATGTGGGAAGCACCAGGGAAAACAGGAGTTCCTCCATCTTCCCATGTAAGCGAAGTCAGAATAATGCTTAGGGCTTTACCATTCTCTATGACTTTATCAACATGAGGTAAAGAGCACTTTGACCCATATCTCTTCAATATCTCCATATTTTTAGAGGGGAAAGAGAAATTGTCATGTACCCACTTGTTTTTCTGGCCACATATGGATACATTAAGAAACTTCTCTCGCAGGGTCAGGTCTTAAGAAAAAGTTAGCCCTCCATTCAAGACACAAGGTAGATGATGTCCCAAAATAATCAAATAAACAAACTTGATCTGGAAGCTTCCTAAACTCAGTTAGATCTCATAATAACTGAAGAGCTTAAAATATGATAGGATTAGCAAGTCTGTCACTAAAAATTAAAAATTTATGTGTATCAGCAGTGATACATCAGTCTTTGTGATGAATAATAAACCTCTTAGTGTAGATTCTTATTCTCATCAAACACCTGGAGGTTTGAGGTAAGGAACAATATTGGGCTATAGGAGATTCTGCTTCAAAAGAACCCCTAAAAGGATGAAAGGGTGACTAGATGGAAATGACTGCAGGGAAATGTTCAATTCCTGTCTCATCAAAAACACTCTTTCTTAATAAAATAATACGTAATCTAACAATATTATATTGTATATCTTTAGCAAGTTCCTAGGGGACATTAACATTTTCCCATACCAATTTTAGAAAAGTTAAAGAAAAATACATCTTGGAAGAAAACATTGGTTTCCTTTTATGAAATCAATCCAGCATAAAAATTTGTGGATGATGTTCCTCTTTTTCAGTCACATTTATGCCATAGTTTCACCAGTAAGACTGCAAACATTAAAGAGTTCGTGTCAGCCATTGTCCTTATTTTTACATCTGCTATATAGAAAAGGTGAGAATAAAACACAAACCTACCATGGGAAAAGCAAATCAGCAATCAAAATTAAAAACAATAAATAAGTAAATAAATAAAAACTTTAAATAAATAAATAAACATATTAAGTATCCTCTGAAGGAAATCAGCATGTGAAATGTACCTTATGAAGAGAAAACATAGGCAACCTTATCATCTTAATTATTGTATGCTATTAACAGTAAATATTTGTAACATAGCAAAGTATCAGTTCATTTGCAAAATTCTGTGTAAATATTGAAAATGCACAATTTTTCCCTCATAAGCCTTTCATCACACAGCTGCAGACAAACTGAAAAAATATTCTCATTGTCAAGGGCAGAGAGATATACAGAAAAGAACCATGTGTTATCCTTCAGAAAATTTACCATTCTGATCTAAATCTCTTTGCACTGAAGTAATTAGGAACCGAGTCAGATCAATGCTTGTTCTTGGAAAATCTACCTGTGGCTACAACATTAACTCAGTAATAAAGCACTCCCAAAGTACAAAGAATGAGAATTTGTTGGCTTTCAAATGAAGGTCATATTATGTTGCTGGAAGTGTCAGCATACAGCCCACTGTGTACCTAATCCAAGTGGAGTGTTTCTGTGAAAGACACGCAGAGCAGTCTGGCAAAAGATAACAATGCAGATTCAGTGACCAAAAGCACCCGTTTCCTTTCTCCTTTATAGCTAGCTTTTACAGAATAAAATATTGCATCCAAATTGCTTGGTAACCACTCCAGATTACCCACATGGTCTGACAGAGATTGAAGAAAGTTTTTACTGTGCATAATCCGTAACAGGCTTGGATTCCTATAACAACATCATAGCTTTGGATGTCAGATGTGGTTCTTTACAACTTCTAAAGAGGTCTGAATCAGAGCTGTCAACTGCCAATACCAAGCCTTGCTTCCTGATACTAAGATATGGGAACATCTACCTTCAGGCTGAAATAATGACTGTGTTGGAGGAGCAGAGAGAGAACTTGGAAAGCAAAAGGAAAACCAAGGTGGTCAGCCAAGCAGACCAAGTAAAGACTACAGGTGATACCTCACAACCTATTGTTGAGATACTTGCACACAAGCTGTTATCATAGAGAAAATATAGAAAAGGCAATTAGAGGAATATTACTGCCAACCTTCCAACTGGGGAGGATTTTTTTCTTATTAATCATCATTGCAGTGTATAACACAACAGTCTTGCTTTGTTTCTTCTCCAAGTGGTCTCAAAATAAAGGACCAAGATTAAATGTTCATCCCACCTATATCCATCTTTATCCTTTACTTGGCTTTTCATTAGAGGAACAGCAAACATAGCAGATCTCTTCCTCACACTGTTCAGAGTCCAATATGTGGCATTTCTGGAAGAAAGAGAGTAGCTGTCCTAGAAGGTGGTAGAGGAGAATATACCCAATTTATCAACAACCACTTTCTTCCGTTTTCAAGACAAATTCTGGACATTAAAAAAAACTAAAAATACCTTGCATTTTTTATGTATCCTCAATGAAATGTAGAAACTGGCAAGGGCAAGGGCAAGGGCAACAACAACAGCAACGGCAACATCAAGGGCAAGGGTAAAGGCAAGGGCAAGCAGAGAAAAGAACCTCCAAATCCAGCTGCTCAAAAGTGACCACAGAGTCTTAAATGATTTTGCATGACACGATGATGACAGATTAAATATCTTCTGACATTATTGCCTTTTGACCTCCCTGGCATTTTAAAACTTTTTTTTTAATAAACACACCATCACCATTTCTTTTTCTCTTCTGCCTCTTCCTGAGCAACAGTTTATCAGCACTTAAGCAAATGAATACAGAAAAAATCACTCTGCTAAAGCAAATTAAAAAATTCTTATTTGACCTTCTTGGAGTCAGGATGTCACCTAAAAAGCCAGGTCCTAAGTAAACAAGCAGTGCAAGCTGCCTTCATCCAGAAGCTGAATAAACTCTGTTGTCATGATCTGCAGCACAAAGGCCCCATGCAGCAGCCGTAGAATGAAATACAACATTATTTTTATAGATAATAGACACAACTGAAAAACACCTCCAAATAAAGCTGAAATTAATGATATTCAAAGCAGATTTTAGCAACATGGCAGGAACACCACAGAAGACAGTGTGAATATTAACAGATGCACATTAGGCACACAGCCCACCCACGCACTGAAAGTGCCTGTAATGGCTAATGATACATTTCTAAGATGGGTGAGACAGAGCATGTGAAATCATTTGAACAAGAGGAAAGGTGCGCTTTAAAAAGGAAATTATTTCTGTGACCCAAGAAGACAGGGGGAAAAGGGCTTCCATTTTATACAGGTGAAAATTAGAGAATCTCTTCTGATTTCAAGGGAATGGCCCTTTTATACATAAGTTTAAAGTCTGGTCCTGTGCTGTTAAAGGGTAACATTCTGAGGATGTGTTTTTCTGCAAGCAAATATCAGAAATGTAGCTATGTGTTTAATCATATTAAGATCTCAGTTCCTACTTTGTAATTCTGTAAAATTGAGACAAATGATTCCCAAGAAGAAATGGATACATATATTTTTGCTGCCTTGATCACTGAGACAGAATCTTGTGAGTATAAAGCATACTTCGAATAAAATTGCAAGAAAAAAAGTTCTATCTTAATACTTTTATTTATTTATTTATTTATTTATTTTTCCAGGAACATACACCACTAGGAAAGAGCTACATCTTGATTTAGAAATGCAATTGATTTTTCTTTTGTTACAAAATCCTGTAACAGTCAACAGCAAGCAGTCATTTGGCAGGCAGTCTGGCTGGAGGGATCAACACTGTGTTGGCAGTTGGGTGAATAGGATGGTCTGCTATAATACAGTCCTTCCCCCTCCCTAGTTTTATGATTTCCTATGGGTAAAACATATGATTTGCACTTTGTTACATTATCATGATGATGGCTTCAGATGCATGCAGTTCAGCTATCTGAGCTCATCACATGAACCTTCACTACCATATACACACTCTAAAGCACATACAGTAAGGGTGTATTGATCATGTTCTGAAGTTAAAGATCGTATAACAATAGATAGCATGGCTATATTCAAAGGTAGTTTTCATCCAGCATCAGTATACTGGAAATCCAGGAAAACAATATTTCAGTAAAACTAGCTGGAATTTCCTTCACTTCATAAATAGTTGAAATGTTTAATTTGGGTCTTGTTATAATCTCTACATAAGGAGAATTTTGTTTATGGTCATTACTTAGGTAATGAACAATATAGTTATTTTGACATTATTGACATTAAACCAACAGGCACAAGTGAGCAGCAGAACATCAGGAAAACCAACACTAATAATAATAGTAATAACAAGAACAACAAAACACAGAAATGTTTTAGTATGTAGGGTTACCTATCTTTTTTTCAAATATTTTATTGAGCTGCCCTCTGTCAGTTTTTTCCTATTTGAATCAATCTCAAAGGAACTACAAATTTCAGGGTGGTAAAAGATCAACACTCCCATTCTCACACGTAACTATTCCTATTTATTCTTGAATAAAGGGTCACTTTTGAAAGCAGGGGAAAAAATGAATTTTCAAACCTCATCAACATTTAAAGCTTTTTGCCTGTTTTTGTATTCCATAACCAAAGTTAAATAAATAAATAAATAAATAAATAAATAAATAAATAAATAAATAAATAAAAATCCCAGCCTCCTTTTGGTTCCTTGGAAATACACAGAATTTTGCTAGTAAGTTTCTCTAGTGAATGAAATTCTTCCATGCTGCTGAAACCAGAATGAAGCTTTGGGAACAAGTTCTGTCCAGTTGTTTTAGAGTGTCCTGGGATTCTTGTTTATTTTCATAACATCAGAACAACAGAACTACACATCAGGAAGCATTCACTTTGTATATTTTCCTCTCTTGGATGTTTTTTTTTTTTTTCTTTTGCTAGTAAGGTTTATTTTTTTGTGTAGGAAAGTTAACCAAAATATGTAAAAAACAATGTGAATTGCTCTTTGTTTTGAGGATGGTATTCTGAATTCTATGAGACAAAAGGTCTCTAGTTCAATACTTTTGGCCATTAGAATGATACTTCTGACTACAATATTAAGTCTGAAATATTTTCCTATTCCTATTCCTACATATTCCTATTCCTATTCCTATTCCTATTCCTATTCCTATTCCTATTCCTATTCCTATTCCTATTCCTATTCCTATTCCATTTTCTTCCCATTCTTTCAATAATCTATTTTGTAATCACTTCCTGCTTTATTTGTTACATTTAATATCCAAAAAAGCCCCCCCCCTTAAAGCCCCCCCCCCCCCATTTTTTTAATGTTCATTTTACCTCATCTAACATTTTTTTTTTTTTTTTAAGTATGAACTACAGCAAGACAGTCTAGAGAGATAGCAAGTCAGGGTTTGAGGGCTTTTATAATTTCCAGGAAATTTACTATGGTAATTTTAGCCTAATCAATTGAAATACAACTACTAATCAATAAGAAATACAACTACTGCTAATTGACTAAACAAAATTGAGATTTGGGAAATGTCATAATGTCAGCTTACTCATTCGAAAGCTTTTCATTGACTGAGAAGAGAGTTTGTTAGAGGTGGGGACCTGACTGAGGTTATTCAAGAATCATGGTCAAGTGTGTGTATAGGGAATCACGGGGTAAACTCAGGGCTTTCACTTGAGCCTTGCTGTGTCGTATCTGCTGCAAAATGTATTGGCCATTTTGTTATCAGAAAAAAAAAAAAAAAAAAAAAAAAAAAAAAAAAGAAAAGAAAAGAAAAGAAAAGGAAAGGAAAGGAAAGGAAAGGAAAGGAAAGGAAAGGAAAGGAAAGGAAAGGAAAGAAAAGAAAAGAAAAGAAAAGAAAAGAAAAGAAAAGAAAAGAAAAGAAAAGAAAAGAAAAGAAAAGAAAAGAAAAGAAAAGAAAAGAAAAGAAAAGAAAAGAAAAGAAAAGAAAAGAAAAGAAAAGAAAAGAAAAGAAAAGAAAAGAAAAGAAAAGAAAAGAAAAAAAAAAAGAGGTGTATGGCTAAGAGACTTGACTTGAAGCATAAAGGTAGTCTGATGAATAGAGTAGAATAGAATAGAATAGAATAGAATAGAATAGAATAGAATAGAATAGAATAGAATAGAATAGAATAGAATAGAATAGAATAGAACAGAATTTTATCACCCATTTATAGTATAAATTTATGAGAAATTTATGGCAACACGGTTATAGTCTCTCTTTTCTGTTCCAGTTATATCTTTTCATAGAGAAGGGGAAACTCTGTCCTGTGGTAGAAAATCCATGACTATTTTCTTGAAAGAAAAGGGTTGGATTTTTGGAGGACAACTAGTAGTTTTAAAACTAGTTTTACAACTTCTTTTTGGTAATGAGTATTTCAACATCTGATAAATCAAGTTAAAACCACTATCATAAAACAAATAATACCATATTTCTCACAATTACTCTTACATTCACATCTCATTAATCAAAACTGTATTGAAAGTTCACTGGTTTTGCTTGTGAGTGAGGATTTGCTCACATGGATTTTTAATGTCATCTAAACTCCAATTAAACACTCCAGATATGTTTTAGGTGGGATTTTAACTCTTGCAGTGTCTTTTTATTGTATCCAGAGGCATACTACAACTAAATCTTGTTGTTTAAGATTAATATATACATAATGTGATACACAGAAATGACCAGGGGTTCTCATACCATTTACCAATGATTTTGTATCTCTGGATAAAAATTCAAAGCTGGTTTCTTTGAGAAAACTTTATGATGTAAATTTTAGATGAAAAAAACTTCTATTCTGTAGGGATATAGGTCATAAACTTATATTTTCTCCATCTGACATGCTCATAGAAAATAGATAAGTTGCTGGGCTCACATGCCATTCTTCAGACCTTGTTTATTCAAAATACCTTCTTTTTTCACATTTAATATCCATGGATGGAGTTTGATGGAGAATTTCTGCCTACAAACCTGGTTTTCACACCAACAGCAGACAATGCAGGATACGGCTGTAATTCTCTAATGAGAATAAACACAGTATTTTAATCTAGTTAGTATTCTGTTGTATTTACCCAGAAAACTGACGTCTGCACCTTCATCTTCTCTATTGATGATGATAACATTGATAGATACTATCATCCAATTACTATATACCTCTGAGGCAAGGACAATAAATTCTAACTTGGTCATCTAATATGACATAGTCTACTACAATTAGAATACAATCTTATAAAAAATTCAATACAAAACTATTTTCATGAAAACTTATTTCCTAACACTTAATCTGTATTTCAGCAACCTAGAAAACCTTGTTTTCAATCTGTACCTACACAGAATGACAAGAAATTATGTTTTTCTCCAATGCAGCCTCCTAAATCCCCTCTTTGATTGGCAGTTCTGTGTGTGTAGTTTATATGACATGAACTGTGCTGTATAGGCATGATGCCAAGCCTATTTTACATCTACATTCATTCAATTGGATTAGTCATTTTCTGGCATGAGCAACTAAAGGGTTTATATGCCCCTGGTTGCTTTCCTAAAAGATTTCCTGGTTAAGGTTATTAATAATGTTGCTAAAGTGAGATAAGGAATCTTCAGAAGACAACCAAAGGTGTTTCACTTAGACACCACATAACATCTGGCTTTGAAAGCAAATGAGAGGAACAGATGGGACAAATGCAGCTTTATGCACCTTTTTAGCCCAGATATCACCCCAGCTACATTTCAGTATATAACAGAGGTATGTACATAAAATGGTACTGAAAACACTCTGAACTTATTCATATTCATGGAGGGAAACAGACACATCCAAAGAGTAGGAAAACATCACCAAATGTTTGCCAGTCATATAAACTGCAGCATGAATTTCCCTCTTCTTTCTTCTTATTCACCCTCATGATCACTGCTTTTGCATTCCAACACAGGCAGAAGTAAAAGGTTTTTCTTGTGTCAAAGGAATAATAATGCTCAAGCACCAGGCTTTCAGAAGTAAACAATGTAAAGCGTGCATCTTTACCAGTGTTATTCTGAGCTATTTAGCAAATTTGTCACTTTAATGAATTCTGAGGTTTTTGTTTGTTTATTTGTTTGTTTGTTTGTTTAAGCAAATATCAGTTTATGTGTTGCTATGCAAATCAGTGACCATCAGATTCTCATGACATTTATTTACTTCTCATCTGAGCAACCAAAATGCTTTAAATCAGAACAAACAGCAAAAACATTAAGGAGGATAAATTGTTCTGACAATCACTCAGAATTTGTAATGTTTTCCAAAACTCTGAAGGAATCAATAAAGATCTGAATCTGTATGCCAAATGCTGGTCATGTTTGTCACTCATTGACAAAGGACAAAACAGATTTTTTTTCCAGGGTTAGGCCCAGTATAAGTAAAGACTTATGATACAGCTAAACATTTGTTGGCATAACTTTCCTTGACAGACAGTGGAAAGGAGGTCAAACACCAACAACCTGTTTACCTAGGCCTTGCACCTGAATGTAACCAAACAATTTCATATTTCCTTAAACAATTTTTGTGGTCTTCATTTCCTTAAACACTAGTGTGATTTTGGGTATAACTGATTCCTGTCAGAACTGTTAAGAGAATACACAAATAATTCAGCTTAGAACTCAGGAAGAAAAAGAGAGTTTACAAACCTTGGAAGAAAATGCCACTCAAGAGGAGTACAAAGATGTCATGAGGCTGTGAAGGGAGAAAACTGGAAGAACCAAAGCCCAACTGGATCTCAGTCTGGCTACTGCTGTTACGTACAATAAAAAATGCTTGTATAAATGCATTAGTAACAAAAATAGGACTAAAGACAATTTCCATCTTTTATCAGATGTGGAAGGAAACATAGTGATGAAGGATGAGGAAAAGGCTGAGGTATGTAATGCCTTGTTTGCCTCAGTGTTTAGCAACAAGACCATTTTTTCTGTGGGTATGAGCTGGAAGATGCGGACAATGAGCAGAAAGAAGCCCCCATAATCCAAGAGGAAATGGTTAGTGATGTGCCACACTGCTTAGCTGCATACAAGTCTATGGGGGCCAGATGAGATCCACCCAAGGTTACTGACAGAGATGGTAGAAGTGCTTGCCAAGCCACTTCTCATCATTTAGACTTAGTCCTTGGTATCCAAGGAGTTGGCTTGAGGCTTGCAAGTGTGACACCTGTCTACAAGAATGGACAACAAAGAGTACTCAGTGAACCACACGCCTGTCAATCTGACATTGCTGCCAAGGAATGTTATGGAGCAGATCATGAGTGCCATCAGACAGCACATATGATGTAACCAGGTGATCAGGCCCAGTCAGAATGGATTTCTGAAAGGCAAGTCTTGTTTTACTAACCTGATCTCCATCTATGACAAGGTGTCCCATTTAGTGGATGAAGGAAAAACTGTGGATATTGTCTACCTAAACTTTAGTAAAGCTTTTCACATTGTTTCATACAATATTCTCCTGGACAAACTGTCTACTCATGGCTCAGACGGGCATACACTTTGCTGGGTAAAATACTAGCTGGGAGGCTGGACCGAAGTTGTGGTGAATTGAGTTAAATCCAGTTAGTGGCCAGTCACAACTGGTGTCCTGCACAGCTCAGTATTGGTGCCAGTTCTCTTTAATATATTTATCAATGATCTGGATGAGGGGATCAAGTGCACTCTCAGTAACATCAAGCTGGGTGGGAGTGTTGATCTGCTTGAGGGTAGAAAGGCTCTACAGAGGGATTTGGATAGGCTAGATTGATGGGCTGAGGCCAACTGTATGAGTCTGAACAAGGCTAAGTGCTGGGTCCTGCACTTAGGTGACAACAACCCCATGCAATGCTAAAGGCTGGGGGAAGAGTGGCTGGAAAACTGCCCAGCAGTAAACGACCTGGGGGTTGATAACTGGCTGGATATGAACCAGCAGTGTGCTCAGGTGGCCAAGAAGCCCAACAGCATCCTGATTTGTATCAGAAATAGTGTGGCCAATAGGACTAGGGAAGTGATTGTCCCCCAGTACTTGTCTCTGGTGAGGCTACACCTTGAATACTGTGTTCATTTTTGGGTTCTCAACTATAAAAAAGGCATCAAATTACGGGAAAGAGTCCAAAGAAAGGCAACGAAGCTGGTGAAGTGTCTGGAGAGCAAGTCTTATGAGGACTGGCTGAGGGAAATGGGGTTGATTAACTTACAGATAAGGTGGCTCAGGGGAGACCTTATCTCTCTCTACAACTATCTCAAAAGAAGTTGTAGTCAGAGGTTGATCTCTTCTCCCAAGCACAAAATGATAGGACAAGAGGAAATGGCCTCAAGTTGTGCCAGGAGAGGTTCAGGTTGGATAATAGGAAAAATGTCTTCATTGAAAGTGTTCTGAGGCATTGGAACAGGCTGCCTGGGGAAGTAGTTGAGTCCCTGGAGGTATTTAAAAAGACATGTAGATGTGGTGATTAGAGACATAGTTTAGTGCTAGATTTGGCAGTGCTAAGTTAATGGTTGGAGTTGATGAGTTTAGAGGTCTTTTCCAACCTAAATGGCTCTATGAAATGTACAATTCTGCATCAGTGGTTATGCAGCAGCTGCTTTGGAGTGGGAAGGCAATGCAGCTTCCAGGTCAGAAGCTGTGTGATAAATTTAGTGAAAAGTATAAATATGATTTCCATCATGGTAGAGCTCTGATTTGCATAGAAAGCAAAGCAGGGGATTCAATCTGTTTACACAAACAATTTAATTAGCTTGTAAGAGGAAAAAGTGCTGTAAAAATTAAAAGGCTTGTAGAGAAAGACTTCTAGTAGAGACTTGGAGTTGTGAAGATTTAGAGAATAAATGACTCTGAGAAGGTCCATTTCCTTCACTGGAAGGAAAGATGGGGTGTGATGGAAGGGTGTAATGTGTCACAGAGAGCAGAACCAGAACAGGAGAGTAGAAGTTAAAGCCTTACATTTGTAGCAGTGAAGGTGAGCAGCGTTTGCTGATAACATAAAAGCAGATATGTCATCCTCATGGCTTTAAATGCTGTGTTAATGCTTTTATGGGAGAGTTTTATTGACAGCACTGATATAAGAGTGTGCAGATAGCACTTGTTAGCCTACAGTGAGGGGGAAGTCAGAGCAGATGGTCCAAGTGTTTCTTCTGGCCTTCAAATAAGAAAGTCATAGTTGCAGGCACCACAGTGAGAACTTAGAACCATGATTTCTACAGGAATAAAATGTATTATTCTTGTACCAGACTATCTTTGTAAATTACACAAAGGAATAGGAACCAGATCTGTAATTTAATAGATATAAAACTGAATCAAATCCATCATTTTTGCTGCCATCCAGACCATTAATAAAAACCCTGTTCTGGGGACTTCATATGACTGCTCATTTTGTAGTGATGACTGCCTCTTCCCATCACCCATCCTGATGTACAAGAAATATGACAGACAGGGATGCTTCTCAGGTCAGGACTAATCATAAACTGCAGAATTTATCTTACATTTTATAGTTTTAAAAGTAAGTTTATTGACCTAGATTTGCAGACTGCATTTCCTCAGCTAAAACATATTCTGTTTGTTCCCTGGTAATATGTCCTCACAACATCCCTTTGATGATTTTCATACTGCTGTTTAGTCATATTAGTATTCAATTCTGATCCCTGGTTATGTTAGCAGATGAAGGGAAGTACACAGACAAAACACATTTGCTTAGCAATGACTTGAAAAGGTTTTATTAGCTGGAGTTTTGAAAATATCCCTTTGTACAGAATTTCAAGTGTTAACTAGCAACACTGGGACCAACAGCAGCTGTTTGCTGATTAGCTGCTTTGCATCAAGAACATCTTGGTTCACATTTTTTTTTTTTTCCTATGAACTGCCTAATAGTCCTATAGATAGGTGTGTATGTAATTACTATAATTAATATGAGATAACTAATTAACAGTGCTGTAGGAAGTACACAATCAAATTAATGTTCCTATGGTAATTTAGAAGAGAATGAGGATGTTCAGAGCAGGGAGATCATCACATTTTTCACCTCCAATAGCATTCTCCTCTCACTTGGGCAGCTTGCAAGATGGCAAGCTATAGTTAAAGCCCTAGGCAATAAAACAAAGTGGGGGTTTTATCAGAACAAATACGAAATTAATAATTCAGGGTGGAAATCTGAAAGCACTCTCCAAATCTGCTCAGGTCTGCAAAATAGCTTTTAAAATTTTGTGCAAGTTTCTGCTCATGAAAGTTTTGCAACCAGTTTAGCCTGGTGTTTAATATTCATTTTTAAATTATGTTCAGTCTTTTCCTGGCAAGTCTCTGCTTGCTTTGGAGTCATTGTAGACATAGCTGGATATATTCTCACGTCTTAAAGGCCCTCTGAATAACCACATCATGTCGAAAATACTAGAGGCAAGTAAAATAAGCAGAAAATATATACCAAGAGTATGATCGGTCAAAATTTTCTCTTAAAAACTTATTTCTTATGTCAATCTCTGATGATGTACTCAGAGATAATACAGCAACACCTAGGAGATATGACTTTGCTAGTAAGACTATCCAATAAAAGTGAAGGCTGGGACAATGTTCCTATATCCTACAAGGTTAGCTCAGGCAAGGTGATATTGGTGTAAAACTGACTTTAAGTAAACCATTTTTGCTTGGTTGGTAAACTAAAACATCTTGTTTTGATGTTGTTTTTATCTTATGTTTGTTTTGGTTTATTCCCAGAAATTTTCTCCAAATCACAGTGATCTGGCATAAGATTACGGAAGTTCCTTCAAACTATGTGAAAAAATAATCTAGATTTCCAAGGAAAATCTGCACAAACATGAAATAGTTTTCAGTCATCTTTTTCTCTGAAAAACAAATTATAATTCCATCCTGTTTCTCAATTCATTCAATTACATTGAACAACAATAATTTACATTCTTCTTTCATGGTGATGATTTTATACAAATTCAGAAAGAGACCTTTGAAATCTTATGAGAACCTAATAGCTTCTCAACATTATGACCAACAAAATAAATAAATAAATAAATAAATAAGAAAAAAGAGACATAATCGTTCCCATGTGCTTATAACACTAGAAGGCAACATTAACTCAAGTCTCTAAGAGGTTATCATGGATACATTTATCAAAATTTTTGCTCATGCAAAACTATGGTTCCTAAGAAATTCATAGGCTTTTTTGTTTGCTCATTAGTTCTGAAGTGGTAAGGAGACATGACTGAAATATCCAAGCACAATTTCATCCTACATGTAAATATCTTTTCATTTTGAAGTATTTGTAGAATATAGAGTGGATATTTTTAGTTTAATTTATTTTTATTATTATTATTATTTTCTCATTGAAGAAGGTAGTGTTATAAATGAGGTCTCAAGTCAATCTGAATTTTGTAATATTTATAAAACAAATATTTCTAAAAGGTATAAAAGGCAAGTAAACAGCACTGGGTGTGCAGGGAGTCTACGCTCCACCAACACACACACACAAACATCAAACATTCTAAATATACAGAAAATTGCTTTACATACTAAACACAAGTATGCCTATACATACGTACAATCAGGAAAGGTAACAAACAATCCTTTAAGTTCCATAACATAACAGTCTCCATTTACCATTCCTTTTGAACAATATGTCTCGCTTTAAGTTGTCAGGCAACTTGGTCTTCAGGCCTTATGTATCTTGTTCTTCCCAGATCAAAGAAAAACATATCCATCTCCTTTTCAAGGTCAATGAGGCCTGGGTCAAAAGGCACGTCCAGGTCAACAGGGGGCGTAACAGCAAAAGCCTTCGATGGCTGTAGCAGCTTAGGGGTCCATGGCGTAGCAGTCAGATCAGTAAAGGAGCCCGCAGCTCCCTCACTATCTGGCAAGCCACACATTTGTGATTGTGGCTCCACACGGCTCTTTAAGGCCTCAGAGACTGCTCGCCAGGTGCCGAGCAATCCCACTGCAACCTTGTCATTTTTAGCTGCAGAGTCCCACGCCTTGACCTCAGTTTGGTCCCATATTTCAGGCTCATAAACTGTCAGATTGTTAAGAAGGAGAATGAGCTGTAAGGTTACCAGGACAGTCTTTGTTCCTAAGGATGTATGATTCCCCATAATGCACAACTGCTTACCAGCGAGAGGCAGTTGTGTGCACGGGTCCGCTTCTCTCAGCTCGAGCTTCTCTCCAGCTCCAGTGCGCCTGTTTCCAGCGACTTTCTGTATGAGCTTCTCTGAGCAGTTTGCTGAGTTTGGCCGAACCTATCTTCATGAGGCAATCAATGTGCCTGCTCCCATCCTGGTCTCCATTCTGCCAGCCTGTTCCTCTTCACTCCTTTTTCCTGCTTCTTTATTGATGACATAACTTCATCGTGTTGCCTTTTTTTTTTTTTTTTTTTTTTTATCTTGAGGGCTGGCTCCCCTCTTATACCCTTCTCTCCACAGCAGTTCTTTTCAAAACAACTTTTCATTGGTCAAACAACTTTGAATGTAACAACAGCAAACGCCCAGAAACATCCATGCCTTAACGGCTGGAGAACAAGAGAACTATCTGGAGAACAAGAAACCGGAGACTGCATGGAGTCTCCTGAATTCTTTGTTCCCTCTAAACTCTTTTATATTCCCGATGGCCTCGTTGTTAAGAGTCTAATGTTATCTCAACCACGGGGTTTTCCAACCCCCATGGCCACACTCCCAAATCTCCCCCTTTATTAATATCAACCATTTTCTCGACACGAATTACCCCTCCATATCTAACAGTAGTAATTATGAAGTGATACATGCCCAAAATTCATATTTTTTCCCTGCAGAACATTACTGGTATATTTGAGCTGGCTGTGGAATTTTGCATTGTTAATACTAATTCAATTGCTTTTAGAGCTTTTAAATGTTTATTTAAGTTGCTTATTAATACGATTGTGATGAAGAGCAAAGACAGCATTTTTGTAACACAATTTCAACTGAAATGAAATGATGAAATTAATAACTTACACAATCTGGCTGTCTCAGAGAAGAATAAGGAGAAAAGGATGGAATATGTTCTTAAAAGTAATATGAGGACCTAGGACAAAAGCTATGCAGCATAAAAATAATTATATATATTAATATTTCCTTTCAGGATATATTACAAAATGAACTTCTAAGGACTAAAGCCAGAATCGTAGAGAAAGCATAAAATAATTCTGGAAAAAAAAAAAAAAAAAATCTCCAGTCATGAGATCACTAAATAAAAGTTCTGTTTATTTTGATGCTGATTTCAGTAGTTTCCCTTTCTATAGAGAACCACGGAGGCAGAGCAAGCAGTCGTCTTCCTGTGGAAGTTCTCTATCACCATCTACTGGAAAAAGTGGTTCATTGCTCTGAAAATAAAAAGTTTCTGAAGACTCCTCTCAGCAACGCTCGATTTTCTCAGCATGAATTTTTCTTTAAAAGAGGTGTTACCGTTCTGTTACTAATGGGAAGAAAGAAAAATGAGAGATTTTATAATGAGAAGAGCAGTTAGTCATAACAAGTTGTTGCTAAATGCTAAATATCTTTCACAGAAAGTTAAGACTAGGGTAAATTATTATCTGATATGAACAAGATATTCATATAGATATTCACCTGTTGAAGCTGCTTTAAAGGTGACAATACTGTTTTCAGTCTTCTAGAAATTTATTCACATTGAAGTCTCTCTGTCATGTCTAAAGGCACTGGTCATATCAAGGATTCAAGATACCACTGAACTAATAAGCTGTCTTCCCAAATTAAAATATATCTATCAGATCAAACACTCGCATCTGTCAAATCCACCACTATCATGGACATCCTGCAATGATCTGAAGCACAACAGTAGATGGAAATAACAGGTTAGATTAGATTAGAGAACAGAAGTTTAAGTAAAGAGATGATGCTTTATGTAAGACAAGGAATGGAAAACATAGTTTAGTAAATTAGCTCTAGATGCCACAAACCAAATCAGGTCTGTCTTCAGGCAAATACTAGCTTCTCCCTCCCTAGCCAAACAAAAACAAACAAACAAACAAACAAACAAACAAAAACTCTAGAACCTCAGACTGCTAAATCTAAGGCACAGCAGAAAAACTGTTAAATCATGCAGTATTTTGGGTGTAGGATGTTCCCTGTAAGTTGTATAAATAGCTTCCTGTTTAGCAAAACAAACCACAGAAACCTGGTGGCTAAGGTACATAACTGTACAACTGCAGAATGGCCACAGGAAGAGCTGAAGCCTATGTTTCTCCACATCTTCAGCTTTGCATTTAAATCTAAGTATCAACATTTGTTTCAGCAACATCACAACAGATCTTTTCCACCAAGCCAGCAATATTCCTGGCTGAAGGAAGATTGATAATTCGAAACAAATTCACAAAGTGCTCCAGCTGTCCCAGAAAGGTATTTTTCATTAAGAAATAGCAATATTAAAAATGAATAAATAAATGATTAAAAAACCACATACACACGAATGCAAATCATGCATTTAGGATCTCTCTTCCCTGTTCGCAATTTTATTTTTAATTTATTGCTTAAAGAGCACTTCAATGTGAAATTATTTTAATTATTGACTAAAGTTTATTGCACCAAAAACACTTAGCTATTCGAAAAGTATTGCTGGAGGAGTTATTTATAGTGCATAATAAACTAACAGAGAAAGGTCAAGTAAACAGTAGCACAATAGTAGCACATCAACATCTTCTTTTTTTCAACATCAAAAGAAACAGCTGTCTTTTTTGCCCTGAATACATTTATTTTAGAGATAGGTTGACCAATTTTTTTAAGAGTTATTATGATAAATTGTTCCTCTCAAACTTTTGCAGAGAATGCAGAAGAAGAGGTGGAAACTGGTATGTGTGAGTTAAGTATTGTCCTTCAAACTGCCTATAAAAATCCCAATTGGCAATCAAAGAACACGCCTCCTCACTGTACCAATTATTGTTCTTTGAAGAACATTACCACTAATTTAAAGCTTCTAATTTAGGTTTTTCAATGCGAGTTTTATCTCCCTTAGATGGGATTTCTGTGCCTACATGAGGGTGTTAAGTATCACAGTTGCTGAATATCCTGGAGAGTTTAGCTTCCTTCATGCAAATCTTTTGTGGTATCTACCATGTCATGGTTCTACATTGTAGGGTGTTTAATATCCATTTGTTTTGGCAAGTGAATTGAGGTCTTGGTGTCTACACATAGGCATTTGTACATAAGGTACACATCCACACTGGGAGAAGCTGAGTCACTCCCTATATTTCTGATGAAGATTTTCATCCAAATCTTCATCAGTTATAATGGACATTGGACACCCAGGGAATGTGTAAATATCCACACATAGACTCTAAATACAGATGTCATGGGACTTGATTGCTTACATGGGTATGTAGTGTCAGTTGAAATATTTTATGGTGTTTTGCCTGACCTTACACCAGCACTCTAGCAAACACTGGGGTCTCATTGGTAAGTTATCACATTGGGCACATCTCTTTGGATGACTTTGGTAACTGTGAATTCTCAGATCAGACATAGAAATGAGCCATTAATTTTAACTTGAATCCCTTAGGTGAGTTCAAAGTTAATTTGCCTAAGTCAGTAATCTAATTTTCTCTGAGACCATATTTGGGAAGTCAAGTCTGAGCAGTTCCAAAGGTGAATTTCTCCTAAAAATCTCAGTCACCTACAATAACCTCCTTAAACAAATTGTCCTCTGAGGATACTTATTTCCTTCCATTGATTACAGCAGAAGGGACACTAAGAACACTTTTTTTTTTTACAAACTTTTAACAGCAAATATTTCTTCAACCCCTCATGAATTCTGTATTACGAATTATGCAAAGAATTCACTTTCCATCCTACAAAGAATGCACATAACCAATTTATTAAGATTTTTTCATCATATATTAAGGGGTACACTCTCATTCTCTTACCACAGATTTGTACAACTCACTTCTAAACATCTAATAATGGAGGAATGTAAATTACACTGAAGGCTGGTCTGTTGTCTGTGTAGGAAAGGGACAGGGAATTTTCTATTTCAGGGGATTTCTGCCTTATGATGTCACTCTTCCCTTTTTCTTTTAATTAGCAGAGATCAAATAACTAGCAACTATGTTGATTTGCAAACTGTTCCCTCCAGTTTAGACAGCAGTGGGTTACTATCCATTGTTCATCTGTCTTTTGCTTTTTTGGGGGGCAACTGACCCATTAAGGATAGTGGAATGGTTGAAGGATATTCCTGGTACAAAGTGATATGTTGCAACATTATCCAGCAAAACACATTCATGCCTTCCTTTAAAACAGAAATTATCCCTTTGATGTAAGCTAAACACATGGTGAAATGCTTTGGTGGATTGGGGAGAATGCTTACTATACAGTGTTAATGAATACCTGGGTTAATGAGCAAATACCCTTGTTTGCGTGTGAATACAGCTGTTTTCCATAATATTCTCCAATTATTTTTCTGTGTGAGCAACAGTGCAAAGAGAAATCAAAACCACAAAGCACCTGTATGAAATCTGAATGAAAGTTTGCCAGAAATATTTTCCAGTATTTACCCAATTTTATCCTGAATGAACAAGTGCCTATGAAACCCTGATATTTATTTTCCTTCAGTTCATATACCAACTGGACAATATAAAGGAGAAATATATGTGTGTGTGTGTGTGTGTGTGTGTGTGTGTGTGTATATAACGTTTTGTTTTATTATGCATGAAATCATGTTCTATAGCTCAAGAAATTCAGAACCAAAGAGTACTGGAGGCTGGGACAGTATTCTGGGAAAATATCATGACACTAACCCACTTCTTAAATTGCCTTGATGATCTTCCCTCCTTGATATTCTCATAACACAAGGTGTGGTGTTGCGTAGGTGTTATAAACAACTCTGTTCATCACCTTTGTATAAGGAGTGGCTATCTACCTTTAGCCACTTTTGGAGACAGGAAGGTTGGTTAAGAATGATCTTTGGTCTGACTCAACATTACTGTCATTATGCTCAGTCATTTTTTTCTCTTTGATATTTAGTAAACAAAAAAATCTGCATTCCATCCAACTCTCCCTTCATTAATTAGCACTGGACTCAGTTCCTCAAATTCTTTATGTGTGAACCCGAGTAACAGCAGAATTAGCACAAACGTGCCAGCATAGTTAGGCTCAAGATATAAATCTCTGACATTTTGTATTTCTGATGCTCACGCAAGCCATAGAGTCCCATTTTTGTATTAAAAACCATTAGTTTGTAGTCAAAGAAGGAAGAAAAGCTATCAGAATGGTGGATGTGAAGAGGAAGGAACCAAATTCCTCTTGAAGGATAATATGATGAGAATCAACAGACATTGGAACATGGGAAATTACTGTAATGTATAAGAAAAAAAGTAGTTCTGTACTGGGTACCAGAGAAGTTAATTAACTTCTGTACTTGAGGGTGTACAGAAATCCGCTGTACATGGCCCTGAGCAATGAAATCTCTTTAGGACTACTTTGAGCAAAGAGCTGGACCAGGTGATGTTTAGAATCCCCTCCCAGCTGAAATTATTCTATGCTTTGATGAAAAAATAACTCCACCAGAGTCAATGGAGTGCTTCTGCTTTCTTCAGGATTAGGTTGATGTTGGCTGTCAGACAGACATCTGTCCTCTGACAATAGGCTTTCAGAAGACGTCTAAAACAGAAAGACAGTGAGATATTAAACTAGGTAGCGAATGCCATCTTTTGAAGTACAGAGGTTCCTAATCATCTCTACAGGTTCATCATACCTGTTGCCTACATGACCTGAACATATCAGTTTCCACACATGAAGTGATTTCAATAAATGTCTGACATTTATGTTGTGCTTTCCTTCCCAGAAGAACTAAAAGTGACTTTACCAAGGATTTGATCAGTAGCCTGAACACAGATTGCAGACAATGGGCTGGAGCTAAATGCAGGGAGGAGGATAGGGTGAAAGTTCTGCATTTCTCTTAGCGCATCATGCACAAACTATCCTCAGGTTCAGCCTCTCTTTGACTGTTTCCCAGGTGAGTAAGACAAAAAATGCTCTTTACATGTTTAATCTTTTATCTAGCCATCCAAAAATAAGTGTTTAGTCTTAGTCCTTTGTAATAAGTGAATAGAGACAGAGTCATCCAGTCTGCTAAATTTCTGATCTGTCCTCTTAAAGTTCCTCTGCATTGACTGTGAAGGTTGTTTAAGGGATCCATTCAACTAGGAACCATAACGACCAAATGTCATGATCTAATTGGAAGTTTCATAGCCAAAATAAATAAATAAATAAATATATTTTAGTACACAGCATAAAATACATGTCCTAGATACTGTGTGAACTAAACTGAGTGAAGCTCTGTAGGAAATTATTTATTTCTGGAAACATTAGTAAGGAAATTCTTCTTCCAACAACTTTTTAACTCATTAACATCATTTTAATATCATTAAACAGTAAGAAACATTTTTACATCATCTTGGTTTCCTACATAAAATTAGGACTTCAAATTGCTATATGTCCCAGGTTATGTATCCCAGGCAATTTGGAGACTGTGAGGCACACAGCAAACTTTCATAGACAGCTTGTATAAACGTCCCTTGGTGATCTTAGGATTGCAGAATATCCCGAGGACATGGATCATCACATTTCTGTTGTCTTCATGATAAAAAAAAAAAAAAAAAAAAAAAAAGTCACATTAATTAAGATTCACGTCTATTTCTCAGACCTTATGTCAAGTTCATTGGGTGGTGGACACCTGTCCTTGTCTGAAGAACAAGTACTTGCTAAACTTCATGAATCCAATAATTAAGTCCAATTTGTCATCATTTGTTGTACCTTTCAGTGAAACACTGTGGTTTCATAAAATGGAAAGGTAAATTTTGAGCATTAGTTACAGCAATAATGCTGCCTCACAAAAGGGCAAAGAATAAAAAGGGGTAAATCAAAAACAAAACACTAAATCATCATTTCACCACCACTTCTGAAAGGGACATCCTTTCTTCCTTTCTTCTTTCCATGCTACACATATCCTGTAAACTCTAGGGCTGGTCTTGCCTGCTTAGCATGAGTGGTAAGGTTCATTTCCATTGCTCCTAAAATATATGACAGAATCACAAAATCATCTAGGCTGGAAGAGACCTCCAAGATCACCTAGTACAACCTCTGACCTAACACTAACCAGTCCTCACTAAACCATATCACCAAGCTCTGCATCTAAAGGTCTTTTAAAGGCCTCCAGGGATGGTGACTCAACCACTTCCCTGGGAAGCCCATTCCAATGCCTAACAACCTTTTTGGTAAAGAAGATTTCCTAATATCAAACCTAAAAAAAACCCTGGTGCAACTTTAGCCACTTGAACGCACTGCTGGCTCATATTCAGCCAACTATCAACCAATATACCCAGATCTTTCTCTGCCAGGCAGCTTTCCAACCACTCATCTCCCAGCCTGTAGCTGTGCTTGGGGTTGTTTTGCCCCAGGTGCAGGACTTGGCACTTGGCCTTGTTGAACTTCATGGAGTTGGCCTCAGCCCATCGGTCCACCCTATCCAGATCCTCCTGCAGAGCCTTCCTACCCTCGAGCAGGTCGACACATGCACCTAACTTGGTGTCATCTGCAAACTTATTGAGGGTGCACTCGATCCCCTCATCCAGATCATTGATAAAGATATTAAAGAGGACTGACCCCAGTACTGAACCCTGGGGAACGCCAGTAGTGATTGGCCTCCAGCTGGATTTGACTCCATTCTCCACAACTCTTTGGGCCCAGCTATCCAGCCAGTTTTTAACCCAATGAAGAGTACACCAGTCCAAGCCACGAGCAGCCAGTTTCTTGAGGAGAATGTTGTGTGGAATGGTGCCAAAATCCTTACTGAAGTCAAGGTAGACCACATCCACAGCCTTTCCCTCATCCACCCGACGTGTCACTTTATCATAGAAGGAGATCAGGTTCATCAAGCAGGACCTGCCTTTCATAAGCCCATGCTGACTGGGCCTGATCGCCTGCTTGCCCTGCAAGTGCTGCGTGATGACATTCAAGATAATCTGCTCCATGAGCTTCCCTGGCACTGAGGTCAAACTAACAAGCCTATAGTTCCCTGGGTCTACCCTCCAGCCCTTCTTGTAGATGGGCGTCACGTTTGCTAGCCGCCAGTCAACTGGGACATCCCCTGATAGCCAGGCCTGCCGACAAATGATGGAAAGCAGCTTGGCCAGCTCCTCTGCCAGTTCTTTCAGTACCCTTGGGTGGATCCCATCCAGCCCCATCGATTTGCATACATCCAGGTGCTGTAGCAGGTCGCCAACCATTTCCTTGTAGATTATGAGGGCGACATTCTGCTCCCCATCCCCTTCCACCAGCTCAGGGTGCTGGGTATCCAGAGAACAACTCCCCTTACCACTAAAGACTGAGGCAAAGAAGTCATTAAGCACCTCAGCTTTTTTCTCATCTCTTGTAACTAAGTTTCCCCCAGTAAAGGATGCAGATTCTCCTTAGTCCTCCTTTTTGTGTTGATGTATTTATAAAAACATTTTTTTTTTTTTTTTTTGTTAATAGCAGTAGCCAGTTTGAGCTCCAGATGAACTTTGGCCTTTCTAATTTTGTTCCTGCACAGACTTGCAAAATCCTTTAGTCCTCCTGAGTGGCCCGCCCTCTTTTCTAAAGATTATAAAGCCTCTTTTTTCTCCTAAGCTCAAGCCAAATATAAACACATATATATATATATATGTATATATATATTATCTGAGCATATATAATATGCTCAGATGGCACTGTCTCCTGAATTACCAGATCATGTCTGTAGCAGGGTTCTCCAGGCATCAAGAGTGAAGATTTTTTTTAACCATCACATATTTTCCAGCAGCAGGAGGAGTTAAAAGTGCATGATGGAGGAAGGGGTTTTATTTGAGAAATTTTAGCTGATGATACTGATCGTGGCCACTAGGTGCCATTACTGCTCCATACCAGCGGGGCGCAGACATTGTGCTTTGCTGTCAGTCAACTGTTGCATATAGTATTTGATATATTTTATGGCTGAAAAATGACGTATCAAGAGAATGGTGAAACACATTTATATTAATAATTGTTAACTTTAGTGCTTTTTGTTATGTACCTTTTATTTTCAGTAGACCAGCTCCTTCAGTTGTATGTTTTACTGGTTTGCTCTATTTTATTATTATTATTATTATTTATTTATTTATTTTTTATTTTCTGAGACTAAAGAGTCTATTATGTATTTTTGTTCAGCTGAAAAAAAAAAATAGAGAAAATTTCGAATTAGCCCTATTGAGAACAGAGACTGCTCACTCTGATATTTCACAAAGCAAACAGAAATATAGTCACAAGTTGCAGGAACAGTTGTTTCAAAGTAAAAACACAAAGACACAGAAAAATAGTATTAGAACCACTTTTTCCTCTGAGTGATGTGTGTGAGTGTATGTTTGTATATACTATTTATGTATGTGCATATTTGTATATGTATATAAACACACTCTACATTTAGCATAGGAGTTGTTTATAAGTAATCATATGAATATGTGAAATTATATACTGTCTCAGTTCTGTAGATCTACTGAATTCTTAGCTAAATCTGTCTGTCCTTAGTTCTTTACTGTAACATCAGTTGAGAAAAAACATCTCTTCTCCACAAGATGTCAGTGTTTCCTACGCTTTATATCATGGCAAGCTTGCTGTTAATGATTATTTACAGGACCTGAAGAAAAATTTAATTAATTAAAAATAAGAGACTTGCAACTCAAAGGATTCTGCTATGTAAATAGTTCACTTAAATTGAAGAAATAGAGCTATGGCTCTGCTTCCATAGAGAAGACTCAAAAGATTAACACTGTAAAACCAATATTTTATTCTCTTATTTTCCCTGATATGGCAAAAAATATGAGACAACTGCCATGTAGTAATGGGATACTATGAACTGTGAAAAACGAAAATTGTATAGATTCTTTCTGAGATTCCATCCCAAGAGCAAATGTTAAATCCCTGATCAGATAGTATTTTTAAAATATTATAAATAAAACCTTTTACAAGAAGTATACATATTGGTAACCCTGAGAGCAAACAGATTTTTAAATACTAGTATCTAAATAATGGTCACTCTCTTTGTGCCCACAGGATGTCAGAGTTCACTTTAGAAAACAGTTAAGGAAAAACTAGAAGGATGAATTGTCTTTGTCATCAGGGTTTGCAACATACATAGTTTCAAAACTAGTGAACATAAGTGTAGGTAGCTGGTGTTTGACACAATAAACATGTCAGAACTCATATATGTAATCCAAACAGGAATGCTGACATCCTTTTTTTTTTTTTTTAATAATCAAATTTTGCCTTGATCCGGGTTCTTTCTTGCAGTGAGTTTCGAGTTTTATATCAATAGAAACAAGCAGTTTAATGGTATGGATGGTATTCTGCCTGTTGGGTTCTCAAGCACCCAAAGCAGGCTGCAATGTTGTGTTACTTTCATTGACCAGTTAGTTCCAGTGAGATTTTTTGGACCAAAATATGACAGATCAAACAGTATTGTCCTCATCTGTCTTTTAGCCTGATGTAAATGAGCACGCTATTTATATCTAAACCAAAAATACAGTTCTTTTCCAATGATACAATCAAAAAATACTATTTTTGAAGACAATAATTCATTGGCTTCTTCTTGGGCTTTGTTATTTAATATCGCTTCTGTTTTTGTCACACTGAGAAGTGTGTTGTAGGTTTACTACACAACTAACTTCAAGAGTGACCTGTGGTCCATCATGTGTGTGCAGCAAGGATCACTAGGAATAGTCCTTCACTTCTTACAGCAGCAAACACAACATCTTAGACATCACTGCAGGCAATGAAAGGTTTGTTTTCCTTAAGGCTACAGAATCAAAACTATGATTCTACAAGAAGGGCCGGAGGGCAGACCCAGGAAACTACAGGCCTGTCAGTTTGACCTCAGTGCCAGGGAAGCTCATGGAGCAGATCCTCCTAAGAGTCATCACGCAGCACTTGCAGGGCAAGCAGGCGATCAGGCCCAGTCAACATGGGTTTATGAAAGGCAGGTCCTGCTTGATGAACCTGATCTCCTTCTATAACAAAGTGACGCGCTGGGTGGACAAGGGAAAGGCTGTGGATGTGGTCTACCTTGACTTCAGCAAGGCTTTTGACACCGTCTCCCACAGCATTCTCCTCAAGAAACTGGCTGCTCTTGGCTTGGACTGGCGCACGCTTCGTTGGGTTAGAAACTGGCTGGATAGCCGGGCCCAAAGAGTCGTGGTGAATGGAGCCAAGTCCAGTTGGAGGCCAGTCACTAGTGGAGTCCCCCAGGGCTCGGTGCTGGGGCCGGTCCTCTTTAATATATTCATTGATGATCTGGACGAGGGCATTGAGTGCACCCTCAATAAGTTTGCAGATGACACCAAGTTAGGTGCATGTGTCGATCTGCTCGAGGGTAGGAAAGCTCTGCAGGAGGATCTGGATAGGCTGCACCGATGGGCTGAGGTCAACTCCATGAAGTTCAACAAGGCCAAGTGCCGGGTCCTGCACCTGGGGCGCAATAACCCCAAGCAGAGCTACAGGCTGGGAGAGGAATGGTTGGAGAGCTGCCAGGCAGAGAAGGACCTGGGAGTGATGGTTGATAGTCGGCTGAATATGAGCCAGCAGTGTGCTCAGGTGGCCAAGAAGGCCAACGGCATCCTGGCTTGTATCAGAAACAGTGTGACCAGCAGGGCTAGGGAAGTGATTGTTCCCCTGTACTCAGCTCTGGTGAGGCCGCACCTCGAGTACTGTGTTCAGTTTTGGGCCCCTCGCTACAAGAAGGACATCAAGGTGCTTGAGCGGGTGCAGAGAAGGGCGACGAAGCTGGTGAGGGGCCTGGAGAACAAGTCCTACGAGGAGCGGCTGAGGGAGCTGGGCTTGTTCAGCCTGGAGAAGAGGAGGCTCAGGGGCGACCTTATCACTCTCTATAGGTACCTCAAGGGAGGCTGTAGCGAGGTGGGGGTTGGTCTGTTCTCCCACGTGCCTGGTGACAGGACAAGGGGGAATGCGCTTAAGTTGCGCCAGGGGAGTTTTAGGTTAGATGTTAGGAAGAACTTCTTTACTGAAAGGGTTGTGAGGCATTGGAACAGGCTGCCCAGGGAAGTGGTGGAGTCACCATCCCTGGAAGTCTTCAAAAGACGTTTAGATGTAGAGCTTAGGGATATGGTTTAGTGGGCACTGTTAGCATTAGGTCAGAGGTTGGAGTCGATGATCTTGAGGTCTCTTCCAACCTAGAAATTCTGTGATTCTGTGATTCTGTGATTCTGTGATTATGCTGAGGACATGGCAAATGCCTGTAAAATTTAATCTACAGGAGGACATGGACTCTATTTTGTTTGCAAGTTACCTATGTGTGGGGATGGTTTGGAGGAGGTATTTTCGTTTTCAGATGGATTGGACCTTTTGAACTTTTTTTTTTTTTTTTTTTTTTTTTTTTTAAACAGGGACTGTTTGGCAGCTTTTCACAACCATTGGGCAGCTGGCAATTGGTAATTTGCTATGCAGCCAACAGGGTCGCCAGCTAGAGATTTTATCAGGCATTTGATGGCATCTGGTATTTCTTCAAGCCTCTGTTTCTAGTGAGGTTCCCAGTCTCATCTTAAAATTCTGCATGAGTGAATGTCAGCAGGCAAACAAAAAAGCCCTTTCCTTGTTTTGAGAAAATGCAGGGCTTTATCATTGTGCATGATAAATGGGTATCTTTCTCTACTTTAAAATTTCTTGCAATGTGTTATTTACTATTATGCTTAAGAAATGTTCCAGAAGGATCTCATTTTTACACTCCATGGTGATTACTTCTGAAGCTTCTTCTGAAGCTTATTCTGAAGGTCCATTAAAGCTGCAAGGTGAAGAAAGATCTGAAGTATGGATGTGAATACCTGAGATCTTGATACAGCAGAGCAGAACTTCTCAGGAAGCCTTCTGCTTGCTAGCATTAAGGTGGTTGATATAGAGTATAGCACAGTACTCTAGTATACTGCAACTACACAGCAGAGACTGCAGATGATTTGGGTTTAAATGAGGGGTGTCAAATTCAATAACCTTTTCTTGAGCAAAACTACTCTTAATTTTAACCGTGTTACACCTGAAAAAAAAATAGGAACTTGGCACATAATTCTTCATCTTCTGTTTCTCATTTCACCTGCTGGCTCCTTTTTCATAAACCTACCTTGTCTCGGGCTCTTGGGGGACAAATGAATGATATCTTCTGTCTCTAAACTCCTAATCTCAGGAAAACAATATCAGTTTTCATTACTTGTATATGTCGTGCATACTACTCAAGGAGAGAAAATGATTACTCAGCCATTCCTTTTGTATGGCCATCCTAATGTCAGTTGTAACTACTGCTCTTGCCCCAGCTTTCCACTGTGTCCCCTTGGGACTCAGTTCATCTAAGTAAAATGGTCCTAGTGCCATTTTCAGGAAAAATAAAAAAAATAAAAGAGTCACACAAAAAAAATCTGAGAAAGTCAGATAAAATGATAATCTGTTTAACTGAATTATAATCTGATAATGCCATTTACCTGTTGGCACTGGTCAATATTCCTCCTCCCTTTTTGCTGGTTATGAAGCCCAGAGCTGGTCTTCTATTTCTAGTCTGACACATCTCTCATACTCCCATTTTATGATTCAAATTGGACTTTTATATATACATTACTTAAAGTAGTCATCATAAAACACATTACTGAATTCAAGGAATAAAGCCTATGAACTTAAACAATATATCTTATTCCCATTGAAACCAGTGACTTCTCTCATTAACCATACAGAGAATTGGCAACAACACTCTACACCTTCGATTTTGCCACTTAAAAGCCAAAGAGAAAATGGAACTCCCCTCACAAGCACACTCCTTTCTGCCTTGCTCTCCTCTTAATAATATTGAACATTCCCTAAAGAATGAGTAAACAACTAATTTGGGTTGAGTAAAGTAGGAGTCTGAGAAGCGATCAAAGTCATGGTTGTTTGTGTGCTGTTTTTTTTTTTTTTTTAATCCAACATTTCTTTGAGACAACACATTATGTCAGCTCCACTAGCTCATTTGTCTGCTGCAGTTCTATTTTATCAGCCTGGAGTAAAAAGAATTGATATGTCTGGTTAGATAAAGTAAATGGAAACTCAGGACTCATTCCAATTTGCTGTACTTTGATATATTTCACAAACCTGAGAGCACTGCATGTAACACTAGTTGCTATTTGTATATAAATATTGCACATTAGAAGATCTCTTAAAGTAATGTTTATGTTTATTTCTCCCCTTCCTGCCTCCCCTGGATGTGTGCTTATTGGTTTTCTGATTGGAAGACTAATGTCATGTTTTTTGACTACATTCTTTTTCAATCCAGGATGCTACCCCAAACAAGAATTCATCTTCATTGGTAGCTTGCTAGCCTGATAAAACAGAAGGAGATATTTTCCAGGACTGGTAGATACTAATGCAGCTGAGGCTTATAACTGCAATAAGTTATTCTGTGCTGTGCAAGATGAATTCTTAAAGATATTTTATCATTGCCACCAGCCAAATCTATCTTTGTTGTAATTTGGTTGGCTCAACTAGAAATGCACTCAGGATTGTTCCTGAATCAGGTTTTATTATTTCTTATAGTTTTTGTTATGAGCTTTAGTATAAGGCTCTAGAAACAAGGAAAAAAAAAAGTAAAAAATAAAAAGGTGGTAGTAGTGATGGGACAATGGGTTTGGAGGAATGCAGAACTGGTGGCCACTGGTGACCACTGAGCATTATGATTCTGGTGGAGAGAAGGACTTGGGTTTTACTGTCACTGCATTGAGCTATATTCTGTCCATATGAAAACTTATGAAGGTGATTTACTTTTCAGGAAGGCTGTTTTACAGTTGGACACAATTAGGCAATGATGTCTTTCTCTTTTTATTAGTTGAAATACTAATAAGGTGCCCAAATAAATGGACACCTGATATAAAATAAGTACAAATATTTCAACTTATGGCTTTCTCTTTTTGACAGCTGGTTTGAGAAAGGTAGGAGCAGGCCTAGGAACAGGAGGCAGAATATTGCAAAAAAAGGAGATACTGGATTTTGTCTTATTTTTCTCATCATTAAAACATCAGGAACGGGAGTTTAGATCTTGTTCTATGACAACATCATATTTATGCCTATGCAAGACAAATTTAACAGAACTGATTGGGGGGGGGGGGGAGGGGCAAACCTGCATAAACAGCTGATTGTTTTGTACTGGGGTGGTCAAACAATACTGCAGCAAATAAAGAAGCAGTACATATCTTCCACTTCCTAATAACAGTACCTATCTTTCATTTCCTAATATACCATCCAAAGGGACCAGGAAAAGCTTGAGAATTGGGCCCATGTGAACCTAACGAGGTTCAACACGTCCAAGTGAAAGGTGTTGCACTTGGGCTGTGGCAGTCCTGGACATGAACACACACTGGGAGAAGAACTCACTGAGAACAGCCCTGCAGATAGAGACTTTGGGGTTCTGGTGGACGAAAAGCTTGACATGAGCCAGCAGTTGCTCTTGCAGACCAGAAGGCCAACTGCACCCTGGGCTGCATCAACAGAGAAGTGGCCAAAAGGTAGAAGGATTGTGCTCCTCTATTCTTCCCCTGTGAGGCCCCACTTGGAGTCCTGCATCCAGGTTTGGACCCCCAGCACAAGAAGGATGTGGGGCTATTAGAATGGGTCCAGGGGAGAGCCACAAAGATGATCAGAGGGCTGGAGCATCTCTCCTACGAAGAAAGGCTATGAAAGAGAGCTGAGGATTTTCAGCCTAAAGAAGAGAAGGTTCCAGGGTGGCCTCATAGCATCTTTTCAGTACTTTAAAGGGGACGTATAAAAAAGATGGAGAGCGACTCTTTGCTCACTCAAATGTTGACAGGGCAAGGGGGAATGGTCTTAAACTAAAAGAGGGGAGATTTATATTAGTGGTGAGGAGGAAATTATTCACTCAGAGGGTGGCGAGGCACTGGAACAGGTTTGTCCAGAGAGGCTGTGGATGTCCCATCCCTGGAGGTGTTCAAAACCAGGCTGGATGAGGCCCCAAGAAACCTGATTTAGTGGGTGGCATCCCCACCTATGGAAGGGGAGTTGGAAGAAGATAAACTTAAAGGTCCCTTCCAGCCCAAGACATTCTATGATTCTATGAACATACATAACAGTAAAACTTGGAATTTGAGGTAGCTGCACTGGATTCCTGCTTGAAGAAGACAATGCATGTCACATCTTAAGAGTATATAGGAATAGAGAGGGCATAAGAATATACAGGAAACACATGGTAAATCTGTGTCCTTAACAGATTTTGCATGTTAATGGACAGCATAGAACAGGGGAATAACTGTAAAGTTACACTGACGGAAGCTGTTTAAGGTTGGGCTATAATTTTTGAAAATAATAGTAAAAGAAATATCAGGTTGACCTGTAATTTTAAGTCTGATGTTCAACGAAATATTCAACTTTTTTATAGGTAATTTAAATCTATTTAATCTATTTTTTTTTTCTTTCTGTACATGAAAATTTTAAAGCAATATATAGTTGAAATGCCAGTAAATTAAGTAATTAATTTTAATACTTATATAGGACTAATACACTGAAAAAAAAAAAAAAAAAAAAAAAAAAAAAAAACAACAACAACAAACCTCATTTAGAAAATGTGAAATCATATACAGTACTACATTCAAATGATTCCTTTTACTCTGTTTTTCTTTCTGCCAAAGCAACTCACAAAGTTTAATCTGGAGTTTAATTCACAAGTATTTTTTCTTTCTCTGTGTCTCTTAAAGAAGGCTTCATTTCTCACTAGAAGATTTACTCTTAATTGAAAAAGAGCACAGGTTCAAAAACTCTTATCCTCTGTGCAAATTATACATTGTTTTGCCAGAAAGAAACCTTTATTTCAGTATCTAACAATACATCCGCTATTCTTGTTTAAATTGGTATTTTGCCTAATAAGAGTACTTAGTGGCATGTCTGAAATTGTCACCATGAATCATTTGTATTTGAGTATGATAGCAGCATCATGTGAATCCAAAACAATGGTCATTAATACCAAGCCCATATAATTATACTGGCAGCCTACATGTAATGTTCAGCTGGGGGAAAGGGGAAGATGACGGGGGTGAGCGGGGGGGAAAGGGGGAGGAAAGGGGGGGGGAAGGGGGTGGCACACAACACATGGTGGAAGGGCCAAATTCATACACAGAGAATGAAGAAAAGATCTGTTTTCAAAAGTGGCATGAGCTATGTCAGTGCACCAGAAGGCTTAAGTGGGTAAACGGAACAAATAGCTTTGGAAGTAATTCTACTGTGATAAACAGGAGTGTCCCAAGGCAAACTGAAAACAGTATCTGTATCTGCAAGTATTGTCATCCTGAGCCAGAGTCTACTCCCCAGTCATATCTGTGGAACATTTTTGTACTCTTTGAAACTGTATGCATACGATCAAGGAAAGATACAGCATGGAGCTGAAAAAAAAATATATATATTTAAAGGTCTTAAACAAAAGCAATGGACACTGCAAAAGACCTCACTCTCTTTCAAGAAAAACATGTGTCACCTTGTGCCTACAGTGGGAGCCTAGGGTAAGTGCATTTTTAACTTCAATTCCTTTCCAAAATGCGTGGTGGTATATGAGATCACACCAAGCCAAAAGTTTCATCCTAATGCACAGCAATAAATGCCACCCAAGAAAGAGAATTACTAAAAACAGAATGGCAAATAATACAGAATTGCAAATAAACACATATACTTATATGCTAAACAAATGAAGAATCCTGCTTGACTCAAAGAACTGAGCACATCTAGCCATCTTCTTGCAAAACACAATCAGAAGATTGTTGCTATCAGGGTTTTCAGTTCTGAAACTCAGATAATTATTCTTTTTGACCCACTTCAATGATGTGGTGAAGAAATACTCTTCCATTGATTTTCTCTTTCACAATGTGTGTTCAACACCTCATTCAAAGTGGAAGAGATGCAACAGAAAGGACTAGCACAATCCTGTTTCCCAGTCTCTCAGAGGACTTTTCCTCTCGTGGACAAAGTGCTGTCTTGAATTTTAGGGGGTGGGTATTCAAATGCCTGAGAAAGAAGAAGCATTTTAATCAGAAATTGCCAGGTAGTTGCTCCATCCCATTCTGTATTGAATGAAAATGAGAACCACAGCTTTCCTGTGCTGTGGCAAACCTAATCTGATTGTCATGTTCTCAGAATACATCTTGGTACATGCCCTGGAAAGCAGAGAGGTAGGGAATGTTTGTGAGTCTCCCACAAATATAAGGGTTGTGGTTAATCATGTGTCAGTCTAAGATTTAGGATCTTCTGGGCATACATAGAATCCCATGCATAACAGATACTCAATATTCACTTTACTTTTGAAAACATGATCGCTTCTCAAGCAACAAAGCAGGTGAGCTGAAGTCGGGAAACCTGGATGTTAGGTCTGAGATCCTGAATTGGCAGTCAAATGCTCAGGCTTGTCAGTGTATGACAACAAATGTGCTTGGCAAAGCAGGGACTATATTTTAAGTGGAATCAAGATTTATACCGATATGCAAAACTCCAAACTCACCATGTACTTTAATTTTGAGTGAAGTCAAGCCCATTTGACACAAGAAACATGAAGAGTGAAAAGAAATACTAAGTCTTTTCTATTACCAGACCATATTTTTGTTTTCTCAGTCTCACCTGCTGAAAGAGCAGAGGTTTTAGTTAAAATCCCAGAAGTTTAGATAAAATCCCAGAAGCACAGAAGATCCACCAGAAGAACAAACTTATTAACAGTGGTGTTCTATGTATAGTTTTAACCCTTTGAATCTCCCACATGAAACAGTTTTTTGAAGACATGAGAATGCCTGACTCTTTTTATTTTCCAGATAAAATTTTCCGCTGTAAATGAAAGAAAGAAAGAAAGAAAGAAAGAAAGAAAGAAAGAAAGAAAGAAAGAAAGAAAGAAAGAAAGAAAGAAAGAAAGAAAGAAAAGAGAGAAAAAGAGAGAGAGAGAGAGAGAGAGAAAGAGAAAGAGAAAGAGAAAGAGAAAGAGAAAGAGAAAGAGAAAGAGAAAGAGAAAGAGAAAGAGAAAGAGAAAGAGAAAGAGAAAGAGAAAGAGAAAGAAAGAGAGAAAGAGAGAGAAAAAGTGTTTTTATATCAAAGTAAATTTCAAAACAAAAACATCACAATTTTGGTGTCTTATAGGAGTATTTTAGGGCTAAGAATTTGAGCAAAATGAGTCGATACAAATTACAAAATTAATCTAGACATTTCATTTTGTGTGAAACATTTTCTTATGGGGAAAAAATAATGACCCAGTCCAGCAAACATCCCCATTTAACAGACAAGAAAACAGAAGTACATAATAGCTGACGTATCAAAGTTATTTTCAGCTCCATTAGAGAGTCCAAATTGCAGGACTTTAATTATTATATCAATCTTTCTGTATGATCTACATTGCCCACCTTAAGGATGTCACTTTTCCTTAGTCTGCATAATATTAACCCAGTTTTATTTTAATCTGGTACTGCTAAGCATATGCAGGTATCTGAGTAATAATAAATAATAAGATTCTGTGCATATGCACTTGTTTACGGGTAAAGTATCTGTATCATTCATGTTTTCAATTTCTGTCCCACCCCCCCCCCCCTCGTGCCAATATCCATTAGAGTGAATTACACAGACAAATTGCTTGCAAGATTTATGTATCCTTTTCAATATCTTTTTTAAATAACAAAACACCAGAAATGTATTTCAGTTTCTGTTGGGGGTGGAGGGAGGAATTTTAAAGGCAGACAAAAATAAATTAGAATTTAGAAACAGATTAAAGACTTCAGAGTCAGCAGGAGTGGGGTCAGTAGGCAATAGGGCAAACAGGCTTACATGGAAGTAAATTTAAGACCACATTGTAACACCTTAGTCTGGTTCTCACTGTCCTTTTTCAGTGCTACACTGTTTCACACTTACACTTGTACAAAAGGAACACAGAATACAAGATTCTTCAGTCCTCTGTATACATTTCTCAACAGCTGAGCTTCAAATTTATTCATCCCTTTCTCTAATTACGTGAGTTGATCATCTGCTCAATCTGATTCAGTCTCCACAGCAATGAATGATGAAAGCACAATAAAAGCTTACTACTAATAATGTTTTTCTCATGGTCAATAGGATTAACCTATACACACCCTTGGAAAACACAAATCAACGTTTCTTTTTGTAATACAAAGATTTCCACAGAGAAACTGCATGATTTGCTGGAGAGCAACTCTGAGAAAGTTAAGAACCTGAAAAGTAGTTCCAGCATTGATACAAGTTTTGTCACTAGTTTGCACTAATAAATATTGTATTACTAAGTGACCATCATAATTCTCTGTGGTGTTTTCCAAAATTGAAATTACTCCAAAGAGCCTTGGAAAGCTTTTTAATTTAGTTTTTTAAAATGTTAAACTGGACAAGAAAGCTCGAATGAACAAGCTGATCTATTCCATCCCTTATACCATAAACGGGAAAAATCCATGGCACACCTTCTCATGGGAGGAGCTGCTGCAAAGTGAGCAGGTGCTTACCAAGGCCGATGTGACATGTCAACAAGAGAGGTGGACAAATACTGCAAAACCATATATTTCCATCTCTATCTGAATTACCTCAGCTGTTGTTACATAAAGACAGCCAAGCTTTGAAAATGAAGCAGGAAACAGAAGAGGCAGGTTATCACTCTGCTTTTAAGGCTTTCAGTCTTTTTTAAGTGGTTGGAATGAATGAAGTGAATAATGGAAGTTACATGCAATACTCTGGGTTTCAGTTCTCAGCTTCTCTAACAGATAAATGGTTTCAGTATTATTAATGGGTTTTAATAGTTGTACACGTTGTAGCTGTTGAATTTTTCATCTTGCCTTTCCCTAACCAGTACGGGACCTCATGCAGGGTCTCTCCTACAAGACACAACTTTTGATGAAAACTTGAAATTTCTCCCTATCATACTTGGCTGACACTGTTTTAAGACTAAATATATATATGTATATATACATATATATATATGTATTTGAAAGGCAAAGAAGATGAGGAACAGAGACAAAGAGAGATAATATGATTACATGAAGTTCATTTCTTTAGGAACACAAGAACAAAACAAAACAAAACAAAACAAAAAAAAAGAGAAAAAAACAACAACCAACCAACCAAACAGAAATTGGTTCTTTTTATCTACAGCCTCTGCAAGAAGCCTATTTCATCACTGTGGAGAAGTCTTTACTATGAAGCTCCTCAGATTCCCCTGATGCCAGCAAGGCTGGTACTGCTCTGCTTCACCAGCATATGGTAGAGCTGTTCTTCATCTCCTTGAGGATGACTCCTTCCTGCTCCTGAACTTTTCCTCTCCAACAGATGACCTGAAAGTGTTTGCTTGTCTCTGGCACGGAGCCATGTCTTCATTTCCCTCATCTAGAAAGTTCTTGTGCATCCTTGCTTCACTGCCTTTTGCTAATGTATTGATTTAACATTGCTTTAATGTTACTAAGAAAAAAATATTTTTCTACTGCTTAGAAAGCTGGTCACAGTATGGCTGTTTCACTTGAATGTGAAACAAACATATTGAAACATTCTGGGGCAACTGTACTGATAGACCAGGCCTTACCATTTGTTTGGTATATACCATAAGACTGCCAAAACTGTAAGTGCTGTCTCCCTGGCAGTGGGAGCAGACAACCAACAATGTATGGGCCACCCATCCTCTCTTTTGACAGGCAGCCTAGCCCTTCTATGATTATTTTTTTTTGTCAACAGCCACACACTATGTAACAACTGTGTAACAACCCTGGTGTTTCAGGAGCAGTTTGCTCCTGAAAGGCCATAGATTAGAAAATTCCCCTCCCTGGCCTTTGTTTAGAAAAACAAAATCAGATGAAAAGATGTGACAGAATCAGATCATACCAAATTAAACTAACACAATCTATTCATCTTCATTTGGGTTCTTCCAGTCTCCTGGTAAGCCATAACACTTCTAGTCAAATAGCACATCTAGGCAAATGAGGTACTTTTATTTAGTCATGAGAACTTAAAAATTGGCATTTTAGTAATTTATTCTCATCTTATGAAAGAGAAGGCAGAATCTTCAACCTCAAAACTATTCACCAGCTTCAGTTAACAAGAAAAATATAAAACCTCTTTCTTAGAACACATATCTTTTTGAGATGCCACAGATATGACAGAGAAATCAATCAGAAAAATCTGTGTGGGTCTGATTCAAACCAATAGAGAGTCAGCGGTAAACATACCAGGCAGAGCATCAGAGTAAGTACATTGTTTCCATCTTTTTGCTTACCTTTTAGCCCTTAGTTTTGCAACTTACCTTCACCACAGCAGCCTCATCACCAGTAGTGAGATTGGAACCAGTTCCACAGGTCTGTGTGCCCTCTCTCCCACATGTACCAGAGGCAGTTAAATGCATTTTTCATAATGGTCAGATTTTTTTTCTTTTTTTTTTTTTTTTTGTCCTGAGTAAAAAGGAAGACAGATAAAGTTTGCTCTCTAAATCTGATCTGAAAATTCTGCTCTTGAACTTATGCTTTGTACTCAGTGAATATTTGAATTATTTACATATATTATTATTATGCATTTGATATGAGAGTTATTATAAACATGTTGTGGCTTAACCTGAATATGATAGATACTGAGGTTTATGAAAATATCAATTGATTTTTATATACATTATTGTTTTTTAATTTGATATGTGAACTAAAATGAAGAAAACATCTTATTGCTCAATGTGAATTTAATAAGTATTGAGGTTGAGGAAAATATTAATTACAAAAAAAAAAATAAAAATCTGTTTTCAGTTCTGGTGAACTCTTTCATTAAAATATATCCAGTTGAGTTCTATTTCAAATGAAGAGCTCTTTTCGTTTGCTTGAAGGTTGAAACGTTTTACTTTGTAAAAAAGAAGGAGAAGGAGAAGGAGGAGAAGAAGAAGAAGAAGAAGAAGAAGAAGAAGAAGAAGAAGAAGAAGAAGAAGAAGAAGAAGAAGAAAAATATTCAAATTTATATATTTCTCTCTCACATGCTTCTTGGTTTTGGAGCCTGAAAGTGACAGTTGAATTCAGTTCTGTGTATACCACTATAATTCAACTTTAAATTTTTTTTTTTTTTTTTTTTTTTCATGAAACCAGTTAATGAATCTTTCTCTTTCCTAACAACAGCATCTGTGTCTAGTGGGTTTTATGCATTTTTTTCCTACGTACTCTGTAAGCAGAATAGCTTTTCTGACTTAAGGCTGAGGATTTTTTATGTATAGGACCCTAACCCTAATTAATTTTCTTTCCTTATAGTTGAAACATTTCAATATTGTCCTTAATCTAAACTCCCCTAAGTGATCTTGGTAATTACCCTGCAGTGGCAAAGAGATGTTCTCAGTGATCCATGGATGTTTTAGCTAACTCTCGATCTTTGACTTCTCTGAAAAATGTGTTACATTTCCTAGTAACTGGGAAGCACTACAGAGATGCAGAATAATCTTGCTTCTATAGATTCAGCTACAAAGGTATACGTTATTTCTTAGGTCTATAAACTGTGAGTAGATTTTCTTCCTAGCTTGTATATACTTTTTTTTTTTTTTTTTTTTTTTTTTTTTTTTTTTTTAATGCCTTATTGCTCTGGTGACAAATTTGAATTTATTTTTATTTCCAATGTTTTATTTTGTTTGCACTCAACTGAGTTAGAGACCAGAATGGGTGATTGTTATACAGTAGTTTACTTTTAAAAGAAATAGGGCTTCTCAAGCAGCTAATACAGGAAGATGTATCACCAGCTTGAATAATTGTGACAACCATAGACGGTATCAGTGCCTGTTTGTTTGCACAATACCCTACTGCATTAAGAAAGCCATCCCAGCTGTCTTGGGCTCTGGAGTCACCCATTTCATCACTTGACACTGCAGCAGATGTTATGGATTGATAACAGACTTCACTTCATTCACTCCACATCTAAGATTACCTCTGGAAAAAAAAAAAAAAAATCAAATACATTATAACACTCCCAGCCATTTGTAAAGGAAAAAGAGAGAGAGAGAGGGAAAGAAAGAGAGAAAGATCAGCAATTTATTCTCTCTTTTGCAGCATTAAATGGCTCCTTTTGGGCTTTTCAAATATATATTTCATTTATAATTTTTTTTTCTTAACATATTCACGGTGGTGGGTATTCATCTTAGTACCTCCAGAAAGAAGAAAAAAAAAAAAAAAAAGATAAAGATAGATTCAATATTTAATGATTTAATTACATTAAGACTTGGACAGGTTTTAGGTTTATGAATTACATTCCCATTATATCAGATGCCTTATGTTTTCACTGATAGTAGTATGTAAATGCAAAATGTTCATTGTGTTGATGACAGAAATACCAGACAAATCAAGCACTGTAGTTTTTGGTCTAGTAGATGAATATTTGGATGTACATATGCAGTCCTGATGGTGATGCTGGGTCTTGTATTTTATTGGAGATAGTGTAGGTGAATGTTTATTTAAATGCCATACTGTCTAGCATATAAGTGAACAAAAAAATGTGTTTGCAGAGTGAGGTAGGGTTTTCCTCCTCACCTTTTAAAATGTAGCTAACGCAATAATTGTATAAATTAAATAGATGGAATAAAATACCTGGTGCTGTCCTGTCATCTCCTGAAATCTAAATCATATCGTTGACAAAAGTCATGGGACTCTCTTCTCTGACTTTGAAGGGTCTTGGCCAGCTAGTGTCTTTTGTGGGACTGTGACAGACATGCAGCAAATACGGCTGTTGTGAAAGTTAAAGGGTGCAAATTAAAGCACTGAGGTTTGGTTTCACTTCACTGACTTTGAGCAGTTACATGAATCACCTGAAGTGGGAGCAGAGTCATCTTACATTCCTTGTACAGCTGTTGGAGAGCAGGCTGGGTCACACCCTGGAGAAGCCTGTGTCTCCCAGCAGCTGCAGAGGCTTCCAGAGTCTAGCATGGCTAAACCAGCTAAGTGGTTGGAAATATGTTGGAGAGATGCAAGGGTAAGAATGGATTTCCAGTGAATGCCAAGGGAAACATTTCTAAAGTTTGCATTGACACTATGTGTTATTAGGATGTTGAATTCCCCTGGACACTTTGAAAATCCTGGTATAATACATCAGCAGATGCATTGAGAGCTCTTCAACACCTAGTTTTCAATTGCTTTGAATTCAATTGCTATGATTCTTTGCTGTTCATACAGTATTTGTTTCTGCTAGGACAATACTAATAAAGTTCCTGATCATAAGGCATCCAGCACCATCTTGGTAGCTGATCTTATGGTAAAGTAGTTTCTGACTCCTTGTCATTTATACCCTATTATACCCTAGCAAACCAAGTCAGATGTTTCAGGACCACAAGGAGATCTAAACTCTGTCTGATTGTGGGAATACAAATATATATATATATATACATATATGTATATATATACAATTCACATAAAAATGATTTTTCTGTAAACTTTCAAATCACATTACAAAACTGACATCATCTCGATAAATAGGTTGTGAGAATGACTTTAGTATAATACTGCCACCCCACTGTTTAGTTCTGAATAAAGTTCCCCATCAGTTATATGTCTGTATCATACAAAAAGATAACAAAAACAAGCCAGACATTTGAAGCTTTTTGTTTTTATTAATACATGTATAGTTCAGTAAAGTGGTAAGGCAGCTGAAACTGAGATGGCATGAGAAATGATTTTAATGGCATTTATACTGACAGTTCCATGGAGAAAAACAGTTATTGTCTATCCCATGCTTCAAGTATGAAAGAATTTTACTAATAGCTTCTAGTTTACAGAGTTTAAAAATATTTAGATTTTTATTTATTTATTTATTTATTTCCCAAACAGGAAATAGTACACTGCTCACTCTAGTGAGAAGCCAGTACTATTTCTTAATATGAATAAGTTCAGGCAGACTTTTTTTTTTTTTTTTTTTTTTTTTTTTTCAGGTAAAAATGAGGTTTAATTTACCACATCTTTATTCACCTCCTGGTTCTTATTTTCTTCAGAATCTTTGTGGTGATGGAAATTTTAGCATAACCATTTTCATTTAGTTGTTTTTGTTGTGTGTGTTTGTTGTTGTTGTTTTGTTTTTCCACACACTGAAATTACTGCAAAAGCCTAAACAACACACTATGACTCTGAAACCTTCTAACTTCTTCCTGCTAGAAATAAAATAGCTATTGCTAGATATGACAGAAATTGGTGTTGGGGACTTCAGGAAAAGGGCAAATTCTAGATACAGGCTCTGAATGTCTGCGGTTCTCTGTTTCACACAACTGCAGAAATACATGTTCTTGTCTGATAAAAGACTTGGCAGAGTAGATTTCTCTCCCATCTCATATATAATGAAACATTAATATCAAGTCTCAATGAAGCTTTTCAACTGAAGAAAATACAGAAAAAAAATAATTATGTAAAGTCAAAGCCTCCAATTCATTTTGTCTACAGTAGAAAGACATGCAACAGTAACTTACTGTAGGTAACATTTCATACATTAATATCTAGATCATTATTCTTGTGTATGTTTCATGGAAAGAATCTTAGGTGGTTTTGTTGTTGCTGTTTTTTCTTTTTTTTATTTGAAAAACATATTCAATTAACTTATGAACTTTTTATTGTTATTGCTCGTATTCTGTCTATTGGATTCTTCTTACTAGCATCTGCTGAAGTCAAACTACTGAATTGAACTCAGTTGGATGTATTCTCACTCTTGTACTGTTGGAATTTGAATTAGTCTGCCTCTTCAGCTTCTTCTGTGCTAGTTAAGTATAAGTGTTTACTGGAGACATTTCTAGTCTATGCTACTCTGTATAAACTCATTTTCCTTTCCAAATCTGTCCATCTGGATGTTGGTATCTTTGATCACTTCAAGCCATTCACCTCCCAGAATACTCCTTTTCATTGTTCAGTGTTTACTGCTGAATCAACCACACAGACCTTAAACAAGAAAGTCTGCCAGCATCAACACCCCCTGACATTTTCCATTCCAGCTACTTATACCTCACTACTATCTCATATCTCTAAGTAGGAGAAACAGTGGGTGAAGAGGCTGCTGCCCTCAGCCTGACTTTTGATATATCTTCGCATGGCAATGCTGATGGGTTTACATGTGGCCAGAAAAGGATGATCTTGCACTTCCTGTGCAAGTCCAGTTTTGCCATGCACACAGCATGCAGCTAGCAGGACTGCAGTACAATTGTTCCTTTCCCTGCACAATGTTTGAGCCCACACACAAACTTCAATACATAAAAACAACAACAAAAATAACAAAAACAACAACAACAAAGCAGTAACTCATCAGTGCAGAACTTGATCAAATGTAAATGTGAATCCTCTTAAACCAGACCTGATTTTTATGCTTCTTATGGCAGGGGTATAAATACCTGGCATTTTCTCAATGAAAATTATTTTTCAAGAACAAAAGTATTTTGCTTATCCCCTTTAGACATTTAGACATTTAATATACTCTCTGAGTACTTATCAGACTTCTAATAAGTCCCCTGAGATGCTGGAAAACACTATTTCTTCTGTTTCACAGACATTTGCAAACTATTTGCTATGTCTCTGGGAAACTTTTCAGGTTGTATAAGGAATATCTAGAAAGAGGAGAATATAAACAAAGGTGTTCTGATTTCTATGTTATCACACTGCCTATAAGAATCTTTAACAAGCCTATTGCCTCTTTCATTTTTGAAAGGTCCATATGACCCTATCTGGCCCTTATTAGTAAATATACACCATTTGTATTATATTTCAACACACCTGTAGAAAATAGATTTTAAATAACTCATGTTTTATGATCGTCATCTATTCTTTTATCCATGCTAAAGGAAGTAATGTCAGAAAATTGGTAGGTTTTTTTTTTCTGCTTTTGAGTTCCACAGAACAACTGATGCAAGCCAACATACAATGAGAACAGAATATGAGGATAAAAAGTGTGAGATTAAATTATACCTAAATAATACAAGTGAAGAATGGTTTGTAAAACTTGACATGAAAACTGTATACACCTACAATTCTATGGCTTGCTATAATGTCAGAGAACTGAGAAAGCTATGGCATTTATCCTCAAGCTTCTTGTGTAATAAAAATATTTTAATCAGCAGAAGATGAAGTCCTCAGCACAGAAGATTTTGAAAATGTACTGGGTCTGGAATACAGTACTGTAAATCAATGTAAAATATAAGAGTGGTGTAAGGTGACTTAGATGAAAGAAAAATACATCTGGGAGTAGTATCACCCATCTCTATAATCTCTCTGATGTAAATTTCATGAAAATAGGATGACACTAGTGACATAGTACACAGTTATTTTAGGTATGTCACCAAAAATATATGAGAAAATAGGAATGCCAAGTGTTATGAAAAAAGGTGTTCAACAAGAAAAACAAGGGAAAAAAAAAACATTTTGTTCTGATACTCATTGGGAAAAAGGAAATTATTATTATTATTATTATTATTATTATTATTATTATTATTATTATTATTTAATCTGAGGTGTCAAAGGAATCGTCATTTTAAGAAAAAGTGATTAATTCCACAGGATGGATGGAGTTCCTTCCTTCCTAGCAGGTTAAAATGAGGCATCTAAAATGGCATTCATCCCATCTGTCTCTGTAAAAAAATAGCTGTTCAGGCAAGACTAACTCCATCTCTAATCAACAGAGATAGGTGTCCCAGAAACTAGTTAGTGCCTACAATCTTGTCATAGGAAGTATTACCCTGTGGAGGGGAATGTGAGATAACCTCAGAGGTTATATGCAAGTCCCCAAGTTATATTCTCAGTCCTCACAGACATATGGATTCCATGGAAAATAAATAAATAAATAAATAAATAAATAGAATCTATTAACACCAGAAAGACAAAAGAAAAACAAAAAAGAAAAAGAAAAAAAAAAATCACATCCCATAGTCTTTCATGAAGAAGCAGGGTGTCTAAGGAAAGGTCTTATGTGAAGTAGTCAGAGAACTTGGAACATTATTATGAAGTACAGAAGAACTCCAGTACCTAAATACATGGGGGACCGTTTAGATTGCATAAATTGAAAAGTCAGGAAAGAGTGGACTGTGAAGGTCTCTGTAGACTGATCTCATGAAGACACTGAAAATGACGTTGAGCAGTACTAGGCATTAGGACACAGTAGGCATGGGCACAAGCAAAATTTAGGCTGCCAGAACACCATTTAATTTCTCACTCTTCTAAATAATTATACTGTCCTAGTATGAGCAATTCAGACACTTTTCACTTTGAAAACTAACATGGGCACATTAAAAAATAATAACATGTCCTGTTAAATTTGACTCTTTTGACCAGTATCTTAGGTGCTTTCACTCACCTTTGCATGATTAAAACAAGGAGAGAGAAGAGATTGTGCACTGACTTGGAATGATCTTTATCTCCTTTGAGGTAATACAATTTCTGCTGTGTGATCAGGATTTTCTGGGAAACTTACCTCAAACCCACATATAAACAATATACTGGGAACCTGGGAACTAGGGGGAAAAAAAAAAAAAAAAGGAAAAAAAAAAAACAAAAGGAGAAGCTAAAAATGTTTTCTAAAAATGTTTTCTTCAGTAGTTTCAGTACTGGGATTTAGAACAGAAAAGAGTGGTTATACACCTGATGTACTGAAAGTTCTCCCTCCCGTGTTGGCCAGACGAGTCACATTGCTTCTTATGCTTCTGCATTTTTCTGTTTCCACTTTTCCTCCACAGAGACTGCATCTTTCCATCTGAATTTGCATGATCCTTAATGTACTAGAAGCTCACATTACACCTCTTGATCAAAACTGAAATGATATACACAAAATAAATGTGAGCCCTGCCATGCTTCTGTAAAGCAAAATGATTACAAAATCATTACAATTGTTCTTAACCCTGAGAGCTGTTGAGAAGTTAATTATGGTGGCAGAAGCTCCTTTGGAAGACCCTTTGAAAGAAATTAGAGAAAGGGAGAGATGGGAAATATCTTGAAATGGCCTTTCTCTCCAATCCTTAGAGTTCACAGTAGCTGCTCAAGGAACTCTAATGAGAAGTTCAAGTCAGCAGTCTTTGACTGTTTACATTTCAGAAAGGAGAGTAATGAAGTACTTTAGCAAACTAATACAAGTATTACCAAATTTTGATCCTTCCAGGGATACTACCCTGATATAAGTGAAGATATAATTCTTTCGTCAAAATAAACAAAAATCAACTGCTTAATCTAGAGAGGAATATAATCACCTTATTTATACATAACCTAATAATTCTAATAATGCACAAAGATATTCATAATCATCTGAGAGAAGACACTATTAAGGTTTATTTCAAAGAAACAGCTGATTTTGTTTTTCTTCAATGGATTACTCTCCATAGACAGAGTGAATTTTGTTCTATCTATCATGCAACTCTATCAAGTGATGGCCATACATATGATATTTACCCTCCTTCAGAAATTAGTTTCATACAGTGACAAATATGACAGCATGAAAAAAAAAATAAATAAAAAGATCACAGCGTGGGCCAGCATCCTTAAAAAAAAAAAAAAAAAAAAAAAAAAAAAAAGGAGAGATAATCATAGTTAATACTGATCACGTCAGTAAATTCCTTGCCTCTGTGGGCTGAAGTTCTAATGAGAAGTGATTGCTCCCATATAATTTGCTTTACAGCCTGCAGCATTGAAATCCCAAACAGTAAATAAGGGCAACACTCAGAAAACACTATGTAGGTGTGAGAAGGACAGTGGCTATCTGATAGTCATGACTGTGATCCTAAATTGTGGGAAAATGTAAGTAGGCTGTGTAAGATAAAAGGTCAAGTAAAACAAAAAGGTTGAACTGAGGAATAAGATTCCTTCTATCCATGCACATAAACTCTGAGTTACCATGAGAAAGAAGAATTTTTGACCACACAGAAATTTTCTTCCAGTATTTCATTGCAAATATCACTTCTTAAATTTATCAGATGCCCAGCAGTTTTTGTTACTATCTTTACTAATGTTAGTGAAGTACTTCTGCTTTAACACACTGCAGAAAAGCAACCAGAGGGAAGAAAGCAAAGATAAAAACAAAAAATAAAAACAGGAAAGAAAAAAAAAGTTTTAACATTGCTTTTGAATATTTTACTAAGGTTTACATATATATGTACAAGTATATAGTGCCAGTTATTTCATAAGCCTCAGGTACACAGGTGCATAAATTTTACCATTGTAGGAGTGTACTAATCTAGTTACACGCATAGTTCTTCACATACTGCAATGGAAAGTCTGAAAAGTCTGTTTTCAGTTGTACCAGTTTGGATTTCCTAAGGGGAAATCCAATCACAAATGTGACTGTGCTTCTTCAGTGTTTTTACTAGAAATTTTTAGAAATTTACTAGAATTTTACTAGAAATTTCTATGGAATCCCTGATCTTGTATATGCCTTTGTGTCAGGTTCTTCACCTGTATGAGCTGTCTTTTTAACATGTACTGAGGCATTTCTAACATTTAGGATCTGTCATGAGAAGTTTTGTTTTACTACATCCTATAATAAATACTTTCAGATAAATTGTCACTTCAAAGAATCAGAAACAACTGGATAGATTTATTTCATTTGCCATATAAATTCAACATTATGTGTAAGGAGAAAAGTGGCAAAATTCATTAAATAATGCCTCTGTTATGAACCAATTATTTCATTTTTAGAAACCAACTAGATAAAGATAAATTTTCTAGTAAAGTAGCCCATCTCAATTAGATTAAATGTCTTTTAGAAATATTTTTTGATAGAATCCTCTTAAACATATACATATGTTTCTATTAATTTAATCATCATAAACTTCCATCAAATTTATTTCCACAAGGTTGGTTATACAGTATCTTTACAAAATAATGCTCTTTTGATTCAAGGAGATGATAAAAAATGCACAGCAACTGACAAGGTTCTAACAACTGTACATTTCTTTATCCTCTTTGGTGAGACAAGATGAATTTTATGGAGACAGAATTTTTCTTTTTGGAAGTAATACAGTACATTTGGATTGGCAAATGCTAAGTAATCAGTCTTACGAATCTGGCATAGCGAAAAGTCTGGTCAGATTGCTCAGTTAATGGATAAATGTATCATATGTGCTTTCTATCTGAAGCATTTACACATGACATGAGATCCCTTAACATGAAACAAAATCCCTGACCCTCATTTCTGACAGTAGCTGCAAGTACTTAATATGTTTTGGAGCTGTAGCTGTGAAATCTCTTTTCTATAAATATTCAGGGTGCTGTAAAGAATTTAACTTCATGTTCCTCAAGTCTCAAAACACAATTTGGAATGAGCTCTCAAATTTTCTGTGAATCTGCATGTTATGAAGCATTTCATAAGTTCTCAGGATCTGGAACATTACACTTCAAAAATGTTCTCTAAGAAAATCCTGCCACATATTAAAGCAGAGATCCCATCCTCAGTTGATATAGATCAGATTAGCTGACTTTACCCACTTGAGGATTTGACCAAGGAACTGTATATTATTTGCATTTGATTTGTAGGAGCACACTGAAGCTGGTATATTTTGGATGATTAAAATTTCTTATAAACTCTGCAACCATATCCAGTAATCTCTGGATTTAATTTTATGAATTATACTGAAATATCTCCATCCATGCAATTAATCAGATAAAAGAAAGATTAAAATACCTTGTTGTAGAAAATTGCAGAGAAACAGAGGTCCTGTTCTCCCCATTCCTTCCCCTCATTCCCCACTTTTAAAAGCGATAAACAAGAATGACATTGAAAAAAAAAATAGAGTTATATTAGAATAAATGGGAGAATAAATGGGGCTTTGCAAGTTATCAGATTTTATGCATGTGTAGGTGCAACACATAATTTTCCTGAATGAATCCTTGATTAGAATGACTGTTTTAAAATGCTCAGATCAACATGCACTAAAATGTTTTTGCAAGGTTTGTGCAGTTACAGCTTTTCTTATGGCTTATATCACGTAACTGTATAAGTGAATCTTTGATAAATAGTCTAGATTATACTGCCAATATTCTGAGGATCTAAATCCACAGTCATCCAGTAATATATATTACAGTACCTACTCCAGTGTTATGGTATTAATTGGAACATACCACATATTTAGAGCTATAGAAATGCAACATTTACCGTAAAAGTGTTTTGCTTGGCAAGAAAATAACACATATGTATATTTCTTATGCCACTGGCAACCGCAAATTAAACATCTAATTTTTTTATATATTTATTCCAATTTGATGCAAGTGAACTTAAACAGGGACTCAAAAATGACAAGTGTCAACTGTATTTTTCAAACTTGTTTTGGGAATCCTTTTCAAGCATGGCTTGCCCACCAAAGCTAAATGCACTTTAATATGCACGTGCATAGGTATCCTCCTGTTTGAAAATATATGCGTTTACATGGGGATTTCAGCTTCCCTTCAGATCCCTTTTCAAACAACCAATATGAAAGGAAAAGAACTTAAAAAAAAATGTTTTTTCAACTACAGTAAAACTTGGCTTGTCATACTTCTTCTAATATGTTTTTCCTCTGTCTGACCTTTGCTCTAAATTTCTACAATGGAAGTTTTAGGGTTGTAAGACTGGGAGGTAAATGTATGTCATCTTCATAAGCTTTTTTGCAGAGTACCCAGCTTCAGACCCAGCTTTGTAAGAAAAAAAAAATATATATATATATTTTTCATGCCACTTCAATTAGGCCCCCGGGTGAAGATCATACAGCTTTGAAATTGTTCCGTTTTGACAAAGTTCCAAGGTGCTATACACATTAGGGAAAACTAGAGTTTGCTGTAATGTAAACTGTTTAACATGCACACTGAGGTCAAATCTAAATTTTCCCAAGCGTTTGGGTTTGTTTAAACATTAGAACATGGTTTGGTGTCAGTGAATAGGAAAACTTTAATGTTGTGGGTGGGAATCTACCCATCTTTCTTTGTTAAAGTTCCAAAGACTACTGCAATAAAAATATTCATTTACTGAGGGGGCTATTGTGATAAGTCTCCAAATGCATTGGTGTGAAAGAAGCAAGTAGGAATAGACATCAGTACAGTGGGTGTAAAGAAACAAGTCTTCCTTTCTTTTTTCTTTTTCATTTGTAGGAGTTCCAAAGTCCAGTTTTAAATGATTTTTCTTTTTTTTTTTTTTTTTTTCAGGATGGTCTGGTTATCTGCACTCCCATATTTTCTGGTTGAATATAATAATGCTTGAATAGCTGTAAGACTTTCTAATTTCAACAATAATTGCATATTTTATTTCTGTTTTCCAATCATGCCCTTTAAATCAATGTATGGTATATTTACCTGTAGAGACTGAAGTGCATACAGGAGGCTTCCTGGTGCAAATCAGTATACCTTTCTTGAGACAACATCACTACTAATGTAAATCAGGAGTCATACCAAGGATAGAGTTTCTGAACCTAAAGACAACTGCATACATTTCTGTCAATGAAAACATAAAATCAGATGTTTAACATTAAGCTAATATTGTTAATCAATCATTACATTTTGCAGTGCCACAAAGTAGAGAAATGTCACCAGGAAAACAGTACATGACATGACTGAAACAATAAATCCAATGTATTAGATATTTAATGTTTTAAATACATACATGCATAAATTGCATACCTTAGGAAACAAACCTTGTATGTATTTAGTTTTACTGTCTTCTGTTTTTTTAATCAGGACTTAAAATCATTTGTGTTTATAGTTTATGATATCACACTGGAGTAGGCAAGTTTAATCTATTTGTCCATAAATTTATAAAATTCATGTGTCTACTGCATAAGGATTATAAAAAAGAAAGAATCTGACCCAATGAGCAAATTCAAGTACTATGCTGAGTGGCAAACTGTGTGTTAAAATAAACGCAAAAGAAGGCAGTAGTGCACCACCCTCTGTTAATCTGGTATCTGTTCTTGTATCAAAAGGGATCTATCGACAATAACATTTTAGGTACCTAACTAATCTGTGCACATCTGATATCTAGAAATATCCTAATCCACCTGCCCAAATTTAACTGTATACCTTTTCTTATAGTTTTCTGTATAGTCAGGGTGGAAAACTATAGTTCTCCAGAAGACAGCTCAGAACATTTAGGAAAAATAATTTCCAAAATAGTACATTTCACATTGAAAGGAAAATAACGGATTGCTTTTGGAACATGCATTGGACAAGGCCTCCTTCTTGGGCAGTGCTTCCTTACATCAGTGACTGCTTAAGAGTTTATAAGCTGTGTGTCTTCAGAGGATATCAGCTGTTGTAGAATAAATAAATAAATAAATAAATAAATAAATAAAGGTAGATAGATAAGTAAGTACAGTGGCAACGTTAAACAATGAAAGCCCTAGCTAGTCTTGTTTTTGAAACCTGTAGCAGTAATCTGGGATGGCACTCAGGAACTAAGAGTAGGTTTAGTGCACTTATAAACATTTGCATATATTGTAATTCAGTGTTGGTGACTTTGTAGGTAGGTTGGTGGGAAATGCAAGACATCAGAATGAAGGAAAACTCAGTGATTTTATTATTATTATTATTATTTAATTTGGAAGTCATTTTATTGACACCAGTCTAGTAGTGGACTTTGCAGTTTTGGCATCACAGAAAGCTGACTAGGTAAGGTGGCTGGAGGTGTGTTCTTATACTCAGTGCAGTTCACCTGACTTCCCTCGTATGGCTCTTTCTGCAATCAAGGCTGCAAAGTCCTGGTTCAGCACATGATGGTGAAATAGAAGCCTAAATAAAATTTGAATATAACAAAACCTGTAATATCCTTTATCCTATTAAAGCTCTTATTGGAGTGATACCAGATACAGATCCTAATTTCCATGACTAGTTTAGGCATGACAGGTGTGTTTCCTACATTGGTCTGAATTCAGTCCAAAGTAATAGCAACTGAAATCTGCTGCCAGCCAATAAGCTGTTCTCTAGGAGAAAACAGGCTTCTCTTTTCTTGGGTCCTTTGAGTATAGCCCTCTATCTTCAAAAGTGATCACAAGTAATATAGGATGGCATGTCTTACTCAGTTAATTGAACATGGTATTTTCAGCCTCTCAGGAAAAGGTTGGTTTTCTAAATTTGTATGCATCAATGAAGCACTGTCTCTAAAACCTCTTTCATATGACAGTTTCTGAAACTTTCTTATAAGCAGTTTGTGGACTAAAAGTTCCTTATGAAAAAAATGGTAATTGCAAGTATCAGTACAGGCTTTGAATCAAGGGAGAGGGAGATAAAATACTTTGCTTACATGACTGAAGAGCTAAGTTAGTTTGCAGTCAAAAGGAATGCAGCTAGAGCAGGTTCAGGTACATGGAAACAGAGTTTTGGTGTACTTTCTGAACCCCTCCATCACTGAACTGTCTTTGATAGTTGTAATTATAAAGCAGTTTCTCCCATAAGTGTAATCATTACATGGGAATGTGCAGGCCTTTCCAGAAGTGACATGTTGGTGCTCTTTTGGTTTTATACAAGTGCATCATCCTGATAAGAAACTGGGTATCTGTTCCTTCAAAGCAAAAGGAAACATTTAAGCTTTTATTAGGAAATGGAAATATAATGATGACCATCTCTGGAGAGCTTCATAAACTTTCTTTGTTCTGAATCCATTTATCTGCTGTATGATTCATAACATAGATGTGGATCTTTGTCCCTGTGGGGAAAAAGAAAAAAAAAGCTCTTAGATATGAAAAAAAAATAAATCTGATGATGATAACAGTATGGAAACCGGAACTCTGAAGTTTAGTTTTGAATCAGTAATAGACAGCATGGCTTTGGCCAAGTTACCAAAATATCTCCTGTGCCACAGCTCATCTGAGTATAAAATAGGCATATATCACTCATGTCTTAAATGAGCGATGAACTATGTATTTGCTAAATGGTTTTTACCAATGCAAGACAGAAAATGATATTCTGGCCTTTTTATACATTTAAATATCACAAGGGAAGTCATTCATTTTTCCTTAGTGAAATGCTCAGTAACAAAAATCTTGACTGCCAGCTCCCATCACATGCATGGAGATCTGTAGATACAAAATGTATAAATCACACTCCAATGCAATGGCCATGTCTTCACATGGGATCACCTCTAAGAGGTGGGAAAGATGTCATAAGACAGCAGGTGTTCAGAATTAAGAAACCTTGTTGAGTCAGGTTGGTTATCAGTAGAATGATGCAATGTATTCATGAGCTGCAGAACACATGCGTATTTGCCAGAATGTTTCACTGGAGAAACACCAGCTTCAGATGAAAGAATAAGTCTGCTAGTTAATTCTTGAAATAGGGCTCCTGTTTCCTATTTATGGGGTAAATACTAGATGGCCAACTTGTTACAATATGTTCCGTATATTGCAGAAAGGGGAGATCACAGCTTTCGGCCCCACCAGATTGCCATCTATTTTGCTCAGATGGTACGAAGACAAGAAAGCTTTTCTTGCACAGTAAGTTGGGATATACTGTACTGACTCAGACAAGTAATTGTAGAGTGGCATAAGAATACTTTGAAGAGCCCTGTTGAAGGCTGAAAAGGCTGAATTAAAGCTGACCGTTAGGCCAATTTCCAGAACACTGAGTGCCAAGCTCATATGTCATTTAACCGGCATACAACATTTTATTCCAAAAATAAATATGTCACCGGTTCTTCAGACTGGGAAAGGAAAGAGGGCTTGAACATAAGTTATATACAGCCAATACATGGAAATGGCTGGATTAGGAGAGGTTTGTCTGAAGGTTTGTAGAAGAAAGAATTGCCTCAGGCACGAGTAGATCGCATCCTTTTTAGGGTAGTTAACTTATTAACTGTAGTACTGTGGAATTACAGAGGACATGGTGCTTCTGCTCTTAAAGGTCCCAGTTTGCTACAGAACTGTGTATAAAAGACTTGTGCTTGAAGAAACAAAAATTTTTAATGAGGAAAAATTCAGCATCTCCAAGGGTTAAAAAGTGATGATCTCTTTTAAGGAAGAAACATTCTCTAAACAGAGAAAAAACACAGTTCAGGTGAAGAGAAGCTTTTTTCCATTAAATTTTCAAGTACTATAAGCCTTTCTGTAAATATCTTTTCATTAAAATCATATTTAATAAATCAAAATGCCTTAGAAGGTGAAATCTTTAGCATATTATATATCAAACTGAACCCAGCTGCATGACATGGGTTCTAAATTCCCCCAAGTGCTGCAATACTGGTTTAAGCAGAAGTGGTGATTTTTGCCAGTTTGCAGAGTCTGTGGGATTTTCCATGTCTTATGAGAATGTTAATGTGTCATAACTCCATGAGAGAGAAATATGAGAAAGTCTGGAAAAGTAGATAATCTCATATCTGGGAAGCTCCCATTGACCTTAGGAATATCTAAAAAAGTTTTAGTCTTGCTTCCACGACACCCAGTGATGAAACTCAGATTTTGATGTCTGCAAAAAGCCTGGTCTCACTTCATGAAATGAAGAGATGCTCTTACTGTCCATGTTATACCCTTTATTCTGAAATAAAGGTTCTGGTTTATCTTTTTTTTTCTGGTTTATTTATTTATTTATTTATTTATTTATTTTTTTAAGAGAAAATAATAATAATAAGCTTATAAAAGAATTGAGTTAATTAAAATATTGAAAAACATCTCTGATTCACACAAAACCCACTGTTTATTACTAAGTAATGGGTAGAAATGATACAGATGATAACTTTCTGATATGTTCTACCTTTTGGTTTAGGATCTCTTGTCCATTTTCATTCTGTTCAACATTCTGAAACAATAATGAAGTAAAAGTATTTTTCTCCCCAGTTTCTCTACATTTCATGGACATAGCTAAGTATCTTCAGAGTATGATTGACCTAACTAAGATTTAACTCTATAGACTGTACAGGAGACCTACAACATGTTCATTCAGCTGGTAGGCTAAATTAGTAAATAACCTGATTTTGTGTAGCAGAAGTCACCATGTCTTCAACTCTGCCTTTTCCTTTAAATGTGTATAATCTGTAAAGCCTCTTGATTAATATTTAGGTTTTCATTTTCAGCCTCCAGATATGTCACAAATGGAAGCTGTGGTGACACATCTCATATTATGTTGACATTGTGAGAAGATGCTTTTCTCTTGGTAAGATTAACACAAAATATTCAAATAAGAAACTGCATAAGATTTGCATGTCACAGCTCAAAGTGAATCCTGGTATTGTTATCACCCTCATCTTCCTCCTAGCTACCCTCTTGTGATACCATGACCTCCTACATTGATGAATACTGCAAGAGCAGAGAGGTAGATATTAAGGGTGTAGGTCTGGCTTTTCTGAGGTCAATGGTTGTTTTGCCAACAACTTCAGTAGATCCACAGAGTCATTTCATGGAATAATTTGGCATCAGTCCTGCATACAGTTACAAATGAATATATCATGCCTCCTACTCAGAAGTCCAATTAAGGTTGGTTCTATATGTAATTACAACCCCTTCTACTGAATACTGTCAAAGATCTATAAGCATAGATATTTTTTGCTCTGGTTGGTGAGGACATCAGAAGCACAGTACAGATCTAAAAGGCAATGATACAGATACTCCTAGAAATTCAAGGCACTACTTGAATGAAAAGAAAGGATTATTGAACCATAATCTTATTTTTTATACACAACAATATGAATGAAGAACTAGAAATGATTTTATTTGTATATATATATTAGTTATGTCTACATAAGTAACAACTCCAATAATAAAAAACAACAACGACGACAACAACAACAACAACAACAGCTTCTGAGAGAAGTGGACCCATCACAACTGGCCAGTCATTCTTCCTTCCTTCCTTCCTTCCTTCCTTCCTTCCTTCCTTCCTTCCTTCCTTCCTTCCTTCCTTCCTTCCTTCCTTCCTTCCTTCCTTCCTTCCTTCCTTCCTTCCTTTCTTCCTTTCTTCCTTTCTTCCTTTCTTCCTTTCTTTCTTTCTTTCTTTCTTTCTTTCTTTCTTTCTTTCTTTCTTTCTTTCTTTCTTTCTTTCTTTCTTTCTTTCTTTCTTTCTTTCTTTCTTTCTTTCTTTCTTTCTTTTTTTCCAACCTATAAATTAAGGTAAAATAAAGATGTCTTGTCTCAATCTTTAAAAACAAAGGAAGAATGGTTTCTTTATTTCAGTTAAAACTGCTCACCTGAGGGTTGTAGAATTTAGTCTCTCATGGATGCTGTGTATATCCAATGCATATTTGCTCTGTACTGTTGATGATATCACCACAAAGGAGCCTCATTATGTAGAGATATGGTGATATTGCCAGGAGTAAAACAATGCAAGGAAATTGCCAAATTTGGACATTATCAAAATAACAGCAATCTGTATAATGGAAATTATTTTCTGTTAATTTTCACAAGATGGAGAGGAAACATTTTAAAATGTGAGTAAAGATCCCACAGGGCATGCTTTCCACTTTCTTCAACATCAGTTGACTCTGATCTTTTTCTTCAGTTACCAAGCTTAATAGCAACAGGACAGCAGATGCCACCCTGTCAACAGGAGCTTTGAGAAGCGTAACATACATCACTGAGGTTACAAATGGCAAAATATGAAGCCATACACACACAAAAATATCCCAACAAATGTAAGGAAAACAGAATTTTAAAATTCTAATTCAGCATAATATGGAGAATATGAAATGATAGCTTTGTTTATTTATTTATTTATTTTTTAATAGATCACAGTGTAGCTTTTCTGATTAGGAAGGAAGAATGTACAGTGTTTGCCATAACTGTAGCGTATGAGATAACAACTCCATGTAAAGAAAGTACATAGATCTGTACCTCTACATTTTAAAAATATTAATTGCATGTTCAGTTATGTCATATGGCTATCAGTTTTTTTATATTCTGTTAAAAAACACTCATAAACTATGGTTCTGTGTTATTGTTGAGATATTAGAGAGAGAGAGATTAAACTGAGAGATTGGTCTAGGAATCATACTTGAACTAATAACAGAAACTTCCTATCTGAAATCTTTATCCTGATTTTTGTTTGTTTGTTTGTTTTCCTCCAGTGAGGCTAAAGGATTATCATAATTTCTTTTAAAATAAATAAACAAATAAATATGTTTTGTTTTGTTTTGTTTTGTTTTGTTTTGTTTTGTTTTATTTTATTTTATTTTATTTTATTTTATTTTATTTTATTTATTTATTTTAATTCTGTTTTCTGCTACTTTACCTAGGAGAATCCAGCAAGCATTGAAAACTGATTCAGGAAACTTATGCCATCTGACCTTATTTCATGTGTTCCCTCTTATGAGCTGGAACAAAGGAATAGGCTGGGTGGAATTAAAGAGTGGGGTGTGTGTGTGTGTGTGTGCATGTGTGGTGCATGTGTGTCTGTGTGCATGTGTGTATAAAGAAGTGGTGATCAGACGTTGCTGATAAGAGAAGCCAGTGGTGCTTCTGGGTGATGTGTGTATTCAACTCCAGGCTGACTCCTCTTATGCTAATACAGCCAATTTCCTCTTTTATTTCATTTCTGGAGCCTGAATCTGTGATCTCTGATAAGGTTCCCAAGGATACCGCCTTCACTCACAAATGGGCAAGTAAAGGGGGGGGCAGGTGACGGAGACGTGTAACTCGCAGAGAGCACTAGTGGATGAATAATTTAAAACTCTGCCCGGAGATTTGAGGCAAAACAGAGAGATAAGAGACACCACAGGGTCTTCTCTGTTTATTCAGAGCTTCATCTTCCAATGACAAGTGACCTCTGAGGTCAAGGGCATTATGGGAAATGGAGCCAACAGTGGGAAAAGGTACTACATCCCAGAAGGAAGTAATGATTCATTTTGTGTCAAATGAAAAATTGATCCTTTTTTTCCCGCTTCACAATTTTTCTCTCTCTCAGGTTTCATAGAGAAACTTTGGGCCCAATGATGACACACGTCTGAACTGCAAGCACGGATCACGAACAAAATGGCTGGTAGCAATGGGATTGCACCAGTGTGAAACTGGTGCAAGATAAGAATCAGGACCTTTGTTTAAGCAGCAGTGCTGTCTGTGTCTGTACACAAGGAGTCTGCTTTGCTAGCAGTTTTATCAAATCAGATATGTATAAAGGCTATACCTCAAAAACATCACAGGCTCAATCCACCTCAGTTAAATTGCTGTTTTTTCACTGGAGCTGCCTTAATTTACATCCTCTCAGAATCTGCCCTCGTGTTTTTAAACAAAACACTCCCTCCTAACAGTTTTAAACATTTATTTCATTCGTTAATAAGAGTATTTACAATCATGGTGTTATTTGGTGTTTATAAAGAAGTCCAAACACCTAAATATTCTCAAGAAACACTCAGTCTTCCTTGGGTTTTATACAAAAAAAGCAAGGCACATTTACAAGCTCTGACTCTCATTGTTGTCTTTTTCTTTTGGGAAATTCTGAACTCGATGCCTCTTCTACAGTTAGAAAAATCTGAAGCTGTTCACCCTGGTCATATTTATATTGTTAGCTTTAGGATCTTACAAATTCTGACAGTAAGAAATATCCCTAGAAGAGCTCTGCTCCACATTATCAAAACCTTCTGCTCGGTCATTCCTATTTGTTTCAATATAATGCAGCCATGACCTCTGTAGCTAAAAAAGGCGAAGTCAAACGTTTCTTAGTGCTGGTTTACATTCCCCTGCCTCTTAAACTGCTGTTTCTGCTTTTCTCTGTTTGAATTGTACCCATGTTTTCATTCCTGAGCAATCACATACCTTTTATCTTTTTAGATAAACATGAAAACATACCAAGGTCACTGCCCGGTGAGAAGTTAAGATTTTGCGTGACTGCCATCCAGTTGTACCATATATGCATTTCTCTTCCAATCGCCCCCTCCCACTATGAACCAGTCCCATCTCAGAAATGTTTCTTGCAGGTTTCTGGAACCGTTTGGACAAGTTCTGAGGTTGACTCACATCACACCTTGCTTACTAGTTAACGCAACCCAAGCACGGAGCAATGTGCTGGGCGGCAGCAACCTGCCTGGACTTCTGGCATGACTCATGCCCAGCCATCTTGCCCACTCCTTTTCATGCCCTTGTTTTCATACTCATACCCTGATGCTCTCATAAGCCTAAACCTGAACATCTCACCCACAAAGCCACACTACTGTGAGGGCTTGAAGGATTTAGCTGAACTGTATAACCCTGTTGCTCTTTAGGTTCACAACAGACATTTTCCATGGGGGTCCTGCTCATTTTCATCCATTGGGGCCAGATATCTTCTGCCTCATTTATACCAGTAGGACAAGGTTCAGTCCTCATAGTTGGAGTTGGTGTTGCACTAGGACAAACGACATGGGAATCAGCCCTCCTGGTCTCACAAGGGTGTTTCTCCCTAGCTATGAGTAATGGTGGTGGGTAAACAAAATATTCTCCTTCATGTTGTAAGTGAGAACAGGGAGGTGAGGGATGTAGATACTGACTTCATTTTAAATCATTACACTCATTCAGTAATGGGATTTTGCTCTGGAGGGCAGGATAACAGCATTGATACTAAATGGTCAAATATTATAATGACCCACTATGTGTACAATTTTCTGTCTCAAGACCAAAGTATGTGTTTGTACATGTGCATACTTACACATTGGCAAAGTCTAGAGTATTTCAAGACATTATATCTAATTAAGGTAGAAATATTTACATATCCACATTATATCTAAAGCAAGTTTGTCCTACCTCCAGTTCAGAGTCATCGCCTTAGAATTTGTGTTGGCCTTTACTGCTTAAACTGCGAAGGCAGAGTGTAGGTCTCACTTTTCTTTTGAGATGCAGCTATAGTTTACACTCCAAAAATCATTTCCTTTTTCATAGAATAAGAAAGTAAATAGAGAAAATCCACATGATGTGGAAGGCTCTGGTTCAGTTCCTTCTGCTCAACAGGGTCCTAACCCATACATACAGACTATTTTGGTTTGGATACATGTTTGGAAAAGAGTTCAAGATTTTCTTCATATAAAAGAGGAAATGCGTTATTTTTTTTCCAGTAGTTTTTTAGTAAGAAAGGCATATATACTTGCTGGAGCAGAACTCAGAAACTCATGCCACATCCTCAAAAAGTTATCATAACTGCTCCATATTTCCTCAGTTATTTCCTGTACAGAGGAAACACTTCTGAAGGAGAAGGAATTGATGGAACCAGTACACTAGAGGTTAAATAGCTTTTTACATAGTTAGAAGAATTATAAGAACAGTCTATTAAACTAAGTCAATTAATTCCTGGTATGAGCTCAATTTCTGAGATATTTTATGACTGCAGAATGATGATACCACCATATTTCTTAAGCAATGTGATGGTCAGTGCCACATTTGTTGTTCTAATGATAACCAAAGCACACTGAAAGTACTTTATCCCCTGGAGCACAGAGATGGGGAAGGTTCAGATCACACAACCTGACAGGATCGAGGCATGAACCACCAAAGTGACATGAACAAAAACTTTCTTTGGAGGACAGGAAGCACCACTCTGGGTTTGGTGGGAAGGTAGATACAAAAGTTAGTCTTTGATACACCATAATATTAATGGTTTATCAGCCTCCTTTTACTCTTTCTAGTTTAGGAGGTTAAATGCTCTCTTCAGCTTTGAAGCCGTGTCCTGCTAAATACTGAATCCCAGAGCAACAACAATTCTCCAGAATTAAAGGTTTTTAGGTAAAGCAATACATCTGAAATATTGCATTCACAGTAAAATTCCTGGCAATTTTTTTGGAAAAAAAAAAAAAAAAAAAAAAAAAAGTCATTCATGATATTGCTCTTTCTTGCCTGTTAAAAAAAAAAAAAAAAAAAAATGCAGCAAATCTAACACCTATTACGCTGATCGGCTGTTTTCCAATGAGATGACCTCTGTCTCTCTTCACCCCACCCCAACCCTGATACTGATTGAATTAACTTATAGAAAAAAAAAAAAAAAAAAAAAGATCATTATACTGTTTAGAATCTGTCATTTACAATTTCCTTCTTATCCACATGTTCTAAACTTTAGAAAAAAATGTATTCAGATTCTGTTCTGAGTAATCGCCAATGAGGAAAAAAATGTTCCAGATGTTATTCAGTCCTGTTTGTTTTACCACACTGCACTGAAGATTGTTATGGGACATCCATTGTTGAATGAAAGCATGGATCAACATAATAAAATGAAAATGGAACAAAAAAGAACACAGGCAGAGTCTGGGTAGAAGTTTTTTAATCTCTGGCTTATTTTTAATCATCACTGAATATCCCCTCTTCCAGATTATGGTTAGTACAGGAAATTAAAGTGTGAAGAGACTGGATACAAGACTGGACCTGGCTCAATGAGTTGTTTCATACTTCTGTAATAAGTGTTGGTAGTTGAATCTTGGACCCATTAAATTCAATATCAGACTCCGTGATTTACTCAAGTGCTACTGTTTTCTGTCTCTAGCAATCATATTCTCCATTTTATAAAAATGGGAAGAGGAAGGATTTCAGACATTGTATAACAGAAATATGACTGTACATCAGCTTTTTTATACAGCAGGTAGGAGTAGGGTTCCTGAATCCCCCTGACATACTATGTTTAGAAGACAGATTCAGCTTTTACTGGTGAACAGACCTTTCAGACATTTGAAATTGGTTCACCTAGCAGTGAGATGATTTCTAAAATGAAAGGCCCCAAATGAAGCATAAAAGTGAGAGAAAGGGTATACCACAAACTAAGAGTTCATTTTTATTCCACCTCCTGCAGAAAGAACAGTAGCAGGAAATAACGTTATATTCCTTCTTTTTATTTACATCAGTTTTACACTGACATAACACCATTCAGCTTGGTAGAGCTACTCCTGATTTATGATGAGGTAAATGAAAGCAGAGTCAGACCCCAAAGGAATATAATATAGACCACCTGTTTTGAAAGAACAACTGGGCTAAGAAATGACTTATATACTGTACATATAAGAAGCATGTGAAAAGGGCATGGTGAGAGTAACAAAAGCCTTCAATTATCCAGGCCTAGACTGGATTACATTAAGTGGAGGAAATAAGGTTGGCAGTATGTTTGTGGATCTGGGACAGGATTGCTTCCTAATTCAATATGTGCCACGACCAACCAGGAAGGAAACTGTATTAAAGTTGTGATTAAGCACTGAAGGGGCATGATTGAATACCTTCCCTCTCTTTCAGAAGTAGGAGAGAATCAAAGATCATAAGCTCAAAAGCTCAAGAGCCAACTAAGCAGAGAAGATGAAGGTAGGAAAAGTGAAACAGTTACTGATTTTTTGAATGTTTAATGTAGGAAAACTTGCTGTATACTGGTATGTTAAACATATATATTTGACACCTGTTGTCAAAGTAATTGCATGCCTTGATACCACTAAAACCAAGACAATGTAAATTCATAGACTGCAACGAAATCTACAGTTCTACATTTACAATAAAAGTGAATTTCATAAGGAAGGTAGCAAAAACAAATAAAATAAATGAAGTTTCATCTACATTTTACAGTTTCATATGGATAGCTGTACTAAAACTTTCATTGTGTGGACACAACTTATACTGGCAAAGTTTTATTTTTGCTAGAATGACTTATATTGGCTCAGAAAGTACAATGAGCTAGGAAAGCTAAAACATTATTTTGCTGGTTTAACATCTACCCTGGATCTGGGACTCACCTCACTTAACCTTATCTATCTAAGTGTCCCAGCTAGTCATCCAGGCCACTTCATAGTCAACAGAGACAGATAGGAAGATAATTCTCACCCATACTAAATACCTATTTTATCATAGGTTCAACTTCCTCTAGAGTTTTATTCATTGACCTCAAAAATACTGATGACCAAAATTAAGTGTGCTTAAGTGTACCACTAAGCTTTTCAACTAACAACACTATGCAAGACTTTTAAAGGTACCCAAATTCCTTGTGAAGAAGCAGGTGTGACAACAACAGATTAAGTCCTACAAGTAGTAGGATTACATCACTGTGGCTAGTTCCTGGGCTAGTTAACCTGGTTCTGGTGGTATTTCATGACACTGTGGTTCCACTGCCTTGGGGTCCGGAGTTAGCTCAAGTGATAGGTGAGAAAACTGCACAACACTGCTTGTCATAGGCAGATCCTTCTGGCAGATAAATACCTAAACAATGGCAATGGAAAACATATCTCTGTACAGCATATAGTGAGTTGTTTTTGTTTGTTTGTTTATTTGTTTTGTGAGGATCTGTCTTAAATTGTTGATTGCATTCTTGTTCTTGCTAAAGCTGGAAATCAGCTGTCCAGGAGAGCAGGTTCAAAAATCAGACATCCCTTTAGGAATTCATCCTACCACATGAGGTCAGAAGTAGCTAATGCTAGTGTTAGGGACACTAGGAAGATCTGCCAGAAGCCCCATGCCTCCCACTCATCTTCTGCCTTTCTGACACTGCTTACACTGCTTAGATTGGTGGGAACCAGAAAAGAGACAGTAAAAACAAATAAACAAAACACCAACACCACTAAAAAAAAAAAAAAGGGACTGGCATCAAGTTGTGGTTTTGACAAGACTGCTCCATTTGGATAAATAAACAAGGAATATAGCCTTTTCAGTAGTCGTGTTTTACAAGTAACTGTATCCTAGCCAAATTTTAATTTGAAAAGCTTCCTAATTACTTTTCAAATTAGAATGTCAATAGGATAAAGTGACAAGGTTTCCAAAGGCACTTTGAGAATTTAGAAGCCCAGTTCCTTTTAATTTCAAGCCCAGGAGAAATACACACCTCATTCTCCAATATGTTTTTAAATCCTTCTCCCAGTGCCCTCACTTTCTTGTGTTATAATAAAGAAGGCTGATCCAGTGTTTTATACAACCATCTTCCCTATTAAAATGGCTTCATTTCAGTGTATTTATCTCTATTTGTCCAAATAATCTGAGATACACTGCTCATTACTGTAGTCACATTGGGTCTTCTTCACAACTGGGCTAGTGACTTGAAAAAAGTATTGTGTTGTTTAAGCTCCTAAGGCAAATCAGCAAAATTACTGTAGCTTTGCTTTCAAAATAAGATAATGATTTCTGTCCCATTTGCAGCCCACACTCTAGGGCTTCTTTCCTTCTTTCCTTTCAGTTCCCAGACTTCTCAAAGTGGCAAAATAGGACTATGAAAGATGGAGGAGAGGGTGGGATGGGGGTCATAAATGGAAGAAGGACTGTTAAAATGTTCAGGCACAGAAATGAAGAGTCATTAAAAAATACCAAAGAAGGCAAAAAGCAGTAGAGGAGCTAAACTAAAGAAAGAAAAATAATACATAAAAGAAACAGATAATTTGAAAATGAGTCAGTAAGACTGTTAATAGATGAGTGTGGGAGAATCTGTGACATATGAGCTTGACTTTTGGCAAGAGTTTCAATTAATTCTCCCCAGCATAAAAAGATGTTAAAAATCAGATATCTGAGACTATCATACAGATCTTTAAAGAACAGCAATAGTCATTTGTCCCCTTACTAAGCACTTGTTGATCAAACATCTGGGTTCAGTACACAAGCAACTAGATGAAATGTGATAGCCTTTGTTTTAAAGGAAGTTGAATTGCATCATCCTGCAGTCCTTTCTAACTCTAAAATCTTTGTTTCTATGAACCTGAGGTTTTCATTGGTAGATACATTCATTAAACATCAGTTTATTAACCTGTTTAAACATGACTGCATCTTGAACCTGGAAAACTGTATTGGCAATAACAGATTTAAGTTAAGCAAGTGCTTGACCACCCTGTTGAATAAAAGTGTAGATGACCTCTTTAATATCATACTTTAAAAAACTAAGGTGAAGTTAAAGACTTGTAAAGAAAGATAGTTCCAGGCAAGAATTGCTATGTACATTCAGACTTGGTGGTGTTTTGTCTCTAGTTGCAGGAAATGCTTTTGCTAGAATGTACATTATGTGCAACACAAAATATCAGTTAATAGAAGAAGCAGAATCATAGTCCATAATGCAGTATATGGATATTTCTCTGCCTGCTGCTCTATATTATCTTCCTTGTTGAGAATTCAAGAGAAAAATAAAAATTAAAATTAAAGAACATATTTTTTTTTCATCCTGCTATTTACTTCTACCTAAAGAAACAAACATTCTTTACACCTTCTAGAAAACTGTCAGTGTGCCAACAAAATAAAAGAGGTACCAACAAAAATAGCTCTCTATAAGTGCGTATGATAAAGACAAAAGAATATTTGTTTGTTTTATAAATGAATGTGGGCACAGAGGAGTTACATTGCTTCTCTGAAAATATCGTGACAGATCCAGAGTAAAAAGTAAAGCCTTGGACTCTCGATCTAGTCCCTTGAAATCCAGGCCACACTTCCCAATCAACATATATGCACATACATGCTTACATGTGTATAAATACTTCAAACAGTCATCTTTGAAATATGCAAAAACATATCTGTGGGACTTTTCATATATCCCACCAGTAATTCCAAATGGGAATATAGCCAAACCAAAAATATGCATGTTCATTCCCATGTCTACTCACTTTTCATTATCCTCATCTAGGTATTTTAATCAGAATGGCAAAAATTGCTGAAACCAATATGGAAAAATGTATATCAGAAGCTAAAAACCCTAAGACTGGCATACAAATCATAAGTTGGGCACACACTTATATGCTTGTTTTTGTTTGATTTTACACACTGTTTTTCTTCTTTACAAGAATACCTTCCATCTGATTCAATCATACCTCTCACAAGAACTGCTATTTTTTCTAACTTCATACCTGAAGTAGTTGTTGGCTAGTATTGGATAATATTAGCTGTGACATATTTTTAAAATTGCTACCAGCAGCACAAGTGTAAGAGATGTGATTATTTATTTATTTATTTTAATGAAAATAGAAATTGCCTCCTTCTTGTATACATTTGCAAACTAGGCTCAAAAAGTAAAGAATTTGATAAGATTAACAAGATTAGAATAGAGCTGTGCTGAGGTCTGTTCCTTTATTTGTCTGTGTTTATTTTCATCACAGTTACTGTGAATGGAGTTTCATGCCTCTATTTTCTTTTGAAGGGAAAAAAAAAAAAAAAAAAAAGATAATTTCAAAGTTTTAAAAAAATGTCTCCTATGCATAACAATACCTGGGTACTCAAAGCAAAAATGACTAAATTCCACTATTCTCAGTCCCTGCTGCTGTGAATCACAGGGAACCAATCACAGCTGCCTAATTAATCTAGGACCCAAATGATTCAAATGAAGATGTGCTGTCTTTCACTTTAATGCAAACTCTTTTAAGAGATTTTATAAGACCTAAGGACCAAGACCAAAACTTCTTCATGATCTATTCTGGAAAATAAATAAATAATTGGCAATAAACATCCCTGGCTCTTTCACCACTGTAGCACATACATAAACTATCCAAATATTTACAAAATTTCTTGCAAAATGACATGATTGTTCCCCCCACCCTGATAAAAAATTGACATTGATTGTATTATATTAATCTAACTGGTTGGCTAGTTGAACTAGGGCAGCATTAGCAGACGTGACAATATAACATATTTGTATCCTCCTAATTACACACAGTCCTGTTTAAATTCCTCTAGGGAATTTTGGTAACATTATTAGTCATAAGGAGAAACTATCCCAGAGGTTATTCAAAACACTTGGTTCACCATGTTGCAGCTAGTATTGACCTGGTATTTTTAAAGTCTGTAGTGTATCAGCCAAATCTAGCTTTCTATCACTTGATCTTCAGAATACATCTACGTTCTTTCTCGTATTCACTGTAGTTTCTTACATTTCTTTCATTTTCAATTGTGCAATGTATGTGTAATTAACTTGTTGCAAGTAATTCATTCTCAATCTCACCTTTTGCCTAGAGGGAAACAAATGATTGCCATAGAACATTCTGTTTTGGTACGGCCAGATGGATGCAAGCAACAGTTTTGTCAGGAAAATCAAGGTAAAATGCACCTGGTCTGAATGGAAAACAGAATGATATTTGGGATAGTCTTTTCACCACCCCATGATCTCTCACTTTTTTCAATAATAGTGTGTCTCCCATACAAAAGTTTCTGTTATGTTTTCTGATATATTTTACCAGAGAACAAGTCTTACTGACTACCGCAAACATGGAAGAGGTAATATTGGGCTTGGTGGTTCTCAGTTTTTTTCCAGTTCAGCAGAATCAGCAGAATGTCTTTATCATTTCCTTCAGTAACATTTAATATATACGATTTTTTTTTTTTTGAGATTGCTTTTATTTAAGAACAACCATATTTTATTCAAGAACAACCATGAACATATCAGTCTTTGAATGCCTCGGTGAGTGGACTGGAAGTATACCGAAATCAAACCTCTCAAAACATGAATATTTGAACATTAAATTGTTTTCAGAATGTTTGAAATACCATAGTTTATTGGTATTTATAAAACCATCATAAAGGTCTTGTGATATTTCTTCAACATCATGATCATCCTGGTTATTTATTATATCCAGAATATTTATTTATTAAATAAATATTATTTATTATATCCAGGTCTGACTACCTGACATGGAATATATTGTCAAACAGGATCTTATCTCATCCCTCAGAGTAGGTGCAGAGGACTATCTTCCATGTTGAGCTCATACTCACAGACCCAGAATTATGTTTAACTTTAGGAAGTTAGCTGGAGTGTGTCACACCTAAAGTTGTCACACTAAATTCCCTTAATAGTCCTTAAAAATGAAAAGACAACTTAAGAAGGTTGCCCAGATTTTAAAGAGACTAGGCTTTCCTCTGCAGGTGCTTTTTTTTTCTTCTTACTTATGTTTTTTTTTTTTTTTTTTTTTTTTTTTTTCTCACAAGACAGATGATCTCAGACCACTATAAAGTTAGGAACTGATCAATCAGAAATGGTACCTGAACTCTCCTGTTTCCTATTATTATTAACATTTTGATGACTTTTCATACTTTTACATGCAGTAGACAAAACTCAGCTATTCAAAGTGCACAATTAGGGGGTAAATTCTGCACCTAAACCTCTGAAGATGCACCATTTGAAAAAAAAAATAAATTAATAATAATAATAATAATAATTTTGGCAGCAGTACTGCTAAAATAAAATGAGCTTCCCAGTCCATACGGTAGCCGGGGTCAAATTCATGAGCAGAACAATTCCATTTTAACCGATCTGGATGTTTCACAGCTGCTCTGTTACAAAGCAAATATAGTGCACCAGTGAATCTGATGCCAAGTGTAAATCTTATAAATACGAAATAGCCCAGAGGGTCAAATTCATCCCCAACTGAGATGCATTAACCTTATTCACTGTCTAGTGCCTCTTGTTTTATAACTTAACAGTGGTCAGCTTTGTTTAGGATTCACTGGTATAATAATGATAGGAAAAAGGCATAAAATATGGTGGTCAGTCAGGCTCATATGACTAGATGTAAGCAAGACAGAAACAAAACCTTTAATGACTAAATGTTTTCTCCATGTAGCAGCCTGCAGCTCACAGTCTGACTGGGATCACTTACTTGATGGGAAACACATTGCAATCAGCTGTTATATCCAGCATCCTCCTGATCTAGTCATAACTTTTAATTGTCATATCGTATGCTACTCCCCTTAACTGCATGTTTCCTACCCATAAAACCGAAGGATTTTTTTTTCCTGTTTTTATTTATTTTTCTTGTCCAAAGTGAAGATTTGTTTAGTAATGAGAAAGGACATGCATTCTTCATAAAAGAATCAAAATATATTATTTGTTTCACTCTCATGTGTGAAAAGGTAGGTGGAAGGGAGAAAGCTTCTCATGAAAATGATTAAATTGTTTAAATTCATTATTAGTATTATCAATCTTTCTTCTTTTCTTCACTTGAAAGAAAAATTCAGATCATTTTTATATGCACTCAGATCATTTTATATACACGTTTTTATTTTTCTAATAGCCTAAACATAGAAGTAGGATTTCTTGCATGGTATTGCTGTCAGTGCATAAAAGGCATTTTAGGTTTCTACACTAGAAGACAGCAGAAGGAACTAGTTTGATATATCTTTGTTTTGCCTTAGAAGACATAAAGTTCAGAATCTTACATCCAGCTCTATGTAGATGCCTAGATGAAGTCCCAAGCAATACTTCAGCTCTCTTAAACCCATGAAATGAAGTTTATGTGCTGCAGAAGTCTTGTACCAGGGTGAGATGTGTTTTCTCTGATATGTTGCAAGAAGTAGATTTTACATACATATGCAGTAGCATGTGGTACCACTGGATGGCAATGGTAACATTTGTCACTAACACTTTTAACTCTTCTCCAGTCACTGTGATCTTCCATGTAAAGAACTTCAGTATTTAGGACCTGGTTTTCTTCCAGAGGAGCTATTGAGAACTTTTCCATTGCTGTCTGCCAGAGCAAGATTAGACTTAATATCTTTTAAAAATGGATAAGTACTGACCAGCTTTCTCATATTCTTACTTCGTACAGTAGAGGCTGGGAACGTCTTAATATGGATTGCAAGCTGCTGAGCCTTGGTAACTTGATCCTATATGTAAGGAAGCCATATATGTATGCCAGGTCCTGCCACTTATAACTCTTCTCCAGTCACTGTGATATTCTGTGCAAGGAGCACCAGCATTTAGGACCTGTCAATATCTTCCTGTTTCTTAATCTTTTCTTGCTGTCCAAAATTGTGAGCTGAGTGAAAATCACCAATTATACATCAATTATGCATAAATGCATGAATACTTTCAATGGTTCATTAATTTTTGTTCACATCTATGCAGAGTCAGGTAATGTGATAGCAAGCTTATGCTCTCAGTTTTGGGATCAAGTACATGTATAAAAATAATGCTGCCATTAAGATTTAAAGGCCTGTAATTTATTAGGGTTTTGGCTTCATCCAGCTGGCTTCATATCTGCAGTTTCCAAGTGTGGTGAGACAGGGCTGATTACTACTGTTGTGCACAATGTCACTGAGAGCTCAAGCAATATACACTACTGCAAGCCTCAGCATCCAACATTTTCAACTCAGATTGTCACTGACTATTTGCTACCAATGTCTGAATCATGTTTACTCACAGAAGATGGTTAAGAACTTTATATTTATAAACCAGATGACATGGTCTTATAAATCGTTCAAAGTAAGAATCATTCAAACAGAATAGTTCATATGTGAACATTGTACATCTTATATTCTCATTGGTTCTGTCTTTTTAGTTCTTTTCTTTTGTTATTAGTTAGGGAGAGTATCAACTATGAATTTCTATAAATCTATTGAAAACATCTCCACATCTAAAAACTGAATTTGTTGTATGTTTCCAAAGAGAGGGAAGATTTTATTTTATTTTTTTTCATTAAGTGTTCCAGATAGCTCTCATCAACACTATTGTCAATGCAGAGAGGTAGACACTTCTCTGGTAGTGATTCACCTGACCTATTTTATGAACCACCCTTGAGGGCGATGGACTGTACCTAGAAATATTTAACTCCACTTACTGACTGTAAGATGTGTCTACAGTTAAGTGATGGGAATCCCATTATTCTTCGCTGTTGATTTTTGACTACAAGATGAGTACAGACTGCAGGAATGTTTCATAAGAAGTGCAATGGCTAGATATTGCTACTATGTTGGCTTTGTCTTGTTACAGAAGAAATTACTTCCTCCATTTTTGTCTAGACAATAATTTTATTTTTAAATTTTTTATGGGTCCAGGCTAAGACATTAATGCATCAAAATATCTAATTTTCATGACAGAACTCCACATTTGTCATTTATCTGTAGGATTTATTCAGGTGGGAAGGGACCTCAGAAAAGTCCTAGTACAATCTTCTCTGAGCAGGGTCAGCATTGAATTCAGACTAGTCTGCTCTGCACTTTGCCCAGCCTGGTCTTCAAAACCTTCAAGGGTAGAGATTCCAAAATCCCCTATATAATGTTTAATTATCACCATAGTGAATAAATGTTCCTTATATACTTTTTCCTTATGTCTCTATATCCTGTTTTAATTTATGAACTTTGTCACTCATCTATCCACTATACTTTCCTGTAGAGATCTTGGTTCCCTCTTTTCAGTAACATCTTCTTTGATATTGAAAGGATGCTATCAGATCTCACCAAGCCATGTCCACTTCAGGCTGAGCAAGCCTGTCTTTACAGGGCAAGTGCACCATGCCCAGCTATCCTGATCACCCTCTAATGAACTTTCTCCAATGTATCAGTATCTTGCTTGTTCCGGAGGCTCAAAGCTGTACAAAGTATTTTGGAAATATTTTTTTTAAGTGGGAGCTCATCTCTGTTTCAACAGGGCTGAGGCATGGAATTACCAGCAAGCCTTTATAATGATGGAGGGAAAAAGGTCAGGAAAGCTGATGCAATTTGCCATTGTTACAAATAGTCATAAACCTCCTGGTTTTAACCGTGTCCTTGAGGACATGTGCCCAGGCACCTGACCTTTCTCAGAGTTATGCCTCAAAGAAAATTCTAGAAAACTGTCCTGGAAACTGCAGATTAAACATTTCACTACCATGGAAATGAGCTCATCTCTGGAGTGGAAAGGGGCACATAAAGCAAAATTGTGTGCTACTTTCACCTCACTCTCAGACAGAAAGTATAAAAGAATACAATCTGAAACTGTAAAAATGTAGATCTTCCACAAGTTGTTGGGGAATTCATGTCTTCTAACTTTAGGTGAATGCCTTGTAAACTTCTGCATGTGAACTAGTTATCTAAAATCCCCTAATTGTTAATGGGGAGATATATACCTTTCTTGGCACTATTCATCTCATCCTGCAGTAGTTATTTAGAAGTCATGTTGTTAACTGTAGTTCATGAAAGCTTATATTTTTATTGTAAGGAAAACACTGGGTGTCTGATTTAGCTGTGTACCTCTAAAATCAAAAGTACGTTTTTTTAGGGGCTTTTAACATTTACGCAATTTAGTATTGATTCAACTGCTTCCCAAAATGAAGAGCCAAGAGACAGGAAATAGGGAAACTGTGAAAACAGGGTGAACATGAGAACTCAGAGGGAAAGAAAAGGGAAGGTGAGAAAACAGGAGGAAAATCCTGTTGATGGAAAGAAAGAATGGAAAAAGTAGATGAGAAAGGCACAAAAGCTGAATTCTAATTTTGCCAACTCTATAATGTCCATATTACTGTCCTGTATACTTTTTAAGTAACATGAAGGTTTCTGATTTGTTGATTTTTCCTTTTTTCCCTTTTTCCTATTTTTCCTTTTTTTTTTTTTTATCAGTTTTTTTCTCCTTTTCCCTTCCCTTCCCTTCCCTTCCCTTCCCTTCCCTTCCCTTCCCTTCCCTTCCCTTCCCTTCCCTTCCCTTCCCTTCCCTTCCCTTCCCTTCCCTTCCCTTCCCTTCCCTTCCCTTCCCTTCCCTTCCCTTCCCTTCCCTTCCCTTCCCTTCCCTTCCCTTCCCTTCCCTTCCCTTCCCTTCCCTTCCCTTCCCTTCCCTTCCCCTTTTTCCTTAGCTTCCTCTGTGGTTGAATGAAATCTTCCTCCTTCCTCTCATCCCTTCCACACACTTATGCTCCCTTCCTCCCACACTCAGGATGCTTAACCTTTCACTAATATCATCTATAAATTAGCTGACCTGGGGCAGAACTTTAATCATGGCAGCAGGCTGTAAGGAAATATATTACCATGCAGAATTGTGCAAGCTTGAATGTACCATTTTAGTTCACCCAAAATGCTGAAAATGCAGCTTTATTTAAGGTAAATGTTGCTTTTAATGATGTGAGAAAGGAGATGAAAAATTCTTTCCAATTAGAGGAAGCACCATCCCACAGACTTTATGAGCAGTTTTTTTTCTCAGTCCCCAGCATCAGTGGAAGATGTACTTATGCCTTCAGTAGATTAGCTACCTGGATGATGATTTTTAAGGCTGGGTCTATTGGGTCTACAAGACTGTGTGCTTGCAGCCCAGAAGGCCAGCTCTATCCTGGGCTGCATAAAGAGGTGTAGCCAGCAGGTTGAGGGAAGTGATTGTCCTCCGCCATCCTTGTGAGTCCACACTTGGAGTCCTAAGTCCAGGTCTGGGGTCATCAGCACAAGATGGATGTGGATCTGTTAGAATGGGTCCAGAGGAGGGGTACAAAGATGATCAGAGGGCTGGAACACCTATGAAGAACAGCTGAGAGAACCATGGCTGTTTAGCCTGAGAAAGAGAAGGCTCTGGGGTGATCCCCTTGCAGTTTTTCAGTAATTAAAGAAGACTTGTAAAAAAGAGATGGAGAGCAACTTTTTACTTAGGCAGACAATGATAGGACAAGGCTAAATGGTCTTAATCTAGAGGAGGGGAGATTTAGATTAGGTGTTAGGAGGAAATTAGGAGGAAAAGCCTGGAACAGGTTGCCCAAGGGGGTTGTGGAGTCTCCTTCTCTGGAGACATCCAAAACCCACTTGGATGTGTTCCTGTTTGAACTGATCAAGGTGTTCCTGCTCCTGCAGGGGAATTGGACTAGATGATCTTTCAAAGTCCCTTCCAATCTCTAACATTCTGTGATTCTGTGAAATTCTTCACTCAGTGAGTGGTGAGGCACTGGAACAGGTTGCCCATAGAGGCTGTAGATGCCCTGGCCCTAAAGGTGTTAAAATCCAGGTTTGACGGGGCCCTGGGTAACATGATGTAGTAGGTGGCATCCCTTCCCATGACAGGGGGGTTGGAACTGGATGATCTTTATGGTCACTTCCAACACAAGCCATTCTATGATGACTTTACGATATTTTCTGCGAGATAAGTATGATAATATAGGTCAGATGCTCATCTGTTACAAGCCAGAACAAGGTCCATCCAGTGTTGTATTCATGTGTCTCCATCAGTACCAAGCAACTGTGTAATTTTAACAGAGTATATTGTATTTAGTTAAATTCTGGGTCTTTAATATTGCCATTGCTACACAATAGCCTGCAGAGAAAAAAAAAAAAAAAAAAAAAAAAAGAAAAAAAAAATAGGAAAATGCTCTTTCTTGTCAATGGGGAAGTGATAGAACTAGATTACAATGACTTCCCTGAGATAATTTAAGGAGAAAGATTTTAAAGGCTGATTTCCTCAGGCCTATGGTGTAGTGCCTGTATCCAGTGTAGTGCCTGTGAGAAAGCATACTATGTATACTTGGTTTAACAGCATCTACACAGCATGTCTAGAAGGCATTCTGGGTTCTACTAGTCCTGTCTGAGAGAGGGTGGTACAGAGTCTGGATTACTCTGTAAAGAACATGAAAGTCAGGCTGGGTTTATCGTCCCTTCATTGCCCATTCGCCAGTTCCAACTATCCATATTTATTTTCTGGATGCTGAATTGTGTGCAACTGAGATCCTACAGAGATTAATCAAACCTTCTTAGTACAGAAAATTTTGTCATCTTGGTTACCCCTTAAAGGAAAGATGGTCACATTTTTTTCATTTATCCCTGCTCATTTGCAACAGTTGTAAAAAAATCTGACGTGGGCTGGGTTCATATTTAGGGTGAAGAAGTGGAGGATGGATAAAAATTAGGTTAGTTTACTTTGAATAAAACTCAAGCTGAAGAAAGCTAATGGAATACATTGCCTTCACTTCCACAGAGCTTATATGTGAGACAAAGATTTCATTAGATTTTTTTTTGACAGATCTGATCTAATATAGTTGGGTTAAACACAGATTTATGGAATGAATTTACAAAGTTTAAAAAAACAAAAACAAAAACTTACAGATCATTCCTTCTTGTTAAGAACTCCTGCCCGTGATAATAAGGGATACTAGAAAATAAAAGGCATAAGAAAACAAGGCTAACACTTTTTTTTTTTTTTTTTTTTACTTTTTTTTTTTTTTCCTTAAACTTTCCAAAGAAAACTCTCAATGGTCAACCAATTTCTAAGTTCAAAAGATTTGAACTGATTTCTTATTTCTGTTTATGGCTATACCAATTCAAGTCTGCAATAACTCTATTTAAGTCTCAGTACACAAATGAAGAACATAAATTAGGCCTTAAAAAAAATAATAAATTGGTAGGTAACCAGAGTAACCCATAAATGAACAAGCAGCCTTTTGCATCAGCTACATAAACTATTGCCATCTAAAGCAAAGGGCAAGATTTTCTAACTGCAGCTTATGTTCCAGCTACATGTGTGCTGTAGCTTAGACGCAGTACATACTGAATAATAAAGTATAGACATATTTTCTGGCCATCAAAGAAACCCCTAGGCCCTGTCCGAAAGACGTGATGTCAGACAATTTATTGAACCAGTGCCACTAATGGCAGCCTGTGCAGTTATATATAAAGTTTATGCTTAAACAAACAAACAAACAACAAAAAAAGATGCAGACTAAAAACAACAACAAAAAAGATGCAGACTAAAATCTCTCACATGCCTTCAATTACATCAGCATTGACTACAGAAATGCTCCATGCTTCTGAGTGATGGTTTGAATTCAAATGGTGGAGTCTGGTCTGAACTTTGATGTTTCAAAAGCTTGAAGAGAAACTATGCAATCAGGAAAAAAAAAAAACTAATTAAAAGAAAATGATGAGATCTGAAAAAAGTCAGAGGAGTCAGGAAAAAAGGGGAGGGAGGTACACATTAAAAGCTTGCTTTTAACTCTAAGAGAAGTTCCTTTTTAATGTAAAAATAAATAAACTAAAATACTTTGTTTTTAATTTTTTTTTTTAATGACAGTGGAGCAAAATTTGTGCAACTACACAGAAAAATAGAAAAATTCCAATTTAGAATTCCATCATGAAACGACACCATTCTAATTTCTCCAGGCCACGGTTTGTTAATATTCCACAAAGTCCCAGGATGCAACTATAAGACAGCATTCAAATCTATGAACATGAGGCAATCATGCTCAGCAGAGTATAACAATAATTATAATAGAGATTAAATAAAAATAATTAGAAAAAGTTCATCTAGTTTTGATGTATTAATTATTCTGACCCTGTTCTATTCAGAGTCTAATTATCTGGTTCAGTGAAAATGCCAAGATTTCTACGACTCATAAAAATTACATTCCAGTAATTATGTCAGCAAACTAAACAGTATTCATTTACCATGCCTTTTTATGCACACATTTGAATATGCTTTTTTAACTGTTTTTGCTCTTTGTTCCTATTCATGGGAAATAATACCTGTAGAGAAATTTGAAAGTCAGTAGCATTCTAAACGTAATGTGCAATTCTTGCTGATATTTTTCTTTTGTAAGGCTTCTGTAAGTCTCATATAACCTTTGTTTAAAAAACATGAATTAAAGTTCACTCTTCAGTTGTTTCAAAGAAGCATTTTGAAGTCTGTGCTGTACTGAGAAAGAGAGAGAGAGTTTAAAGTGGTGATACAAAGCAGAATTTCTTTTCAGAGAGCTTGCCCATAACAAAGACTACAAACCAGAGGTGAACAACCAAATGAAAGATATGGTTTGGCTGACTTGCCCCCACAATGACCATTGTACAATATGCATTTAGAGGGACAGATTCTCATACTAATGTGTCTCTTTCTTTGCCTCATGTGAAGGTAAATAAAACATGTATCACTGCTTTGTTTTCAGGAACACAGTGCCAGATAATATACATCATTGAAGCTAAATAGAATTAAAAAAAAAAAAAAAATACAGTTAAGTGAAGATATATAACTTATTTCAATGATACTGAAGTGAGACTAAGGTTCACACAGAAAGGATCTTCATCACACCATAGGGATGTTGGAATCCAGTTGGTATTATCTAATTTTGAACAATCAAATTTTAACTACCACTGCAGCCTAGTCCCTGTACTTTTAAAACTATCATCCTCTATCCATATGTTATGATATGTTATCCACATCCATATCTCTATCCTCTTGAGAGGCCAGTAAAATCATATCTAGAATGAGAAGGATTTAAATGGATCACAGTACTTTAGTGTAGAAACTAGCATGGATACTGTGTGAATGGGAATGAAACAGAAACTAAAGCTTTCAGCAATAATGAAAAAGTTTCCGTATATGAAATTTATTTGCACTCAAAAAAACAGTCTAATGTTCAACAGCCCTGGCTGAGTCCCATATAAGGAAAACAAAATATCCCAAATTAAAATGTTGCAATTGTTCAATTAATTTCAAAATGGGTTCTTCAAATCATATTCGGTGATCAAAATTATTTGGCTTCCAATTAATCTTGCTTCACCTGAACAGAATAAGATTAATATAGTCACACCTTTTTTTTTTTTTTTTTGATTCTGAAAAAAAAGAGTTTTAAAAAAAACAGAGTAAAGGTAGCTAATATCCCTCACCTGTCCCCTAGAGTTTGCCCAAAATCCAAAATAAAATCACATTTATTTAGTGGATTAAAGATTCCATCTGCTGTTGCAAGCAATAGTTGTCTGTTTGCAGAGGAACGCAGCAGGACAGAACCGTGGGAGAAGCACAGATCCCAAGTGTTTTCTCCACTTTTTCTTGCGTGCAGTTACATAACTGTAATCCATACACCTTCTGTAAATGAGAATTCATGTGTCTGCCTCTTAGTTATTGCTTTACTGAAGAAAAAAAAAAAAATCCTTTAGAAATGGGAAATGCATAAAATATTATAAAATTTCCCAGTCTAGTTCACTAGTTCACCTGACAGTCCTTAAATGAGTGGTTTTTAAAATTCAGAGTTCAGAAGTCTTTTTTTATGTCTGTCTTCACATTTCAAGTACACAGTTTTCTGCTTTTCAGTCTAACATTTTCCAGTTGGTACAAGTCAGTCCCAAATCTCCTTTCTTAGATAACTACCACTGTTATATTTCCCGTTCTGCAAACAGTAACTTTTTCTCCTTACTTTCTGCTTTATTAGATGTTGAAAGATGTAACTTTGGCCAAACCATGAGATAATATAAAATATTACAAGGAAAAGATCTTAAATACACAGCTTCTATTCCATTTCTGCAAGAATTTAACACAAAAAAGACTAAAGAAGAATTGCTATATCTTGGAAGACAAGTGGTGCTGAGTGGTGCTGTTGTCATTCATGTGAAAAAAACTTTCTACTTTAATAAGATAAATTACTGATAATAATTGTGAGATTAAGATAAACAAATGCACTTTTACACTCTAACTTCTAAAATTAAAATATCGTAGTAGAGTTTGGAAATAAAGACAAAAGTGTCTTGACAGATGAAATATATTTTGCTTCATACCGGTAGAACAGATGGGTTGACATTCAACTTCAACCTCAAGTACTACAAATACTATTTGATGCGAGTTGCTTGGTGCTCCTGGATATTCCCCAAAGATCATGATATTTTTCTGTATGGAAAATGTGAGATGAGTAGAAAAAAAAATATTACACATTTGATTTCTTCTGGCTTTTTCTTCTTGAAACAAGAAGGAAAAATATAGACCTTTATAATCTCTTATTTCAAAAGGCAAAAAGAGAGGGAGAGAGAAGGAGAGGAGAGAGAAGGGAAGAGAGAGAAAAAGGAAAGGGAGGGAAATAAAAAGATTCATATCATTATTAACTCCTTCCTAGGTTATTTTTTCTGACACAAATGTATTAAAAAATCAGCCAAAATTTTCCCATGCTTCACTGGAATATTTGTTGTTGTTTAAACAAGCAAACTAGCAAACAAACAAAAAATGGAATGCCATACAGCCATATTTTGTCAAAATCAGAAATATATCTAATGGGAAAGGAATAAAAATAATGATTCTTTATTATTCTATAGAAAAGTTGGGCTAGCATGGAAATTTTCTGAACAAAAAATGATCAAAATAGCAAACCAAGGTCTCTCTCTCTCTCTCACTCTCTCTCTCTCTGTTGTTTAGCTGGGAAGGCTAAGATCATCTAGCAGTACCTATGTCAGACCACAGTATTTTGATTTAGTGTTGAGGTGTCAACTTAAATTATTTCTATGGATAGTTCCCTTATGAGAGGAAAATTATCTCCATCAAAAAATGTATCAGATGGGTGGGCTGCAGCTATCAATTACCCTCTGAGTACAAGCTTTGGCTAAATCTTGTTTGCTGCTTATTCCCTCATGGGCCAGAGGTTAACCTGTTAAGTTGAGAACTGATCCCAAAGTAGACATTAATGTCTTAATGCATTTAGTGGCTGTGGATCTTTTTGGCGTCAGGCCCCTGGGATTGTATTGTTTCTCATACTTGACTAGGTCACCAATTGCAGAGGGCACCTGGAATGCTTGAATAAATATAGCTCAGTTTACCTTCTTCCCCCAGTTATTATTTCAAAGCTGTATGTCTTTCTACTGTTAGGGAGGTTCATGTGTCGTGAAAAATTTTCAAGGAACCAATAAGAATAATACAATTGGTCTTTGAAGTGGTGTGGCACGCTTGTAGTTGTGTTGTTTCAGGAATGGTTATTGTAGCTTTGCAGGACTGTGATTTTATGAAGGGAAATGATCTGGGTGTCACCTTTCTCTGCATCACACTTCAGTAGTGCCAATGAGCTGAAAAGCTAAGAGCATTCATCATGGGTCAAACTGTGAGGTCTGACTCTGGTTTTACCAGCAAAGACTCTGAATTAGCATTTTTTCCTCTGGCATTTGCATTTAAGTTTTCTAGTAGGTAAGGATAAATTTGAGGCTTAAATCTTCACAAAATAGGTGAGATTGCATAGGTGCTTAGCATATTTTAAAAGACTTACAGTGTTTTTCCAGCCACTGGAGTTAGTCTGACAATCATGAGCTCTCTGAGCTGGTAAAGTATTTTTGCTATAAAATTCCTTGTACAGGGATTTGGGGAGTATTGTTGCTGTATGGTGTTGGATCTTCATCCCTGCCCAGACATAACCTTGAGTAGAGAGACCCACAGATACTCTATGGATACTGTGGCTCATATCTACTAGTATGGCTTTGCCTCTTCAGGTGTGTGGAAAGCATTGAGTGACTGTTTCTCACACCCAGTAACTCTTCTGCTAGTCTAACTCTGATGTTTCTATCTGAAATGCATTGTTTTCTGAGGCAACTAGAACAAATGAGGGAGAAAGGTTTGCAAACTTTGTGCCAGAATTTTAGGCCCACTGGAAATTAAAAATAAAAACTAAATAAAAAAAAATACAACCAGAATTACATCTACAGGTATTTTTTATCAATTCCAGTGGCTGATGATGAAATAAAATTACAGTAAAACTAATCAGACTTGAAGAGAAACAGCAGTTGTATGGAATAAATAAATGGGAGACAGTGTTTGCAAAAGCTCTGTAATGAGGGGCTGCTCTTCCAAAGCACTGTGTTATCTTCCTGCAAAGTCCCAAGCTTCTGAGTTAAAAGGACTCAGCTGCTCATGGGTGATATCAACCTTTAGCTGGATCAGTCCCAAAATGAGCCACCCAAGGATCAGACCACACTGTTTGCAGCCAGGACTGTGCATGCATAGGCAATTACTCTGGGAGAAAGTGATGAGAGAAAATGTAATGTAAACTCTGCACTCAGCCAATAAATCTTACAGTAGCCTAATTTTTCTAGGACTGATGCCTCGAGCAATACCTGTGTGGGCCGGAAAGGAAGGAAGAAAAAAAGTCTTGAAGTTTCTAAAATTCCCTTATCCTGTTTATCAGAACACTGCTGCTTCTCTTAAATTGTGACCTTTCCCTTGAGGATTTCAGTCTCCAGATGAGGTTCAAAGTCTTTGGGATACTGAAGGAGACGTCCTTGTCCAAGAGTGGACCAGAAACACATATTGTGCCCAACTGCAACTAATTTAATAGTATAACCACTGAGTCAGCAGCTGCTGCCTGTTTTCATTCGACTTTTGTAACTTTGACGAGCTGACCAAGGTTGAGAAGTAAAATCATTCTTTTTGGGGGGGTCATATTGTCCACTTTCTGCTCAAGTATTGCATATTCAATGTTTTAAACAAGTAGTCAGCTCAGATGCAATCTGCTTATGATCATTACACACACAAGAAAAATAGAGCTCATTGGAGTCTTTGAGCTAATGATCCCTTTGCCTACATTGGGGAGAAATATATGAGATGACTTCACCTATCTCAGTCCATGAGGAACTCATTGTGTTTTGAAAGTACTCATCAGGGGGAGTAAAATCTGGAAAGGTGAAGAAATCATAATAATGCTGAAGGACTGACGTTGTTTCTGCTTTGCAGAGAGAGAAAAAAAAAAAAAAAAAAGCTATTTGCTTTGTTTGAATTTCCCCTCACACTCTCACACTTTTTTTTTTTTTTTTTTTTTAAATTTTTATTTTTTTATTCTCCCTGGCCTCACTTTCTCATTTTTTTCTTTAAACAAAACAAGAAGTCTTCAGTTAATGACTTTGCTGGCATTTGGTTTCAGTCACTTAAAGAAAAATTTCAATAGCCATTTTGAGAAAACATCTGATGAAAGATTCTGCTAAATGGAATTCAAAATACCTTTAGCTTTTGTTAGATTTTTTAATATATATATTTTTTTTTCATAGAAGGAGTTGGGTTTTTGTGGTTTGTTTCTTTCTTTCTTTCTTTCTTTCAATTAAAATAATATTTCAGAGGAGAAAAAATATCAATCAGGTAATAAATCACTCAACATTTTTTTAACTATAATTTCTAATTAGAAGGCAAGAAATCCCTTGCAGTACTTAGTAGAACATAAAGCACACTTTTTTTTTTTTTTTTTAATAAACAAAGTACTTAATACTCAATTCTTATTATATCTGCACTATATTTTTCCTACTGAAATACAAAGTTGAATCAGAAAAGCTTCCTTTCCTGTACTAAGCCAAACTGCTTTGTTGCTAAGTCTTTCAGTTAGTACAGCTCAAAACCACATAGGGGTAGAGAGACCTTAAGTCAAATAATGTATCATTACTTGTTGTACTGTGGTAACCAACGGTGAGTCTGGGCCCAAACTTGCATAAATTCACTGCATTAAATTCATATGTTTAATTAATGGAACTGTGCCTATATGGACAGCTATTGTGGTTTAAAAACTACTAACCTGTGAATACTTAAACCTGATTTACTGTTTGTTTACGTCAGAATAAGCATGATTTTAACCATATTATGTTTATTGGGGCAGAAGGGGGGGGGGAGTTGTAGGTGGGGGATAGGAAATAAAATAAATCCAAATTTTTAATCAGCTCTAATTTTCATCCAGGAAGGTGGGAATTGTTTTGATCTTCCATTGGCGTTGTTGTGGAATTATTGTAAATTACTCTGAACTATAAATTACCTCAACTATTCTGTGGGACACTTAGTTGCTCCATTATTTATTTATTTATTTTTATGTATTGAGTCTTTTCTGGTAAAAAGGTACATTAGTTGGCAGACCTTAAATAAACATTCTTGGAAAATAAAAAGACTTGAGGTGCTCTTTCAATCAATCGCCTTGTTAGCAGTGACACCCTAAAAACAATTAAGCTTTTTAATGCACACATAAACACACACACACATAAAAATAGAAATAAAGTAAGGTATTTCTGTTACATTTCTGTTAGTGGTTGTTTTGTCACAGGGTGGTCCCAACTTTCCTGTCCACATTTTTAGTTTTTGCCCCTACTCCACCTCAGTCTTTTCTGTACTATATTTGTGGTGTTATGGACAATAAGGTTTTATACATTCAGACTTAAAATAATCTTTTGTTTACCACATGTGGTGACATTTTGACTGCCTATTTTTTCAGAAGAATCGGTCGCCTGATCCAGTTTAACTGACAGTCCTGTATCAGCGTGAATTGCAAGAAGATGAAAAAAACAAGCAGGAGGGATGTGGCAGGAGAGAGCTTCTCAAGACTCACAGCCCCCAGCAGGAAGGTATGTTTAACCATCCTCAGGAGCTTCATGCACCAAAGGGGAGGAGAAAGACAGGGCATTGCCTGAGCCTCAACTTTGAAAATGTCATGGTGGATTTAGGTACCTAAATCCCTTTAATAACCCATCCCAAAGTGATTTGGCTGAGGTCATTTTACAACAAATCAGGGAATGAAGCCCAGATGTTCTGTGGCCCATGCAGACATCTTAACTCTTGTTCTAGGTTTTTCCTTTTCTCTTGAACTCTATGGGGATATGCCTGCTACTTTCATAACCTTTCCCTAACATTTTTAAGCTGAGCAAGATTTGCTGCTTCCGTCTTTGGTGGTTTAGAGCATCAAGGACCATCAAAAAACTATCATGGGGGACAAGATTTGAAACAACAACAGCAAGCATGCAGAATTTTCTCTCTTTTTCACTCCCAAGGCGAGGAATTTTTACCGTACCCTCTGGAGTTCCCCTGGCCTCAGCATCAAACATTGAATGCAGCAGCCAAGAACAGGCCCACACCCTGTGCAACTTGCCAGCAATAATTAATTAACTAAGGAGCAAACAGCAGCAAATATTCCTTGCATAGGATCACACAGTTTCATTTGGTTACATTCCAGTGATTGGAGGGTCACTCCATCTCTTTGTTTTGTTTAAATGTGTGGGTGTTAGTTTTTTTTTTGTTGTTTGTTTGTTTGTTTGTTTTTGTTTTTCTTTAAATCTGGTTTAATAACCTAAATCCCAAATCTGGGCCCTAGGAATGTACATAGAAATCCAGCAATTTAATGTCTCTTGTACCTTGCTAAACTTGAAATCACAGTGGCCCATCATCATCCTCTCAAAGTGATTATTGCTTCTGCAACAATTTTTTGACAGCAAGGGTCTGCTGCCATAGTGAATACTTCCAGAAGCATTGTTCTTCAGCAGGTATTTTGGCATAGCTCTGTCAAGGGACTCAAGGAACTTCAGCAGGTAGTTGTCAGTTAGTCTGACACTGCTGCTACCTAGCAATAATATCCTCCTGAAGACTCAAGTGCACAGATGTACCTCACTCCTGTTGGATCTTAGCTTGTATGTCAATCCTAACCCAGAGTGGGGAATACAGATGATGTGGTTTTCTACTTATTTTGTTCGTGGGGCTCAATCTAGTAGGTGTTCTAAAAGCACTCCATCTCAAAATATAGCTGGCAAATTAGGAGTATATTCTACAGTCAAATTTTCGGTAAGGACTCCTCAGAGTTTACCCACTGCCAAGGACCTACATTCATTTCTGTCCCCACTCCACACCTCTCATTTAACAGTTAAGTAGGAGCTTATGGTGAGCAACACTTTTTCCCTCAGGAGGGCTGTTACAAGACACACAGGAGGTCTCATATGTCTTGCAAAACAGTGAATTGCACTCCACACCTTGCATTGTTTTCCCAGGAGCCGTGGTGTGATTAATTGATAATGATTGATTGTAAGCATAGTATAGGCTAAATTGGTCAGGGTGATCTAGGGGCATGGATGATCTCAGACCTCCCAGCTGAAGCAATTCCAATGTGCAGGTAATAATTCAACAATCCTTAAGCCCAAAAGAAAAAGTGCTTTAACACACAGCAGGGAAGCTGCAGTTACAGTGTGTATATGAGCTACTCCTGGAGTTCCCCCTCTCCTTGTCTCTCCAAGGTACACACTGCTGTGTGGATCTTGGCTATAAAAAGATCTCAACATGGCACAGTTCTGTTTCATAACCTAGTTAAGACACTCACCTTGCATGAGGGGAGGGGAAGTTTAGGTTCTAGCCTGGAGGCCACTAAATATTTCAATGCCTGGTATTAAGTATTCAACGCAGTGGGAACCAGAGTCTCTCCTGTTGTTAAACTACAGATCTGTGTTTAACTGTGCTTTTTATGTCATGGAATTGATGAAAATTAGTGCAGAGTGAAATATCCTTGACACGAAAGACCGTGGAAACTTCCCCCTATACTTCATAACCCAGGACACTTTTCAAAGGGGTGTTGAATATGGGTTAAAACAGTTCCACACAGAGAAGTATCTATCTGTTCTTAAATTTATCACTTCTTGAACAAATGCACTATATTTGGAAGTTTTTGGAAATGAAAGGAGGGATACATTTCTTTCACCTCACACACTTTGAAAATAAGAGATCTGGGTATCTAAGTCCAGAAATGTTTTGGGATATGCAACTTCAGTACAGGAAGGCTTGCAAGACCAGGGAAGGGTAGGAAATAAGTAGACCTCCAGCCAGCCACTTCCTTCTTGCAAAATTTACAAACTTAAACAGCACTTTTCTGAATTTGGTGGCCTTTTTTTTTTTTTCTTCCTCTATTAAAAGGCAATTAAAAGGTATCTTCCTCACAAAGTTCTGAACTCCAGCTGTCAGGTAGCTACATGGAAATTGGGCACCACACTGCTCAACACTGTGAAGCCCAAGTTTCCCTAATGGATTCACCTTTGTGAATTGAAAGGAACATGATGAAGAGCAGACTCATATACTTTGTTTTTTGTTACTGCAGAGAATGGCATGTAGTTATCTCGAAGTCAGCAGAAATAAATTTGCAGTCTCTTACTTGTTGAGTCACATCAAACAAGTCATGCAGCTGAGAACCTGGTGATAGAGGATGGTGACCCTCTCACAGCTTACTTCTTAGTTTTCTATAAAATCTAGGCTGTAAATGTATACATCAGCATATGTAGGTATGTTACTAAGATTGTCTCCTTTTTAACTTGTCTTTTTACATTTCTAAAGCTTTTGAAGGTCATGTTATTCCTTCACTATGTACAGGTTTCAGTATATACAGGTTCTATTAGCACTCCTAGGGATGTTCTTTATTGCTGGGGCTTGCCCTTTGTATAATTGCTTACATTAAGGCAAAGTGGGTAGAAAACAACAACAACTCTAGAAAGCTCAGATGCACTACATAATTCAGCTCACAAATCCAACCCTTCTTTTACTGGATTAGTCCATCTATTAACGAGCATAAACCAGGTATCCACTCTTCTTAAAACACTCACAAGTCATAGTTAAACATGTGTTAAAATATACAGCTTGCCTCATCTTGACCAGATTTTTAAATGTAAAAGAGCTAAATGAATGAACATGACTTTAGGCACATGTTGATAGGCTGAAGAAAGCCTTAGTCACATAAAGAACGTGGCCAGAATATACTTAATGAGAAACCTGCCCTGGCTATAGGTGTAGCATTTGAAAGTCTAGCTCAGGTAGTTGCAATTTATTAAACTTCCTATCTATGCAGTGTAAATAGGGTTTATATTTGGTGAGGAGGGTGAAATATATATATTTTTAAATCTCGATAAAAATTAAACAGGGGAGTTCTTTCTGCTTTGTTTCCATACCAGCTCCTTTCTTATGTTTGCAACAACTCCCAACCTTCATTATTCTCAAGTTAAATTTCAAATCATGACCCATATAGAAGATTCCCCAGACTTGACTTATCAGTGTATGTGTGTGTGAAGAATTTCAGACTAACCTAAGGACCCAGTGCAAGAAACAAAGAAAAAAAAATAATAATAACATTGAGACCTGTCTTCTGTGCCATACATTACTTACAGGGGAAGGTTGGCAGCCAAATGGCAAGCTTTTTTCAATTAAAAAGTTAATAACAGGGGGGAAAGAAGAAAAAAAAAATAAAAGAGGATAGAGTTTTCTGGAAAGGAAAGCAGCAAGCTATAGTATTTCCTTTTGCGTTCACTGGGCTCTTTATTTACTTATTTATCATCAATTAATTAGCAGCACTGTAGAAACACTAGCTCCCAAACAGCTTGCCACTTGTGCTCAGAGTAAATACCCAGTACACACAAAGTAATTAAAAATGTAAATAATACTATCGCCAAATACTAGTTTGTATGTCAGTAAAAAGGACACTGCAAGACTAGGGGGAAGGAATAACAACAATGATCTGAAAGCTACAGATCTGCTTATTGTGCATGTTGACCAGAGGGTCAACACATGGCTCTAATCTATTTATTTATCATGGTAGTACCTCATTGTTGATCACCATCAATATGCACAATCAGTATTAGCCAAAAAGAGAGCAGGCACTGTTGTCATGGTGATGTTGTGAAAAGAGGCTGCAAAGGAAACTCATCCATTACAAAAGCGGTGACTGGGTGCTTGGGAAATGCATGAGTTCCTCCCTTGTCATAGGGTTTTGAATAGGATACAGGTAAATCACTCATTGGCTTGAATGACATTGATTTATTTGAAAGAGGCATTTAAATACTTTGGAGAGTCCTGACCCAGTTTGCCATCTTTACAACCTCATTACTCACTAGTATCTTTACTACTTTGGTGTTCAGGACCATGTATATTATCTTCCTGGGCATCACCTATATGTAAGACCTCCTTCACATGTATGTACTTAGCTGTCTAATACAACAGGATCTTTCCCCTTGAATAGAAGGCCTCATATCTACTATCTTCTCTTAGTGACTTTTGGTTAATTTGCCAGAACATGAATTCTCTTGCAAACTTTAAGGCTCTGTCTTCAAAACACTTTAAAGGACATGCTCAGGCAGAAATACGCATAGAAACTGATCAGGGGTTATATTATTTTTAATAGAAAGACAGGTTAAAAAAGTGAAAACAGACTTCTCAAATTGTAGTCATCACGAGTGAGAATCTGCTGAAATCTCATTGGGACTAAGTGAAGCTAGCATTGCTTTGATTTTGATAGGCTTTGAGATTAACAGGAGGGCTGAGGTTGTAAAGCATGATGAGTGCCCCCATCAAATGTAGTTTACAAACATGTTGTGATTCCAGTATCACCATGCATCCCTTGCCACAGGATGAGAGCACCATGTGCCTTTTTTATTCTATCTTGTACAAAACCCAATGCAGAGGTCAGCTCTTCCAGCTGCTTCTCCCCCTTTGGTCCACAAATCTCATCACTTTGCTCCTTACTGGAGCTAGGTTTCAGACAGGTTACCTATGACACAACAGGAGCCCGTAAGTTTGCCCAGCTCCTAAACATCATCAGTCCACAGCTCACCCTGTTGAAAAAGCTGCAAAGTTGTGTTCATTTATCCATGCTAAGAATCAAGAACTCCTCCACAGGACTGAAGACATGCACTGGCCTTAGAGATGCAATTTATGCAACAAGGTGTGATGTCTCAAATGAAGGATTCTTCTCAGCCTCTCTGCCCTTGTTCACCTTCAGTTCAGATAAATTACAATCCCCATGTTCTTTCAGGTAAAACAAGTGACTGCTTCCACAAAAGGAAACCTTGCCCTAGTGCGTAAGCACAAAAGCCAAGTTTTGAGTGAGAGGACCTACAGTCAATGGAAAGAATGAAGTACAGTCCTGTGGTTGAATTTCCATGGTGCCACGGTGATCACAGAACAGTTTCTGATTTGGGTTAGGAGGCCTACTAAGATAGCTCTGCTTCATGGCCTTGTGATGAGGGTGAAAAATGTAGTGATTATAAACTTTAAAATGTAGGGAGGTGGAAGTTAACATTTCCATGCAGGACTCTTCACAGTGAAGTGACAATTCATTCCCCCTCCCCAAGAGAAAAATCTTGCTTTGTTCTTTTCCTGACCTCAGTTCTTTTTATTTTTATTTATTTTTAATTAATTAGTTAATTTATTTATTTTTAATTTTTCTTCTTCCCTGAAGAGCTGTGAAGCTTTGCTGGTACAAATCTATCACAGAGATGGCTTCCGTGTGGCAAGATATGTAGAAACCCTATAAAATGAATGGTGTGCCTTTCGCCAGGAGCAACCACAGATTAGGAACGTTTTGTTAGATTGCAGCAAACCATTATTATCTTATAATTAATTAAACTTCTCTAACATGATTCCCATATAATCACAAATAAGTAAACAAATAAATAAATAAGCAGAGCATTTTTTATGCTGTAGGGTATTTCTACAAAGTGACACCAGCTGACATAAAAAGCAGTAGGAAAAAAGTTTATTTGAATTTTCTTCTTTATTTTAGATTCCATCACAAATTAAAGGTAGTTCTTCACCCTAAAGAAAAACTATCTTATTATGTAGATTTATATACTTTTAAATCCCCTTAAACTTATTAAATTTCCTATTTGTGTTATGAAGTTAGACTGAAAAACAAGTATTGCCTTTGCCATTGAAATTCTCATTCCCTCTGTCCTTAAAGATGTGTAAATGTTATTAATGTTAACCCACCATCTTGCAAAAAAGTCTTTGAGCACGTGTGCATGTACATATATATATACAAAGAATTTAACCCACTGCATATAGTCTTTGGTTGGGGTCACAAATTGCAACTATGATATTAAGTAATAATAATAATAAGCAACATAGGATATATATACAAGAAAAAGGAAAAGGGTTTTGAAGGACTGTCTGCAAGATTAACAAAATCACTTTTTCTCTGTTAAATATTGCAATCTTAATTTAATCTGATCAAGAATTATGAGAGAGTTGTACAAAAAGCTTTGCTTGGTTTATGTGGGGTTTTTACAACATGAACATCATTCCTTGATAACAATATTTTCTAAACTGAGGGCACTGGATATATGTTCTAAAAATATTCCATGCAGAAGTATTTCTATTGCTTTTTCAATTTTTCACTAGCTACTTAGCAAACGAAAGGTCCCTTAAAAAAAACTCAGAAATTGTTTTTAATATATTGTTATTGATAAAAAAAATATTGTCAATTGATTCGTTTTAGATGCTGCACAAATTAAATATATATAACATAATAATATTTATCTTGGCTTATTCTACACAACAGTAAAATAATAATAATAATAATAATGATAATGGTAATGATAATGATAATGATAATGATAATGATAATGATAATGATAATAATAATAATAAATCAGATCTCATGGCTTTCTCATGATTTCTTGAAATTTTTATTAATAAATAAAGTCAGCCCAAAATAACTATTAGGTGCACTTGTCTGTAGATTGTTCCCCAAGATAATAATTTTTGTAGATTATTCTCTGAATACTTATTTCTTTTTATTGGGAAACAACAGGAAGATTTTTATATTTCTTGTTGAAAACTAAAATGGTACATTTAGTCACATACAAGTAAAGCCTTTATTCTTCCCCTTTGACAATAGCATTCTTACTTTTCCCTTCAGGTTTATCCTAGTGCTGTTTATATGCCATATTACACTCTCTAATTTCCTTTTATCTTTTCTTTATTTTGCAATGTCTCAGTACATGTCTCTTTAAGACAAGTTAATTTAGTCAATTACTCCAGTTTGGTTTCAGATAAAATCTTTAATTTATCCAGGCCCCTCTTTATTCTTTCTAAGATCCTCTTTCCATTAATTTCATGAAACATTCTAATTCTCCATTTTAGGAAAAAACTAATTTCACTCACTTGCACAGACTTCCTCAGTCATTTTCCTCTACTGCATGTTTTACTTAAACTAAAGCATGTGGGGATTGCTGATGCTTGTACATACTGAGAGCAGCTTTAATTCCTTCACTGTCTGAAAAGCTGTCACAGATCCGTTTGTCTTCTCTCATACCTTTATACAACAGGGAAAATGATGGGATCCCAAAAGAAACGCTTTTTTATCCAAGTTTGGGAGAATACACGTGCCATAGTCATTGCAGACACATCATGTCTCCCATAGGTACCACTGAATGGACTGACATGGAGGATTGTTTTGTGGGTTGGGACTGGATGGGGCAACGGTGCAACAATACTGATGCTGACTGTAGCATGTAGCATGTGTCGTGCTGTGGTGCATCTGGATTTTGATATAGAGACTGCAAAATTATCTTTGTCTCTCCATTTCTACTTGCTTAAGATTTTGGGCTTCATGGGCACTTCACACCCTGGCAGTTCCCTGAGCTCTACCAAGGACTTGTTTTGCTTTCTCCAACAAGTTACTTTCTTCTGACTCGTTTTTCTAATTTGTGAAATGTGAAAGATAAACCCATTGCAAAATAGCTTGGGCACCAACAGCACCAAAGGGCATAAAGTAATGAAAAGGCAGAGATTGTTCATTACTTTAAGTACTTATACTGCTTCAGAAACATTTCCTTTGTTCATTATTTTCTCCTTCATGTGTGCTTCTCACAAGATTCAGTTAAAATGTTTTAGGGTCAGGGATTACCATGTGTCAAGTCCCTAATTATAGTCCCCTCATACTATCAAAATACAAAACAGTGTGAAATGATACCCTTTTTGTGCAGCAGAAAGGTGTTTCCTGCTGTACCATCCACCAGCACAAAATCATTGTTCTGCTCTTTGGAGTCATCTCAGTTTGTCTTTTGAAATAACCAGGTGGTGAATTTGTATGAACATCAGCTCTTCTAAGAGTGTACTAAAAAGGAGGATCCTGTCCTGTCTTTCTCACTGCCTTCTCACTTTTTCATAGTTTTGGAGTAGTGAAGATGCATGGAGAAGAGGATCAGGAAGCTGAACTTGATGAAATCTAATACAAGTCAAGAACAAGTAAAAGAGTTCTTAGGATTCTTGTCAAGCTGACAATGAAAGCTCACCTTCAACATAAGAAGATGGAAATGGGTTGGTGTTTATGATGTTCCAAATATGGAAGTTGTGAAGGACTTAGAAGAAATGCTGGGTGCTAGCAAAAAGTACCCTTAAATTACTGGAACTGCAGATTGGAATATATCTTTTTTCAAACTGTAAACAAAAACTTTTAGCATTCAGCAAAACATGCTTTATTAAGAAGAAGTTTATACCACTTCAAAAAGTTTTAAAGTCCTTTGCATAAAGTGAACCAACAAACAAAATAAAACAAAACAAAAAACAGAAGACCTTAAAACAGATTGAAATATCATCATGCTACTACTCCACGGGTGATGGAGAGCAATTCTTTGCTCAATGAAATAATGACAGGTGAGCAAGGGTGGTGAGACACTGGCACGGGCAGCCTAGAGAGTCTGTGGATGCCCCATCCCTGGCGGTGTTCAAGACCAGATTATATGATGCCCTGAGCAACCTGATCAGACGGCGTCTCTGCCAATGGCAGGGAGGTTGGAACTTGAGGTCCCTTCCAACCCAGGCCATTCTATGATTCTATAATCATATGATCTACTTTGTAGATTCTCTTATTTGTACTGAGAGAGTGTCAAGGACTGAGATTTGATAAAGCAAATTGTTCAGAACACCAAAATGAATATTCAAGAACAATATTCATCTATAACTCCACAAGTATTGGAAAATGCTCTGGATCCTCATTTGCAGGGTAACAGAGTATTTTAGAACACTTAGTTCAGTCAAGCTATGTTTACATACAAAAAACCTCTCTATTTCTGTGCAGCTTGTTGACCCAGACTCCCCTAAATTATTAGAAGATTGAGAAGGCAATCCAAAAAGCAACAACCTTATAGAATACCACCAATTTAAACTACATTTGCAGAGATAACCCCATCACGGTGGACTCACATTTGGAATAATATTTACATATTCAATTTTTTCTATCATGAAATGCTCTATCAACTGTTACATTCCAATAACCATGAACGTAAATGAGTGCAGACTTCAAATGGACAATCATTAACCTATGCTGTAATGATTATACAACATCCTTCAAATACTGCATGTTTTGAATGTGATCAAGTGATTCTTTCTTGTTATTTTGACTTTCATACTAATTATTAAACTTTAATTACCTATTATGGGTAATTATTAATATTTATTGCACATTATTGCCATTATTCATGGGCTTTTATAAAAGGAACTATACCTGATATAGAAAAACAAAAACAAAAACAAACTAATTATATTAAATATTAATTTACATGTTTTTGCAGCAACCTATTTTTAAAACAAATGGATATGAGCCTGTTTTTCTATTAGTTGTTATGTTTATAAATATTGATTTAATACCCATTATTCTTCTAGACTATACTTCTGTTACTTTCTGTACCTATATGTTTCCTTTGTGTCTTCTTCCTTATTAAGCTTGCAAATGTGAACAGAAAAAAAAATGTTGTTAGAAAATTAAAGTTTCTGCTAGTCACATTAGCACTAAAAGTTATTGGCAGTGTTTGTACTTGAAGTAAGACAAAAGCAAGAAGTAATCACAGTGTGTTTAATTAATAATAATAATAATAATAATAACAACAATAACAATCATGTGGCATTTTTCTCCAAACATTAGGATAGGGAATAAAACAAACTGACTTTTCAGGAAACACTCGTAGCTTAGCTCATTTCAAATGTGCTTAAACATGACAAGGTTTAAGAATTAATTAAGAATTAGGATTTTCAAAAGTCTTTGTGGCTGGAACAAAACCAAAGGTTTTTTCTGTTGCACAGTATGGCTAGGGGGTGAATGCAGATCTTCATTGGGACATTTATGAACTACAATGATCACAGAATCACAGAATAGTTCAGGTGCCAATTTGCTCTCTTTAGTCACCAGTGATAGGACCCACGGAAATGGTGTCAAGCTGAGGCAGGGGAGGTTTAGGCTAGACATAGGAAGAGGTTCTTCACTGAGAGGGTGGTCACACACTGGAACAGAGTCCCTAGGGAAGCAGTCAATCTGTTGGAGTTTAAGAAGTGTTTGGACTATGCACACAGTCACATAGGCTGAATTTTGGGGTAGACCCGTGTGGTACCAGGAGTTGGACTCGATGATTCCTACGGGTCCCTTCCAACGCGGGATATTCTACGATTCTGTGATTCTAGGTTGGAAAGGACCTCTGGAGGCAATCTGGTGCAACCTCTCTGTTCAACAGGGATACCCACAGCAGGTTGCCCAGGGGTGTCCATGTAGTTTTTGAAAATCTCCAAGGAGGAGATTCCACAACCTCTCTGGGAAACCTATGTCACTGCTCTGTCAGATGCACAGTAACGAAATACTTCCTTGTGTTTAGGTGGATCCTCCTGTGTTCCAGTTTTTGCCCATTGCCTCTTGTCCTTGCACTGGGCATCACTGATGCTTGGGAGCTGCCCAGAGGTTGAAGATATGTCAAGGACTCTGTATATCCCAAGCCCATTCCTCCTATGGAATGTGTGACACTCAAAGGTATCAAGAATTGTTTCCCAACACCTCATTTTTTTTCATAGTTACCTACACCTTTACTTTCAAAACCAAAATGGTTCAGAAGTTTCTTTTCCATTTTGAAACCCAGCTAGCAAAAAATCAAATTAGAACTTTGGAATGCACTCAGAGGCTAGTGAGGGGTGAAGAATCATCCTCCAGCCCTTTGATTTCCAAAGCCCTTGTCCCTCTTGCTGTTGCCTCCTGTAACTGGCAGATTTGCTGAGGCAGATAGAGTTAAGCACAAGACCTTAGCCTATTTTTGGGGTAGTTTAAAAAACCTTGGTATGTATTGTGTTAATGTTGATGGATCCTCCTCTTAATCTTTTTAGAAGGCCTCCAGAGTCACCACTGTGGTGGCGAGGAGAAATAGGAGACTTCCTAGAAAATGGAGGATGTCTCTGATTTCCTTCAGGAAAAAGCAGGACTACACGTGGTGTTTCTTATTTTTGAGTACTCAAACCAGTCTGCTCTATGAAAAGGATTAACGTGTACTCCTCCTCAAACTGCACTTTCATGATTTTTATTTTTTTTTTCAAGAAAAGACACAAACACTTGTATTATGAAAAGCATTTCCAGAACAGGATCCTTGTAGATCTGAGCCAAAACTCAAATATACAAAGTAGGTGTAGGTGCTAATCTTACCCTGTATGGGTATGATGGATCAGCTGTATAATTCAGAATTCAGGATTCTGTGGACGAATTCAGAATTCAGGATGCCACTGTAATGGTGAGTGTTAATGGTTGCAATGTCTAGCATTACAGCTCCAAAATTTGTGAAGGATGAATAATGGGGAAAATTATCTGAAGTCCCATGTGAGTTTTGAACCCAGTGATTAGATAGATCCATGGTATCTGCATCTTGATGCAGAAGTGCACAGAGTGTGCTCAGTGTGGGGAGTGTCTAGAAAATTCAAACCTTCAGAAAAAAAAAAAAAAAAAAAAAAGGTATGAAGTATGTGCCCTTTGTAAATAAGTGCTGCATGTCAACTTTAGGTTTCCAGAACTTCCAGTTCAGCATCAGAGCTGTGAATCAGACTTCCAATCCAACATTAAATGAGTAAATTGAAAGGTGGAAGGGATCTTTCTGGAGGTTGGCTGATACTGTTGAGACCAGTTGTGGCAGGATACCTTGCTGAGGTAGTTGGTGGGTATATCCAGGCAATGGAAACAGACTGCTGGGGAACACAAAAAGCCAGTAGAGCCCTCCTGCTTCTCACCCTCCTTCTACTTTTCCTCATTAAAATTTGGCATCTCTCCTTGCCTTATTTGACATCTCTCCTTGTCTATATGTGTGCTTACACACAATAACTAAGATAACCAGAAAAATGGGGCCACAATCCCAGAGTCATAGGCTTAGGGGCGGTGAGACGAGTGGGTCAACTAGGAAATGAAATACCAAGGTAAAAGATTGGATCTAAATGAATTTTAATGATTGGTGTCATTAAAAATTGTCCAAAAGTGAACTGTGAATTCTTTGAAATATTTTATTTAAAAGTATTCCTTAAAATGTAACTGTTGGTTGCTTTTGGCCTTCAGGAGTTTGCTGAGGATGTCTATGGTTGATGATTCACCTACTTCAGTGCTATCATGTTTTGGCCTACTGGTACATGAGCTCATGACTTGCACTCACTTAGTACAAATATAAATTCAAAACTTGGAATCAGCCACAGACCTGACAACCATACACTTGTTGAAAACATTTCTGGCAGAAAAGCTCATATTTTTAATATTTATATAACTGAGCACAAAATGAACGTGCCATGTAAATGAATTTTACAGATGATTTTGACTAACAGTATACAAAATAAAGTTTTGCAACATCTCCCCTTGTACATGGCAACATTTATCAGAAATGTGTCACAATTTCATTTCCAGAGGTCTGATGTGACTTCAGTTCCTGTTAGAACTAGTCACACATAGGAGTTTCACCACTTCACAAGATTTGACCCACACTGTGAACAATACATGATGCTGTGCCTTTTAATCTTAAAACAGCACTGTCTTGTCCATGATTTTATTTAAACCTCACATAACCAGATGCCATATTTAGATTTCAAAAGTCTTGGTTTTCAGTGCATATCTGGGTTGTTCCTGCTCCCCTAGAAGCCTGTATAGAGGCAGGAGGGACATCAGGTTTATACACACGTACATGATATCATTCTTACAGGTTCATGCAGAAATAATCTCAGGATTTGCTTCCAAACAGTCCAAATCCGCCTTTCCCTTTATGATAGGCACCACTGCATGTGCTGAGATCTTCGGGTGTCATTTAAAAATGCATAGTGCTTCTGAAGTTAGAAGCAGAACAGCTAAACTTGCTTCTGAAATAAATGACCCCAGCTCCTTTGCACAACCGAGCTGGCCAGTGGATTTGACCTGGATGTATACCCACCTGTTTTCTGGGGGGGGGGGGAGGGGAAATGTTGATATGATATTGTTTGGTTTATTTTTATTTTTATATCATTGTGATTGAAATCTGAGTAAAATGCCTACAAAATAAGGAATCTATACCCCCCCTCAAAAAAAAAAAAAAAAAAAAAAGAAACCTGCAAGGGTGTAATATTTGAACTGGATTCCCTGCAAATGTTCAAGAGACATTGCTATGAGCACAGCAGGATTTTTACAGCTCACATTTCTGCTCCTTGGTCCTCTCAAAGGGGCAAACTGTGTAAGAAAACATTAGATGCTTGATTAGATAATAGCATTAGCATTTAAGATAAACTTTAATTTCTTCACAAAGATAAACCCTCATTACTTAAAATGTGTTTCATCCTCTAGTTCCTCCATAGGAGATACTTCTGCAAGCTACCTGCCAATAGCAATTAAAGCTTAGTTTGCAAAGAAAGCAAGCTTAATTGCCAAAGCACTATTTATAGGAAGTCTCCCATGAGGATTACAGAGCTGCAAGAATGCAGATTAAGCAAAATGAGGGCAGCAGGGAATGTGATGCACTTTGGCTAAACAGCTCTGTCAGGCTATGTTGGTGCGGGTGCTGCAACAGTGCTGATGACAGCCTGATGCTACTTCCCCCATCACAAGCCAGGTGTTTCAGACACTGTGCAGTATGACAAGATATCCTAAGAAATTTTATAGCAAAACACCTTCTATTCTCAGGTATTTCTCCCCTGCTCCCTTCACTACCCAGTACCCATCACAGCTGAGTATCGCATCCTTGGGGGTTGGTTTGCTCTGTGAGTTGAGGAAATATGGTTGTGTTTCCGTCCCACACAGATGTATAGGGGAGCCCCAGTTCTGACCCAAAAATGGGCTGGAAATCTTCTGGTGAGGGAATAAACCCTACCTTTCATTGCACACCTTGCAGCAATGTGTGTAATGGGTGAGTTTATCTCCTTCTTTAGCATTATCCAGAAAACAAAGAATAGCATGGCAAGTAATGAAAGACAACTGCAGCTAGCCCATGGATAAATTTTGTCCCTTTTCATTTCTCTGTCATTTGCCTTCCTTCCTCCTGCTCTCCAGCTGTCTAACAAAGCCTTACACAGACTCTGTAAAAGGGAGAAATTTGAATGCCCTCTTTACCTATATCTCTGGGTGTCCTTTTAGCCATCCATTTTACCTGCACCATTCATCTGCCCTTTTAACTTCACAGACATTCTCCCCTCTTTAAAGTGGGACTCTTTGGGGAAAATGAGAAATATTTTGCTTTACTGTTAAGTTTTAATTATCTTCATTATCATCATCAGGTAAAGCAAAAGAGTAAATGTTGGGACATCTTGGTAAAGTGAGCACTGAAAAAAATAGATATCCTGCTCCGATGTTCGTTAACATCAAACATTTTACTGAACTTTAGAATGTTTTGTAGTGTTTTAGATACATTTTTGAACAACTTTAAATAGAAATCCATGGTAGTTCATTACTAAAAGTTAAATTGAATGATTTTATTTTTTCAAGATATTTTCAGTTTGGGTTAGTGAAAAATTTGGTTCATCTGTCACAAATTCACAGAAAAACTGATGTTGTCAAACCTACATTTTCACTGAAGGGGTTCCAGCTGTAAAATTGCATTCAGCTCTCATTAAATCCCTCATTAATATTCAGTTTTTTTCTGTCAGTAAATCAGTAATCTGGTTAAAAAAATAAAAATAAAAATCATTATATTCCTTGTTGGCTTGTCTGTGTCCATCTCATCCTACCTCTTTTGTACTCTAAACTCCTTGCAACAGGGATTCTGTTCATAATGCAGTCTTTAACTTTCCCAGTTCCCAGAAATTTGTCATTGCCTATTAACTCTTGTGTTTCCTAAGCTGTAAAATGACAAACTTTCTGTAATGATATACAGCAAAATCATGACATTTCATGTCTTTTCAGGTGTTGCATTGCCCAAGCTTATACTTGTATCTAAGCTAAATTTTCATGATTTCTTGTGACCACAAAAATTTGACAGCTCTGTTTACATTCATATTTAAGGAAAATGGAAAAATCTGCCATAATGCCTTCATTTATGAAGTCAGAGCTTTAGGAAAAAGAAAATACACAGGGGAGGAATTACAGTGGTTGTCTAAATGTCTGTGTCTGCAGGTGGACAAGCTTGTCTAAGCTCCTGTTATAGTCCATGGAGATGGCAGTATGTTGAAAGTCCATCAAGACAAACAGCAGAATCTAGCAAAAACATAATACTTAAAATTTAGTTTCATGATTGCCACACTGCCTTTTTACTTGAGCAGATGTCTTTTGCAGTACTATGGAATCATGCAGTTGATTTGTGGGAATCTACAAGAAACATTTCCTCTTGCATGTTATGTAGAATGGGACAACCAATGTTCTCAATCTGCCTCATTGATAAGCACCTCAGCCTGGAGCCCCCATCTCTCCTGATGATGCAGGAATAAAGGCCTTACACATGTGAGTTTCTGGAACATGTCAGTGCTGAATCAGGCCAGATATTTAATGACCTAGATACATAACAACTGTTCTCAAAAAAAAAAAAAAAGATCCATGTGTCTGCCATTTTTTCTCTGGGGGCAGTGTGGGGAATGGAGTGCATGTATGCTCACAAAGTTAAGCAAGAACTGAGTGTCTGTGAGAGAGAAGAGACTATTGGATCTTGCATCATTCCACATTTCAACAGCAATAAGTATTTCAGTTAGTATTTTTCACAAGCATTCATTCTCCTCTTTTATTTTTCTCTTTATCTTCCCTCTTTTAAGACCTGCTGTCTTACAGGAATCAATGGAAACAGTTCCACCGACTTTACAACGGGGTTCAGAAACAAAGGGATGAGCCCACACTGAAGCCAGGAGCCTCCTAACTTTGAAGGATGTCCTTCTTTTGAAGAGGATATCCAGATCTGATCAAGGCTTGGCTTCTACTCCCTCAAAATAGTTCTGTATTTTCCCATCCTTCTAACTAGATCTTTGTTCTTAGCTGGCAGAGGGACAATGTGATGATGCACAACTGAACCACACTCCCCAAACAGAAGGCCAACAAAAAACAGGGGCTGCCTTTATGGCTGACTCACGAGCACCAGGAACAAACTGTAACACAAAGGTTTCAAGGGGGAGCATCTTGCTCAGAACCCTATGAACTGTGCTCTTGGTTGAGTGTGTTCTTGCCAGAAATTATCACTTCTAATTAATCTAAAACAGGAGGGGAACTATTTTTTAAACAAACCTCAAAAATGATTATTTTTAATGCTGGTAAATCTATGCTAGCCAGTTATTGGTGCCATGTTCAGAAGCTCAGACAGAACTAAATTATGCTTCAGATTAATGTATCGAGCAGTTCAGAGGTTAGACAAACAGCTGTTTCTCAAGCAGGCACACTACAAAGCTTAACTGTTCATTGGAAGGGCAGATACAGCCTAGCTAAAGTCCCAGTGGGCTAACTTTTATTTGTTTCTGATTGGGAGATATCCAAAGCTGACTCCATGCTACTGATGACCTCCCTTAGCAGGGGCAGAAAGTTGAACCTCTGGAGCCAGTGTGATTTTACCAGTCTCTGGGAAAAAAAACACAACAAATCTTCAGTGACTCTGAGATAATCTGCAAAATGTTGCACTTTCATAATAAAGTTTTAAAAATCTGTATATATATATATGTATATATATATATACACATATATATGTATATATATGTTGTCCATTTGTAAATACAAATGGACAACAGGGAAAAAGACACACACATACATTAAAACAAACAAACAAACAAACAAAAAATACATTGCTTATGATATTTTGTAAAACTGTTAACTAAGAGCAAACATTCCTTCAAAAGTGGTTGCAAGTGACCTGCAGGCTGAATTAAGTACATTCTAAATGCCATATATACTCAATCGGAAAAGTACAGAACAGACTGCTTAGCTACCTGATATCATTGTATTTCAGTAAAGCACCAAGGACCTGATTCAGAGCAGCTGCTAGCCACTTCAGAACAGTACTTAAATACTTAGCCTTTGTGAAAGAACTGGGTATGTGGAAGAAAGAAGCCAAAAAAAAAAAAAAAAAAAAAAAAAAAAAGCAAGCAACAAACTTGCATTGGAACCTCATTTGTGAAGCAGAATTGATGGATTCAATGACAAAAGTCCTATTAGTTTCAATGAGTGATTTGATCCTAATTTGACATCAGTCTGCTCTCCAAACGTCATGGGAACAGTTCAGATGGCCTGTTTTAAACATCTTATTCTGTCTCATATTTAGAGGCTTGTGTATCTAGAGCACCAGAAGCAGTGCCTCCATTCTGTTTCCTGTCAGAATTAAAAATAGGCTAAACTGGGTAGTCTGGAATTGACTCTATTATATAACAGTGGAGTTTTTTTCCTGTAGCAATTTTTCTGACAATTGTCTTGTTATTATCCTGTCTGATCCAAACATGATGAGAAGTGACCAGAACATATTCTTGGACACTTCCATTTAGGAAAACCCAGAACACTGATGAAATGATCACTTAGAAAAAAATATGATTCAGAGAATCAGACCATATGGCAGAATATATTTTGAAACAAGGAAAGGGAAATCATATTCCTCTCAGTTGTTGCACCTCTTAAACTATTTATACGTTTAAATTGAAGTGCATGATAGAGGTTCTTGAGGGGTACATTTGCAGTTTTACAGTCTTGAGCCAAGTTAACAAGGTCAGCTAAATGTGTTCTTGGTGAGCCATAAGATTATAGAATGGCTTGGTTGAAAGGGGCCTTAAAGATCATTGAGTTCTAACCCCCGTGACATAGGCAAGGATGCCACCCACTAGATTAGGTTGCCCAGTGCCTCATCTAGCCTGGCTTTAAACACCGCCAAGGATGGAACATCCACAGCTTCTCTGGGCAACCTGTTCTAGTGCCTCACCACCCTCTGAGTGAAGAATTTCCTCCTCACCACTAATCTAAATCTCCCCTCTGTTCTGTCACTGTCAGCCTAAGTAAAAAAATTGTTCTCCATCTTTTTATAAGCTTCCTTTAAGTATTGAAAGGTTGCAGTGAGGTCTTCCCAGAGCCTTTTCTTCTTCAGGCTGAACATCCCCAGCTCTCTCAGACTGTCTTTGTAGGAGAGGTGCTCCAGCCCTTAGAGTATCTTTGTTTTCTCACTGATCACAGCTTACTTCCTTTTAAATCCCCCCTCTTCAGTTCACAATACTCAAATGATGAGAACGAAGTAATATTTCCCTCCAAACAGCCTACTGGACTTGGGTTGACAAAGTGAGAGCAAGGCTTGTGTTTGTCAGGGTCAGATTGTAATTGAAAGTCTGACGGTTGGCACAGGCTTAATAAAAACTCTCCGTGGATCCACATTGCCTACCTTTTAGATCATATTCTAGCCTAAGACAGCACAGATATAGTGCTTGCAAGTCAACTCCCCTGAGTGAACTCATGCCCACCTAAAGCAAGAAAGCTGGGAAGGACACAATACATTATATGTACATCAGGATTATATCTGTTTTACATGGAGACAAAGACAGTCACTCATCAAAGCAACAGACCATCCATGAATGCCATGATGTCTGTCTGCAGCCTTCTTTCCAGCAGGAGGTCACCAAGAGGTCTAATGGGGGTGGTTCAGTAGGACCATATGAATCTCCAGAGGTGGCTTGGAAAGCTGTCTTGTAGCTTAAAAGCAAGTAACACAGAGACAATTCATACTGAGAAATCCAGGGGGAATAACTGGTTATTAGTTCACTTCTTGTGGGCAGTATGGAAGAAGTGAGTCATTACGAAGGATAAACTCAAATTGCAACCGGCTTTACTTTTATATTGATAACATCTATTGCTAAATTATAACAATAACAGTGACGTTATCTTGAGAAAAGTGCTTCAAAGTGCCACTTCCCATCTTATTTGTGCTCTGCACTAGTAGGAACCCTAGTTGCCTAGCTAAAGCACAGAAGAGATGTGGGTTTGATTCCTGGTTCTGCTACATGTTTCCTGTCTTGCCTTGGGCAAGTCCCTAAATCTGCCTGTGTCTCATTTCCACCTCTGTGAAATGGGGATCATAGTACTGTGTGCTTTTCATTCACCTATATTTGGTAAAACCTTGTGTTACAGACTGATTTTAACATATGCACATCAGTACAAGTACATATAGAGAAGGAGAGGAGATGGGTTTATGATGAGACTCACATTTTCGTTGGGTGTAATAAGTACTGCAATGGTAGAAATACTGATAAATGATAAGTTTTATTTAGAATGTACAATACAAGCAGAGTGGGATTCTTCTAAACAAATATTATTTTTTTCTATCTAAGCTCATAGTCCAGAATCATAACCAATGGTGAAGATTAGGCCCTTCTTCCCCTAAAGTAGATATCATGAGAAGATGAATGTAAAGTTATCTATTTATTCTAGTATCCACAGAGGGATCCTTTCCATCAAATGTTAGGTGAAATAACTCCCTCCCCTCTCCAACCCCCGCCAGCGCTATTGTTCTTTTTTGGCATATGACAACATCACTGGAGACCATCACAGCACACATTTCAGGCCCAGAGGGTAATGGATGTTTGGTGCAAGTCAGCAAAGAGAATTGTAATAGGAGAAGTCTGAAAGCTCTAGCTAAAAATAATATTTTTATTTGACAAAGCTTTGTTGTCATTAGTAACATGAAATGGGCAGAGTGAGCCCCTTACCTCCAGCACTGCTTCTGACAAAGTCAATATTAGAGTAGAGGAGAATGGGATAACCTGGAAATATGTAGATTCCTACCACCTACATCCTACTGCATCCTTTATTCTAAAAGTCAGAAATGGAGACTAAACCCTGAAGTACACAGATTTCAAAACTTTATCTTGAAAACAATAGCAGTTTTTAATCCAAATTGAAGTTTTCCCCTAAATCTTTGGATCTGATTGCTTATGAAGTTCTTGGCCTAGCCTTTCTTAAAAGTTGAGCACTCTGTTGGAGTTGACTCCATCAGTGCATCAACATTTGTTAAAATCACAGTCAGTTCCCCAAGCAGGTGTTAAAATTACCATGAATAAACTTCACTATTTCCACTGATGGAGTCAGTCCCAGGGACATTCTTCCTTAGTTTGTGCCCTTAAGGTTGTGGAGAGTTTCTCTTCTTCTTCCTGCACTATCACAAGCACAAAGTATAATCTCTTGAGGAAATAAAACTAGTGCCATCCTCACATCTGATAATCTTCATTAGTTGATTTATCTGTTGACCAAGCTTAATGGCCACAGTCCCAGAACTATTTGTGAGCAAGTTTCTGGAGATGATGTTTCATTGTTAGGATGTAAGTAAGACCTTTACACCAATGTTCCTCACCACAGCCTGGCAGAGATGCACAAGTGTGAAACTCGGCCCAAAATCCATTTCTACACCTAGCTTTGTATGCCATGCTTGCAAGCGAACTAATCTTACTCCCACTGAATTAATCAGCACACTTTTTACTGACCTCAAAGTTTGCACATTGAGACCTAAGTGTATTATCATTTGTCAGGAAGTGATATTGTTTCAGCCTGCACACTCAAGCAGTTCAATTTAAGAAAAAAAAAAAATATATATATATATATATATTATTTGTTTTTAGTCCACATGCCTCCTGTTATGAAGCATTTATCTTGGAGCTACATGAGCTGCTGAAAGCTGTCACCACCTCCAGGAGTTTATGAAGGTTAAAATGTCAGCATTCACATGGGTTTTAATAGTGTTGGGAGGAAAAAAATAATCTCTAGGAATAGTTACATGCTGTTACATTGGTCATCTCACATTGACTTTTCTTCAGTCTCCAGTTTCCTGATTATTCATAATATATACTAAAAATATATATATATATATATATAAATACAAAAATATTAGGGTTCTGGATTATTGTCTGGCCAATGTAAACTTTTCTTTTTGTTTTACCAAAATTGAACCAACCAAATCCTTTTAATTGGAATTCAATAATTTCTAATCAACTTACAAAATACATACACTTGATACACTTGAAATTACAGGAATGACAAACTCCTTATTCAACCAGACTCATCAGGTATTATTGTAATAAAAGTTTAGCAGACTATTTATGAGTTCTCTGGAAACAAAAAAGTGGACCATCTAGCTCAAGAACCATTTCCCAGTATTGCCAAGACAAGATGTTCCTTAAAATGAACACAAGATCTTGACTACCTTCTGCATTCTGTTATTCAAAATAATATCTCTCAAAATTATTGGAATCCTACTATGTCCCTTAGAGTGAGTAGACTTGGGACAAAGTGTTAAACAATTTGTTCAAAGTAATGTAGGGATTCCTGAGAATATACTCAAAGGATAGAAGCATATTCTATGCTAGGCAGATGTATTTTTTTTTCTACATATTTTCCTTGGAGATGACATTTCACACCAAAAAAAATAATTTCTGTTCATTTGATGTCAGAATTTCACCACATTATGGCATCTTGTGTTACCCAGTCATGCACATTAGTAATCCATGTTTTTCAGCTGCAGTGACAGAATAATTATGGATGAGCTTGATACTGTCCATAGAAAAAGAACACTTTACCTAGAATAACAGTAAAGACTTAAATTACCTCTCCACAGGCCTCGTATTTCATAGATTAGATGGTACAGTGCCACAGGATACACAGCCCTGATGCTCTGGGACTACAGGGCCCTGCAGGTCTTCAGCAAGAACCTGACTTGCCCCTTCTTGTTCTCTTTGTCCATGAGTTTCCTCCTGGATTATAGACAAGTAGATGGGATGGAATTTGGCACATTTCCTTTGCTCTCTGAAATTATGTAAGGGGTGATGAAGAATTGTCTGCCCAACTAAACATGGTAAAAGTTATTTTCCCATGGGAGCAAATGGAAGGGCAGTCAAGGAATTTTATAAAAATCAGTAAAAATCATAAGTTTCTACAGATGATGCTTCAATCGCCTCTAATTCCCTTCCCTTCCCTTCCCTTCCCTTCCCTTCCCTTCCCTTCCCTTCCCTTCCCTTCCCTTCCCTTCCCTTCCCTTCCCTTCCCTTCCCTTCCCTTCCCTTCCCTTCCCTTCCCTTCCCTTCCCTTCCCTTCCCTTCCCTTCCCTTCCCTTCCCTTCCCTTCCCTTCCCTTCCCTTCCCTTCCCTTCCCTTCCCTTCCCTTCCCTTCCCTTCCCTTCCCTTCCCTTCCCTTCCCTTCCCTTCCCTTCCCTTCCCTTCCCTTCCCTTCCCTTCCCTTCCCTTCCCTTCCCTTCCTCCCTTCCTCCCTTCCCCCTTCCCCTTTCCCCCTTCTCCATTCATTTTATTTATTTATTAATTTCCCTCTTCTTCCAGTGATGTGAGAGATTCATTTGTGGTTGAAGCCTGTACAGTGTTTTGTCTGATGCTGAAAAAACATTTATTAACCAACACATGACTAGTAAAAAAAAGTCATGTTTCTGCAGGTTAATGAAAAACAAGGCATCCTTCATCCCCAAGTCAATGACTTTAGAGAAAATAAACAAGCAAATAAAATGAATGCATTTCTGGTTTGTTGTTGGGGGGGGGGGGGGGAGGAGTTCATTACTGGGATCACACTGAGGGGAAAAATACAACTTGCTTATGAAAATGATGAATTCAAGCCTGGGGCAAATGCATGACAATTCTTCATTTACCTGAGAAAGAGAAATAGATCTGAGAGATAGGGCACCCAAGGAAAATCCCAGTTCATGTATTTCCATAACTTCTCTACCATGAAGCAAATATATTTAATTAAAATATGGGACTGAACCTGACTGTTTTTATAGGCAGCCTCCTGTCACTGATCAAAACCACTTTCTCCTCTTTGAATGTTTCACCTTATAAAAAATTAATCAGTGCAAGGTTTTTCCCTTCTCTTTTGCCTGAAGCAAAACAGTATGTTTACCTGCCAAAGGCAAACATTTTTGAGTTTAGTCTTTTAGGAAAAGGAGTCAAAGCAATCAACATGAGCTATTTTCTCCTTGAAATGTTTTTCTGAGCAGCACAGACCCACCTGACATCTGGAAAACTCCACCTGTTCTGTTCACTTGTTCATCACCATGAGAAATGTCACACACACAAAAAAAATTAGATTGAAAGAAATATGGATGTGAACATGTGCAAAAGTGCATGTGTGAGCAAGAGCAAATTGAAGAAAAATATAGTGACTAAGGAGGACCAAAACCTTATCAACCCATTAGAGTACTAGTTTTTTGATAACATTTGTCAACAGATCAGTTACAAATGAGGATCACAGAATCACAGAATCAAAGAATCACAATCTAGGTTGGAAGAGACCTCCAAGTTCATCCAGTCCAACCTCTGACCTAACACTAACCAGGCCTCCACTAAAACATATCACCAAGCTCTAAATCTAAACATCTTTTAAAGACCTCCAGGGATGGTGACTCAACCACTTCCCTGGGCAGCCTATTCCAATGTCTAACAACCTTTTCAGTAAAGAATTTCTTTCTAATATCCAACCTAAACCTCCCCTGGCGATGCCAAGATCTGCTTTTCAGTATATTTGTTGATAAAACTGGTTGATTTAGAATTAGACAGGGGAGCTTCCACAGGCTAGGGGATACCACCAAATGCCCACAAGTACCTGGAAAACAACACAGATGATTAAAATCAAATAGTACTTTGATTTCCATACTTGCTTTTAGCGATTGCATTGTTACATTAAGCTTACAATATGCACCAAGGCAGTTGAAAGTAATTCGTGCAAAACACTCATCTATAACTTTTTATATGGTAATTCACTTTGGATAAATGTTGGAACCCCACTTTGTTTTAAAGGCATGTTTGCCATGACAATACCAAAAGATATTTTTTTGGATAGTGGATTTTTCATAGAATCATAAAACGTTTTGGGCTGGAAGGGGATTAAAGATCATTTAGTCCAACCCCCCTGCCAGGGGAAGAGATATCTTTCATGGGACACTTCCAGGGATGGGATGTCCACAACTTCTCTGGGCCACTTCTTCCAGTGCCTTATCACCCTCTGAATGAAGAATTTCCTCCTTATGTCAAATCTAACTCTACCCTCTTTTAGTTTAAAACCATTACTCATTGTTCTGTCACTACATACCCTTCTAACAAATCTCTCTCCATCATTCTTATAAGCCCCCCATTAAGTATTGAAATGCTGCAATAAGGTCTCCCTGGAGCCTTCTCTTCTGTAAGCCTTTCTTTGTAGGAGAGGCTCTCCAGTCCTTGGATCATTTTTATGGTCCTCCTCTGGACCTGTACCAACAGGTCCATAGCTCTCTTTTGCTGAGGACCCTAGAACTGAATGCAGTACTCAAGGTGGGGTCTCACAAGAGCAGAGTAGAGCAGGAGAATCACCTCCCTCGACCTGGTGACTCCATGCTTCTTTTTATGCAGCCAAAGATATGGTTGGCTTTTCGAGATGCAAGCACACACTGCTGGCTCATGTCCAATGTTGCATCCACTGATATCCCCATGTGTTTTTCTACATGGCTGCTCTCCATCCATTCAATCCTGGTCTGTACTTACACCAGGAATTGCCCCAACTCATGTGCAGAACCTTGCACTTGGCCTTGTAAGATTTCATGAGTCTTACATGGTCCCATTTCTCAATCCTGTCTAAGTCCCTCTGGGTGACATACCTTCCTTCTATTGTATTACTGTTTCATTTTATTTGGCACCTACAAGACTTTATGTTCATTGGACCTGCAAGCTAGTATACTGAATGGGAAGACAATAAAAACAACCAGAGAATTGTCAATATCTACGTAGGATCTTCCATTTCATTAGAAGTAGACTACCAAGATCTATCTCAGTTTTAAGGCCAGTGGACTTTCTCAGTTCAGTTCTCATCTAAGTTCTCTTAATACATTTTGAAGCCATGGAATCCCAGAATCACAACATGGCTAAGGTTTGAAGGAACCTCTGGGGACCATCTGGTCCAATCCCTCCGCTCAAGCAGGGACATCCAGACAAGGTATTCAGGGACCATACCAGGTGGCTTTTGAAGATCTTCAAGAAGGGAGAGTCCACCACCACCTCTCCTGGCAACCTGTGCCACTGCTTGGTCACCCACACTGCACAGAAATTCTTCCTGATGTTCAGAGGGAACCTGTTGTGTTCCAGTTTGTGTCTATTGACTCTTGTCCTGGCACTGGGCACCACTGATTTTGTTTGCTTTGCATCTTCACTTGAGGTGTTTATAGACTTTGATAAGATCTCCCTGAGCCTCCTCTTCTCCAGATTCAAGAGTCTCAGCTCTCTCAGCTTCTTTTTGTAAGAGAGCTGCTTCAGTCACTTTACCATTTTGGTGGCCCTCCATTGAAATCTTTCTGGTATATCCACCTCTACCTTGGGGTGGCATACGGAAAGCAATGATTTGGACATTTTGAGAGGAGTCTTTGAGTTTTAGCCCATTACAACATTATTCAGCTACTCTATAATGCCTGATGATAGCTGGGACTTGCATGAGTGCATCTGTCTAAAGCTCAGTCAGAATAGTATTGAGCTGCTACTGGCAGCAAGGGCATTTTGAAGAATAGGCCACTTCGGTGTCTCCTTTCTCAGAGACTGTCTCCAGAGTGTTTCCAGATTCTTAAATACTTGATATCTGTATGTTAGAGAAATTTAGGACTCTTACACTTCATCTGGCAAAAGCCATAACTCTTTTCTTCAGCCTGGGTGCCTTCAGTTTTCCAACTTGCATGCACTGTTAAAGAACACAGAAACTCTAACAAACATAGCTTTTTGTCAGACACTGGAAAGAAGAGCAAAAATAATTGCATATAAGAAATCTCTTAAAAATAAGAAGTGTTTTTAGCGTAGAAAATTTGTAACTTCTTTTCACTCAAATATTTACCACAGATACTGAAGCTACATATAAAAAGGAAAAGTTAACAGTATATTGATATGAATATTCAACAGCCAGCTCCTCTTCTCTTTGTGCCTTCAGCCATAGGCTTCATGAGGTAGTTGAACTGGTGCAGATAAATACTTTTCTCAAAGCATTTTCCTCTATGACTGTTACTCACATCTAAGTAATTAATGAAGTTTCTGGTGGTACTCATGGATGATTGAAGGTATTTTCCACACTGTTAGATTTGCATATCTCACTAGGGTGAAATGAGAACAATTGCATATATGTAAGTGTGTATGTCTACCAAAGCCATCTGATGCCTCTGAAGAGGCCCTGTTACCCTGAGCCGGTTTGTTATCTGTGCAGCTGACCTTATATATTACCCAGAATCCACATTACAGGATTTCTGTCACTGTGGAGATTTTGCTGTTGCCAGGACGTGGCACATGGTGCATATAAAGTGATGAACATTTTCCTCCAATGCCAGAGAAAAGTAGGTTGAGAAAATTCTGCATCAAACTCTTCTCTAGAGTTCACTCTTTCCTTGTGTGAAAATCACACCGAATCACAGAATGTTAGGGATTGGAAGAAACCCTGAAAGACCATCTAGTCCAATCTCACTGACAGAGCAGGAACACCTAGATCAAGTCATACAGGTATGCATCCAGGTGGGTTTTGAATGTCTCCAGAGAAGAAGACTCCACAACCCACCCTGGGTGACCTGTTCCAGTGTTGTCACCCTTACCATGAAAATGTTTTGTCTCATATTTAAACAGAACATCCTATGTTCCAGCTTGTACACATTGCCCCTTGTCTTATTATTAGATGTCACCAAGAAGAGCCTGACTCCAACCCCCTGACACTTACCCTTTACATATTTATAAACATTAATGAGGTCAACCCTCAGTCTCCTCTTCTGTAAGCTAAAGAGACCCAACTTTTAAAGCTCAGCCTTTCTTTATAAAGGAGATGCACTCTCTTAATCATCTTTGTGGTTATGCGCTGGACTCTCTCAAGCAGTTCCCTGTTCTTCTTGAACTGAGATGCCCAGAACTGGATGCAATATTTCAGATGAGGTCTCACCAGGGCAGAGTAGAGGGGGAGGAGAACATCTCTCAACCTACTAACCACACCACAAGGGCACAGTGGTCATCCTGCCGTCCACCACGACCCCCAAATCTCTTTCCCCTTCGCTGCTCTCCAGCAAGGCAGTCCCCAAAATTCCAGAGGTAAAGGAGGTACCTAGGTGCCCTATAACACAAAAGGAGACTGTGAAGTGTGTAAGAGAGTACTAGCAGTAACTAGGACTGCAAATGGAGTGTTATCTGAGTAAATCAGCAGGAATTGCCTTTATCAAGCTAGGAACTGATCTGGGGTACTCAGGTCTAAGTCTTGATTAGTTTCCAGTTCTTTTACTTTTTCCATTTCCCATGTCTTAAAACCATACAGAAGAATTTGAGTTGTGCTGGACAGTTAATCACACTGCAGTGTTAATGGGGACATAGGGACCTGATATATATATGTATATATACATACACACCACACTCTGCATACACACCACACTCTGGTCTTCCTATTAAAGGCATAGTAGATCAGTTGTATACAAAAAATCCTTATGTAATCTTTTTTTTTTTTTTTTTTTTTTTTTTTTTTGGGTGTTGTTTTTTACTTAAATAACCTAAGATTTGAATGACTAAATTATCTGCAAAGAGAACAAGTAACCCACTGAACAACTTTGCAGAGAAGACAAACATCGTGTCTGGTGAATTTCTCAAACTTAAAAATTGCCAGATTTAACAGGAAAAGAGCAATTCACCCAATCAGCAGGTATAGCTACAGTTAAATGTCTTTTTAGGATTGAGGGCAGATATAGACAATAAGGACCAAAAGAAACCTGGGAAGAAACCAGCACAGACTGTCTGAGTAACTCACAACACAGTAGTGATTCGAGCTGACAATATGTTATTGGAGGAATCACTCTCTTCAGCACTGTTTGCTTTGGGAAGTCAGAGGGAGATTTATTATGGCTGAAAGCCTTTACAGCTGTCAGATAAAAGTGCTAGTTAAAGGAGAGAAAATAGTATCTTGAATACTACCATTCTACCATTGTTAAATGGTAGCTTCGGTCTAAATATATGTTTTTATATACAGGTTTTATCTGACTCACGGTGTCATTAACATCTTTCCTGGAAATGCATTACTTTTAGAACGTCTTGTATTCTGGTAAGGTGTGTTTATTTTTCATTTATTTCACCTTTATTAGAATATGTATTAGTGATAAAGAAATAATGTTAACATCAGACTAAAGGCTCATAAAGAAGTCCCCAAGCCCTGCCCTTCTTATTTAGCTTAGACATGATTTTCTTTGCCAATGATTTTAATGAGACTGAAGGCTGTAGATCTACACACAATGTTAAAACACTCTTTGTGGATATTACCTGAAACACTGGAAAAATATAGCTACTTCTGTTCAGTGATAATGGTAAAATTATGGTGTCAGGCCAGGCCAGAGGATCAAATGTTTTGGGATAGACACACAGCATATACAAAAGCTCACAGCTTGCTTTCATATGAACTGAACAATGAAATGTGTAGCTTTTTACTTGCCTTGAAAAAATCGTAAGTCAAGTAAAACTGTGAGACCTGTACCTGTGTTTTATAGTGAAGTGGATGACAGACTGGAGGAATCTTAGTTTTTGTTTTAATGCTCTTTGGGCTCCAAAATGTCTTAAAGACCAGGTCATCAGCCTTCCTCAGAAAATATGCAATTTTCTCAGGAATATGATCTCTTGCATTAGTCATTCTGCTTTACTCAGTTGAGTTAATCCAACAGTGTTTTTCATCAGACTACCTGGAAATAAGCAGTTCTCTCTTCAAAGAATACATCCAGAGAATGTAAATGCCAGATAAATATAACTTTTTCATATTTTAATCAGTTTTTGTGCCACAATTTAAGTAAATGAGTGTTTGGCCTTTGGTTTTACTTGTTTCTGTGTGTACTGTGGAGCAGGGCACTGCACAATTACACAATGAGAACCACTCTTTCTGTTGAAAATCCTTAAATATAATTCTAGTAATCATGGAATTGTTGAGGTTGGAAATGACTTCTGGAGGTCATCTGGTCCAACTCTCCATACTCTTGTAGGGCCACCCAGAACAAGTTGCCCAGGACCATGTCCAGAGAGATTTGGAATACCTCCATGGATAAAGATTAAATAAATTAGCCAAACAATTGAACATAGCAATCCAAAAAATGGAGGAGAAATGAAAGAGAAAGCAATTCCCGTCCCCCAGAGTGATGCTACCTACAGTCACCAAACAGTTCAAATGTGATTAGAAAGTAATCTGATATCCAATCAAGGTATTTCTAGGTAAAATACATTATCATCATCTTTAAAATAAAATAAAATAAAATAAAATAAAATAAAATAAAATAAAATAAAATAAAATAAAATAAAAGATAAAACTATAGGGCCAGATTATCCAACATTAAAATTTCCTTTTAATAAAGACTATTTTTTTTCCATCCTTCTTATTAGCACTTCCAGGCAATAAGAGGCCCCTGAAGTCTGCAGCAAAGCGGGTGCTTTAAAGCTCATGAAATGTCTGTACGTTCTTTATTATTAGAAGTGACACCATTGTGCTGTCCAAATGGAGGACTGCCAGAACATGCTGCCAGTCACATTCAGAGCAGCATTGAAAACTCTAACAAAATGCTCTCCTCTTGCAAGTGCTCTCCCAGTTCAGCTCACAAAAATAATTTAGTGAGAACAAGGGTTGTCTGAATTATTAGTGAGCTGTTGAGCAGAAAAAGATAGCTTATAGTTGCAGCTGGCATCGCAGGCTTTTGAGGTCATGTGGCAAGCCACTCTACTCACATAGACTTGCTTAATATGATGAGTTTGTTTTATGGCAAAAGTCCATTTTTAATAATAGAGACATTATTACAGATTTTATTTGAGAAAAGGTGTGTGGTCTAATGACTTGAAAGCTTTGGCACAGACCAGCAGTGTGACCAGGCAATGTGTCTATGCCCAGAGTTTGCCAGCTCTTGAGTAAGGAAGGAACAGCATCTCATTTTGCATATATAAAATGCCTATCACAATGGGAGCTCTATCCCCTGACAAATAATAATAAAAAGCCCAGCCTACTTCTTACTCTGAGAGTTTAATCAATGGAAGTGCCAGCCAGTCACATATTTGATTTCTGTTAACATGTGATAAATATGATTATCATATTTTCTTGCATAACAACTGCCTATGCTTCCCCAGATTTTTCCCTTAAAAAATCATAATGTGGCCATTATTTAAAGTGTTGTTCATGACCAGTCAGAAGGTGCGGTTATACAGGAAAACCATTGCATGTGCAAGGCTGTTATGCAAGCAAATAAGATGTTATTTTAACTTACTGCTGGCTCAAAATATATTGGCTAGAATTAATTGGAGTTGTGGTAGATGGCAGTAGATTCATAGCTAGTTGGTGACCTGTGGTTGCAAAAGTACCTAAAAAAATAGCAAACCCAGGCTGTTAAGGGTTGGGTGCCCTTCCCACCCACTAAGGACTAATAGGTTAATATTACAAAGTCTTGATGTACTTTATTATTTACAATTTTAATGAAAAAGAGGCTAGGAATTCCTATTGAGAATCAGGGCCCCGGTACAAAAAAAGATACAGTCCCTCAGTTAGGAAATCTACTTTCTATATGTCAGACAGGATGCAATGCTGGATATTAAATGGACAAGCGGGGGCTGGCCTGGGAGTGTGGGGAATGAAGCAACAATAAAATCAAGTTAATTTTGTGGGATGGAAGAGGTCTGGACTTGCCGCATGTCTCACCTGAGTACTCCCTGTGTGCCTGGGAAAAGCTTATGAGCTCTATCACAGGGGAAGAAATTTTAGGTTCAGGGTGGGTAGAGCTGCAGGTTCTCCATTCCACTGCAGAGGGACTTGCAGGGATTCTCCACATATGTTGAAGATTCACAGGCTAACAATTTCAAACTTGAGTATACAAAATAAGGTGTTTTTCTAAACTATCTACTGTCCAAAGTTTTTGAGCAGCTGTCTCAACCATAATGTTTGACTAGTTCAAGCCTGGGTGTGACCCAATTTACATTATTTTACTCCTATATTTAAACAAAGAGAGAGGCTCATTCCCTGTAACCTGTGAAATGCATATTTAAGTTGTTCAGTCCTTAAAACTTTATAGCAGTGGCAATAGTATTGGTACTCTGGAGTCAACTAGCTGCATTTGTATGGTAAATATGTTCCACTTTATTATGTGTGTAAATATTTGATGTTTGTGTCCAGTGCACTGTCATAAAATCCTTTGAAAATCATATTTATGTAAACTCAGGAAAACAAATAGCTCCTTCAGATTGGAAAGATTTTTAACAGGGTAAAGAATGGGGCAATTTTTACCCTATAAGTGTGTAAATGTGAGGAATCCCAGAATGCAGGGTTTGAGAGAGCTTCACCTAAAGCCAGAAGTGTTCAGCACACAGAAATATTTTGCTGTGGAGAAAAGAGCTATCAGAGAGTTCCATTTAACTCCATGTCCCCACAAAGGTAGGTGCTAGTTAATTTTTAATCTACTATCCCACCAAAACAGATAGGGAACTGTTTGAACCCAAATGCATCCCAGAAACAAGTGCTTCTGAGAAACGTTCTGATTCAAGTTCATCTCGCCTTTAGTAGCAACCCTGGCATTGCACAATCCTCTTTCAATTTATTATTAATTCAGTTCATTTTCATTCAGTTCTTTCTGCAATTTCTGATAAGATGGCAATGGAACTATTTTGTTTAATGAAAATAATCACATACACGCCCCCACACACATGTACAATCAATCACGTTTTAACTATATTAAATAGTGGTGCTGTAAATACTGTGGGAAGTAGGTGGGTTTAGAAAGCATGACCTTAAAACAACTGTTAAACAATTTGTTGCTGACAATGTTTCTTTATAAGGAACAAGCCTGGATTTATTGTAGTTAAATGGTCCGTTGGGAAACATTCGCTATTCCAGTGTCACACACAGGAAACCCACTACATATCTTATTAAGACAAAATGTGTCCTTTCAGATTGTAGATTTTGAATGAAACATTGTTTATGTGTCTCATGAAAATAACTCTATTTATAGAAATGCAGATTTTTTTTAACATTTATATATTAGTACATGCATGCAGGAGTTAGTTGAAAAAATTGCTTAAAGTCTGCTTTTACCATAAGTCCAAAGTAGGGAGCATGAACTGGGCTATGCTGGGAACAGGTCCCAAAATTGTAGCAGACAATTCAGCCTTTAAAGATAGATATAGACAGATGTGATCTTTCCTCCTGCTCAGAGCTGGCCAGGAGGAAGCCAGCTCTGGTCTGGAAATAATATGTAGCTGCATTAGCTTGCACTGTCTTCTGTCTGGATGGGCCTCCCAACAAGGTCCATATGCAACATCATGATGATGCATCCATGGAAACTTCCAAATAAAAGTTGGCTCATGTGCTGTTAAGTCTTACATGAAGTTTTGTCTTTACAGACCCTTTAGCACAAGAGCATAGAGGTTCTGTTAAGTTTCCTGTTTGCATGAAAATTGTAAGAAAAAGTGCTGAAGGACTGCTCAGTGTCTGAAATAACAATTTGTGTCTTGAGTCACCAAACTCTTCTCCTTCTGGGAGTCCCTGTGGCTGTGTCCTTGACCTACCTGCAGTGGGGCAGACTGGATAGTGGCTATGGTCTACTTGGTTCAGCCATCGTCACACTTCATGACATTGATCTGGGCTCAGCTAGTTACAAACTCTTCCAGATAATAGCACAAGACAAGTGTTGTCCCCAGCAGGCAATTTGGATGTGGCCACATTTTTTTTTCCTTTTTTTTTTTTTTTTTTTTTTTTCTGGAAAGGAGAGTTTAGACATGTGGACATGAGTCAGGCTACTCCACTCAGCCTCAGGGCTGGAGCACAAGGCTTGCTTGTGTTGTTCAACTCTAGAGAAGTGCTGTGTGAATGTGTCCACTTCTCAGGACTACAGCTGCAAAACGGGGACCACAACAAATCTTTACTATGGATGAGCAAACTGGAAAAAAAAGAATGCATTAAAGACTAAAATACAGTTGTATAAGTACAGCTTTCATGAAAAATGTATACCCTCCTGTTCTTGTGACTTGAAGGCACATAAGACATAAGCAACTCTGGTTTCAAAAAAAAAGATGATATACGTTTTTATTCCCTTTATCTTACATTGTTTAGCAAAAAAATTGGGCTAAAATGAAATGAAAAATAATGTTTTTAGTGTATTTTAATTTGTTAATTTACTGATATACCAGCAAACTCATGAAACTAGTGTGGGAACTTAAATATTTCTAAGTTCTTCTGATCTGCTTTAGAAGTTTAATTTTTCTTTATTTATTGCCAAAGTTTTTATAGAATTTAAGGTTGAAAACAAATTGACTATAAACCCATGAAGATTATTTTTTTTCCCATTCTTATTTTCAAAGTTTATGCAAAAAGAGGGAGCAAGAGAGCAAACAAGAGAGAAAAGAAAAAAAAAAAAAAAAAAAAAAAAAAAAAAAAGGAAAGAATTAAAAGAAAAACACAAAATGAAAGAGGGAAAGAGAAAGAAAAGAAAGAGAAAGCAAGACATGCAATTGTTTGGGGACTTCAATAAGGAGAGAAGATAAAAGTTTAATGAGGCATTTTTTTTTTCAGTGTCTTATGTCAAGGCTTCTTACACAAGAGGACAGTGCATCTCACAACCCTGAGTAGGATACTCCTATGTTCACATGTATATGTGAAAATTGGAGGGGAATTAGTAACTCTGTTTATGTGCTTTTGCTCCATGTTAGAAAACAAATCTCTTTATTGAGTATAAAAGGTGGAAAAATAGAGGAGAACAGAAGCCAAGCCTGCATGGCAATGAACAGTGGAACTAGCAGGAGCGATTACTTTACATTCTCCCTGCCTGAAATTATCTATTTCCATTCTATAGCATCTTTGTTTGTCAGTCTCCTGCTTATGTGGTTACACATAGGCTTCCTTTGTTTCTATGTCCTAAACCATTATCGTGTTACCTTTAAAGTTCAGCATCCAGCAACACAGGGGTCACTAGTGCCACTTTGTGCACAGTTTGTATGACTTCATTAGCTAAATAGAACTGTGGGAACAGCTTCTGGGTGACCCTCAAGCCACAGAGAACTGTGTTTTGCTTCTTTCCTTTTTAATATGCTGTGCCAAAGACACCCAAAATGTTCTTCCGATGATATATTGTCTGTCATGGTTATATGGACACTTAGATTTTCTGGGAATATTGGACATACCTGCTTCTAACACAAGGCCAACTTCTGCCCTACCATGTGTGTCTCAAAGGGTGTGACCACAAGACTTGTGACCATCTTGCTTGTTTGCTGCAAATGCTTAGAGTGAAAAATTCACTCAAATGTACACATTTATCACATTGACTATTATTGCCAGCAATCCTCTTGTTCATTCAGAAATGTGACTTATGGAGCTAAACCACCAGCTTCCCGTTTTTCTCAAATGTCTGGCAACATTTGTTTTTTTACAACTCTCACATCGGGTTCTACATGAGTCTCATGTTATTTCATGGTTTTGAAATCAAGGCCTCTGAACTCTAACTAAGGTATGCTTCTCTTTCAGTAATATCATCTTGAATGTTGTTATAAACTATGCTTGAATGTTAACCTCATCCTTTACTGAAAGAAGTTCAGCCAACAGGAAATAAAGTTGGGATGACATGACATTTTCTCTACCCATGGGAGCAGAGGGAATCTGTCCTAATTCTACCACATCTCCTGTTCAGAGAGACAGAAGCTCTCCTGGCTACATCACTATGAGGACTTGTCCAAAGAAAGGCAAAGAGGCTGGTGAAGGGTCTAGAGAACAAGTCTTACGAGGAGCAGCTGATAGAACTGGAGTTATTCAGTCTGGAGAAAAGGAGGCTTGGGGGAGACCTTACTCTTTACAGTTAACCCAAAAGAAGGTGTAGTGAGGAAGGCGTTGATTTTTTCTCCCAGGTAACAAGCAATAGGACAAGAGGAAATGACCACAAGTTACACCGGGGAAAGTTTATGTTGGATATTTGGAAAAAAATTATTCACTGAAAGGGTTGTGAGGCATTGGAACAGGCTGGATAGGGAAATAGTTGAGTCACCATCCCTAGAGGTATTTAAAAGATTTGTAGATATCGTGTTTAGAGACATGGTTGAGTAGTAGACTTGGCACTGCTAGGTTAATGGCAGTGACTTGATGATGGAGTTTTTTTCCAGCTTAAGTTATTCTATAATTCTATTATTTTATTCTATGACTTACAGGACTTTCACACAGCTTCTCGGCTGTGTTGGTGATTTTCTGCCAAAGAATTCTACTCATAACAGTTCCACTTCTATTTCACAAAATAGAATAGACAAAAGAGGAGTAATTGCAGTTGTCAATTACTGACATGCTGAACTGTCAGCACAATATTTATGGGTACGTTTATTTAGTGAAGATGCTGGAGTTTTATGTGAGACTTAAACATGCTGATTCAGTCTCTTGGACTCATCTCATTGAAAAAAACAGACACTTTGGACTTTTTTTCACATCCTTTCTATATACCTGCTCACCTGCTCAAATAATTCTTTGATGTAACAACTTTTTTTTTTTTTTTTTTTTTTTTTTTTTTTTTTTTTTTAATGCAAGCCTATTCTCTGTATTAGGTCTAAGGAATGGTCAGCCAGGTTCTGATGGGTCTTTCGGTCCGTAGTTTTTAGCCCAACACTATGACACGCTAGAAGAGCCTATATCTAAATACGACACCTGCCTCTTGGGCATTGCACTGACTGAAATTATTAGCCAACATACCTCAACTGCTGGGCTGGATTCTTTTTCTCCCACGTGTTTCTTCAACTTTATTTTATTTAAATGCATTAAAGCCTATCCTTTCTGGCATCATTAATGACCTACATAAAATCAAATGTGTAGGAGATCAAGTGGAGGAATAATGTTTATATTTAGATGTTATTGTTTAAAGCAAAGCCAGATCATTAGATCAGTAAACAGTACTTTAGCTAGAAGCTTGGTCAGATGATAAGCACATACTTTATTATTAGATAGTACTTTATTATACTTTCAAAGACAAACTAGATTAACTGGGTGAAATGATCATTTTCCACTAGTAATTAAAGTTATGCAATGTCTTAGAAGCTGAACCATGCTGAATTTTGAAGGGAAATGGCTTAGAAATTCAACTTAGAATTGAATCCAGATTTTTATGGGGAGGTCCATTTTCTTACAGTTCCCATGGAGCTTCACAACTTACTTAGAAAGGCTGCCAATCCAAAAAAAAACAATGTATTTTTACATTATTTGTATTTGAAAACAATATTTAGGTTGGATTAAATAAAAGTTCATCTCTTTTCACCTGAAATGAATCATGATAAATCCACTGAAGTCAATCGTAAGATTACAGTGGGGGGGAAAAAATGTTAAGAAAGATGGAAATGAGGATGGAAAGTAAACTAGATTTCCAAAGATTCTTGGTTAGACGTTCAGTGGGTTTATGTCTCTCTCTTGTGCATACAAATGAATATGGACACAGAGCAGGTTCTCAGCCTCCACTCTGACTTACTGATGAAAGCTGATACTGACAGGAACCTTTGGGGCTGAGCCAACTTACAAGGTCTGCCTTTTGGTTTACAGACAAAATTGATAAAAGTTTCCCTTCTGAATTCACTTTCTATAGTTTTAGTTTTACCACAGCAGAACAACTGAAGAGATTTCTAGGTTGTCTTTAAGCTGATCCTAAACCTAAATCAAAAGCCCTATTTTCTCTTTATGCATTTCTGTATATTACCTCCTGGTCTACCTCTGTATGGTAAGAAAACTCAGATCGGGAAATTTGGGATATTCTGCCACAGGAAGCACACCTACTGCATCACTTGGGCTATTCACTGGATCCAGCTGCCTTTGAAGCATTTACTGAAAAATGTGAAATCCGTACCTTGGTTTCTTGTTTATCATTTGTCAAGCTGTGAATTAAAGTCCCAAAGTTATGCATAAGTCACTGATGTGTTAATTTGGTTAAAGCTAGAGGTGAGCAGCTCATCTTTGTGACTGACAGATATAGTATTAGTGCCTGTGTCTGCTTTGCTTGGCTTCTCTCTCTTTCAGTTGTAATTGCATCTAAAATCCATATACAGAGAGAGACGGAATTACTCGTGAGAGTCTGTGTCTCCTGGAGAAATGGTGGCAATAGCTTTTTGCTTTCAATTTTCATTTAAAAAACAAACAAACAAACAAACAAACAAACAAAAACTTTATTCTTGTTCTGAACTGTTGCTGGTGGCAGACAACAAGTAAATTTAGCAATATTTTCTATTTCTTAAGTGTCAACTATTTCTTCTTTAGTTCAGTGCATTGGGATTCATTATTTCAGAATCTGGGACAATTTTCCATTGTCTCTGGAAGATAATTTTCTGAAGCATCTCATCCTAAGTTCGAATTTTGCAGTCTTGCCCTGTCTGAGCTTGAGTTTTACACAATTTTATAATGCATGGATTTTACCTCTTTCATCCATATTTTATCCCTATATGGGGATTTTTTCTAGTGAAAGTCAGCTCTCCATATCTCACATCACTGTTGCTGAACTCTTCGGAAAGACAGACACTGATTTCAGCAGAGCTGAGTGTTTTGTCTGGAGCCCAATGTGCAGTTCATGCTGCTTATCTGACATAGATGTGAATTTGTCCTCTGTATCTAAAATCATTCTGAATGTTTTTCAGATGACTTCTGACTATTTGAACCTTATTATTGTGCCTGTTAAAGATATGCAACTTGGGCTACAGCAAGGTGTACAGTACAGAGCATAGGAACATATGTTTATGGAACAAAAACAGGAAAACAACTGGTTAAAGATTTATTTATTTATTTTAAATGAAGTGGCTTATCAACATTTCATACAGTAACATTTTTTTTTCTTTGTATTTTTTTTTCAGCAATTCAGATATATCTATATATAACTGAATAAAGCATTCATATATGTATAGGTATTCTGAATTTTACTGCTCAAAAAAAAATAAAAATGCAACTTATCCTCTTTTCCAGCACAGATCTTAAAAGTACAGAGAGAGACATTAGATAGATATCAGGAGCTTCCCTAAGCACAGAAATGTCATCCTCATCCATTTAACCTGCTAAGGAATTAATCTCTCATCGTTATAAGTTTGAGAGTTTTTAAGAAGGTAAATGCATTTTTTTTTCATTTTTTCCCTTTTTTAATAGCAAATACTATCAAGAATGTTTGAAAACTTTTAGAATTCCCATCCAAGTTAATCCTTTTAAACCTAGCTATGCTTATTAGCTTTCTTTGAACAGATAAGGCTTAAACAGATGTGTCATTTGAAGAACTGAAGTCAATTTAATAGCAAAGAAGGATACAAAATAGTGGCTACAGAAGGTGAAATGTGGCATTTGATGAAATAGTGGTGATACATTTTTAAATCTCTTCTAAAACTATATTGTTGAAATGACAGAAATTACTAGTGAGCTGTTATGGTTTTAGGAATTATAGGCATCAACCTATTTAGTGGTGCTAAGAAGCAGCTTGAATCCCTGGCTGTCTCTCTCAAGTGATTTCTGATGGCATGGCAGCTTCTGCAGCTAGCTGTATCTGCAGACAAGAAGTGCCTTGAATTTATCAGCCAGTGAGTTGAAATGTAAAGATAGGAAACCTCTTTATCCATCTTTAGGAGAAGGAAATTCTTAAGTCATCTGAATTAAAATGCCAATTTTAATTGAGTTCTCGCCTGTATCTCATTGTATATCCTCCCGGACGGTGGCAGCTGAGAAACACAACATCACCTCATTTGGATTGTCCTATTGTGCCAGCGGATCTATCTGCTATGACTAAGTGCAGTGACTTAATGGGGATGTGTATAACAAGTGTCTATGGAGTTGAAAGACATTTCATTAGACATATCTGCAGCATAGATGAATGTGAGAAGTTTACAGTAAGGGAACATTGTGCTACATCATCAAGGAAGAGTCAAAGGATTTTTGGATTTTTTTTTTCCTCTTTGCCACACAAAACTTATCTTGGAAGGTTATTTACAGTTAATATTCCAAACAGGAGCTTCTGAGTTTCAGAGACATCTCTGAAAGCATGCTCTGGGAATTTTAAGCAGTGGCAGTTTTGGAAACAGTACATGTAGAAATAGCTGGAGGCAGGCTGAACAGTTCTTCTTTGCCTACGGTTTAGCAAGCACTTGGAGTCTGACTCCTTAATTCAACAGCTCAGTTACCCTGAAAGAAACCTCAGGGGGATCAAGGATATATCTTCATTTTGGGGTCCCTCTGTAGTGCCAAAGGAGCCTTACCCTAAACACAAAATATGTCCTTTGGGGGCAGGACCCATGCAATTGTAAATCATCATCACTGCCTTATAATCTCTATGTCTCCTATATACTGTGATCAAATAAACAAGCTTTGTGTTTGTTTTCCCAGCATTTCTACATCTGAAAAAAATACTTCATAATAAGCTTTAAATGGTCTCTCTGCAGGTTATCTCAGTGGCAATGCAAGTGCTAGAGAAGGGTTAATACCTGTGCCCAGGCTGCACACTGCTCATGAGGATCAGTCCAGCAGATGAGGTACTAAGATTTTGCTGAAGCAGAGGAAAAGGATAGCTTATGAAAGATGAATGGGAGTTGGAGCCCAATTTAAATTAATTAACTTCAGCTAGACTGAAATTCTGTTATGAAAAGTCAATGGCTGGGACCTAGTGTTTCCAAACTTGGAAACAGCAGGCTGGGAAGGGAGTAAAATACTTAGTGTGCATCTCACAACAACACACATAACTAAGCCTATAAAAGTTTGCAACTAATGATAAACTGTGATTTACCAGAGCTGTCTCTGGGCCCATTTCCAAGTGACCAGAGCAGTTAAGTTCTGAACTGTAATACAGAGATGTCTTTGCAAACTTAGCTTGGGAACAGGGGCAATACAAGTCCCAGGCTGCTGGAATAACTTTATTATAAGATCATCGCAGTTGCTTCTTAGCCTTTTATTTCCTTCTTTAATTCTGTATTTAAAAAATAAAATAAAATAAAATAAAATAAAATCTAAATGTATACAAACAGCTTCAGACACCTGCATGATCCTGATATTTTGCCTCCCCCCCCGCCCCCTTTTTTATTAAGCCAGCCTCCTGACTCTGAACACATGAAATTCACAGAACTGATGTGGGACAAGAGCTAATTTGGAATAAGAAATCAGTCCATGACTGAAACATAAAAACATTTAAATAGTAGTTTTTTGTTTGTGTGTTTGTTTGTTTGTTTGTTTGTTTTTTCAAGCAGGAAAATCTTAGGCCAGATCCTTAGTTTTTGCCAACAGGGAAGGTACCATCAAAAAGAAGCTTCATAGTAGTCAGTCATGAAACTCCAATATGTATCATTTGACAATATTGCTATTTAGAATGATTTTTTTTTTTTAATATTATATGTATATATTAGCTATTAAATGTGCAAATGCAATTAATGTCTTCTAATTTCACTCATCAAAAAGTCACAGTCCTGTTGCATGTCTTGACTCCCACTTAGTAGTCAATGTGAAGAGCACCAATCCTTTAAAGATCCTTAAGGTCCCCTGGAGCCTGGAGACTTTTTTTTTTTTTTTTCCCAGAGGCAGCCTGAAGTACTGATATTGGAGGATTTACTCTTCATGGAAAGAGTAGAACAGATCTTGAAAAGAATGAGCAAGACAGAAAAATTAAAGTTTAGGAAGGTCTCTGATCCTTGATTCAGCAAACATATGTAAGCTACAGTGTTGAGAATGTGCATTGCTGTTAAGCTGAGAAGAATTAGGCCAAAGATATGGAGGCCAAAGCATTTTAGCTAAACGAGGCTTCCTGTCACTGTTCTGTGGTAGTTTGGTAGTGCTATTTTACCGTAAAGCCTGGTTTTGAAGTCTGTTAAAAAATAAAAGCATAGGAGGTCACCTCTGTTCAGTGAGGTGACTGGCAACAAAGGACTTCCACTGCCAGCTTAGGGGTGCTATGGTGCTATCTGTGTGCCAGCAGTGTTGATGGGGCGACATGGGTTACAGCTAGCTCAGGGTGTAACAGAGGCTCAGCCACAGGAATTATCAGTCCCCATGTGTGCCTGCTCTCTCTTTTAATAGACTAAACACATATGTCTCTTTAGCCACTTAGAAAAAGATGTTATGAAATGGCTGTAGTCACAAATGGGGTTTTAAATGGTTTTAATGTAATATGACAATCTGTTCACAAATCCTGATGTGTTTACAAAACATATCCTTGCTGCCTAATATGTTTATTTTAACACTTTATTCAGGCTTAAATGCCATTTTCACATGCTGGGTTTGTTTGGATTTTGCATAAGGTTGTACCACTTATTCAGGAATGTCTGACAATAATGCAGCATTGGGAAAGAGTTCAACTTTTGTTTGGGTTGAATCACATTCAGCTCCTGTTATTCACCATTTAGAGCCTGAGTCATCAAATAACAAAACACATGGGTTAGGATTGTTTAGTTTCTGCTCTCAGCCAGAACAGGTGACCTTCTCTTTAGTATGACCACAGGCAACAGAAGTTAGTCTCATCTGGACAGAACAGGACAGAGGTTAAGTGAATCAAGTATTTTGCCATGATGCAGTTTCCTTCAGCTAAGAACAGACATCCTCAACTTTCTAGTTCAATGTGAAGGTTAGGAACACAGCTGGGTTCTTCCCCAGTTCTACGTTTTTTGTTGACAGGGTCTATCATTCACTATTTTCCACTGCTTTCAGAACAGGAGGAAATCCCATTTCATGTGTGTGAACAATTACTTGGCTTCGGTTGCTTTCATCATTTCCTGGGACAATTTCAGCACATGCCATACCTGTGCTCCACACCATTTACCTTTGCAAGTCACTGTGAATACCACAGCAACTCTTCAACCAAAGATATGTTCATTCTTCCATGCTCTATATGGGATTGGAATATAATAGTAAATCAGGTCCAAAGTTTCTCCCTTTTCAAGGTGCTCAAAGGCCAACATATCTAAAGGATATCGAAACTGAAGAACAGAGATCATGTGTACACTTTGGTGTATTTTTGTTTGTTTGTTTGCTTGATATAATGAACTTCTATAGAAAGGTTAAGCTACTTTGTGCTGAAGAATGACTACCAACCATGAGTCTGTCTGTCACAGGCTTTTTTTAAGGATCAAAGTGGTCATGTCTCTTCTGGAAGCTCTCTGATGGACAGGACTGACTTTTGGCCTCATTCAGGCTTTGCATTAGTTCAACTCCTGCAATCATAAGGTAAGCAATAGGCAAGTCAAGCACAGAATTTACAAACAAGCTCCCATTTCCATGCTGAAATATTTTATCATTACTGAAATAAAAGAGGGCAAAGCACTTATTTTCTGATATTACCTTCCATTATGTTTTCCCCATATTATAAAACTCTCATCAGTCCATTGTTCTGGGCAGAATAGATATTTAATTTATTCTTTTTCACAAGAAAATCTACCAATGTGTCATGACTGTCAACAGAGAAATGCTAAGTGGTATTGGTTGGAAAGAAAGCATTTCCAGGCCTTACCGCTTTCTAGGCCATGGATAATTGATATTGCAGTTGATGTGGTATATTCATATATCACATTTAATATGTATTTTACTGTAGATAATTTAAATCATATTTATCCATAACTCATTCTTAGTGCTGTTGAGGAATTTAATTTTCAGGTGATGATTTTGCCTTCTTTATTTTATTTTTTTATTATTTTTTTTCTTTAACCAGGTTATTATTATATATGAACTTGTACCCTATATAAATAATCCAATAATTGCAGGACCTCACATTTTTGGCACTTAGGCTCAGTAAGTTCCAAGGGAATTTCATTGCACTTTTAGTTTTCTTCACATTTTGCCTAACCAAAGTCAACCTGCCCATCATTCTTGTTAGCATGCATTCAGTACAACAAGGCAGCAGTAGACCACACCACATATGCCACAGTGTATTATTCTTTCTAATCAAAGGGTTTGCTTTCATTTCCAAAGTGTGGGAAACCTGACACAAGATGCCCATTGAAGATAGGGAAGAATCCTCCACTCTTCAGTGTAGTGTAATAATAACAACAACAATAACTTTGATTTTGTTTCAAGACTTCTCACTTGGGATCCTACAGAGGTTCTAATATCCCGCCATGCCAGCATATTATTTTTGGATTGAATGACTGGATGAGCTTGATTTACATCTTATCGCACTCCATAGCCCGTAATGTGTTTTTAAATCATGTCTAAACAACTTACCACAAAAGCAAAATTGGAGGCAGGCAGTGGGAAGTATCTTGAATAAGTTGAGCATCAAAGAAAGAAACCTCAGAGGACTAAGAGGGGTATATTTGCAGCTGGCTGAGTCATGTTTCATGTGGGGTATGGTCTCTTGCTAATAATAAGTGAACTGGTAAAATATTATTCTACACTTTATTAACTTGTTCAGTAAGTTTGCATGTCCTGTATAGGCATGTTCACTGGTAACTTCTTTTCTTTAAAAACTTTTACCCTGATAGCCATCCAGATAACATTAGAAAAAAGTTTTTTTTTTTTTTTTTTTTTTTTTTCTACAGGTCTCCTCCCTTATGTCACACAGCCAAGACTGTGAAGAGGCTTCCTTTGCTGTGCTGTGATATAGCACATGCTGTTTATGCAATGATTCTACAACAAACTTTTTTCAAAGAAAAGTGATAATTACATCAAATAAATTGTTGTCATTAAAAATAAAATAAAATAAAATACAAATACAAATCAGTAATGTTCATACAAGTTGTTCAATACTGCTACTCCTGGATTAAAAGTGGGATTTAAAAAAAAAATAAATCAGAAAAGTTTTTGTTTTCTTTGGAAACTTTTCTTTTCCTCATAGGATATTTTTGCTTTGATATTTTTCTGCAACTTTCCGTTTTTCATAGTTTATCTTTCCCTAAAGTGTTAGTTACTTAGTTAGTTTGTCTTAGCTAAGGAAGGAAGAAAAAGAAGAAAATATTTGGCTATTTTGGCAAACATTTAACAGGATGAGAGACAAGGGTTGACCAGAGTTGTGTGTACTCTTACAGCCTGTAATGCAGTCATATTCACTCAACCATGAAGCTCCTTCATTAGATTTGGTTGCATCTGTGTTGATGATGTTGTAATTATGTAAATTAAGATTTTTACTCATATGATTTGAAGATAGGAAGGAAAAAGGCTTATGGGAAATACTGTATCTCAAAATGCTCCCTAAGATGTGGTTTTGTAGCTGTAAGGAACATGGGCTGCTATCACATGAAGGATGCATTTCATAGAAGTAGAGGATGAAGATGCATGTCCCTTAACATTGATAGTCTATCCCACTTATTCAAAACACGTCTTCATCTTGAATGAGTGAGGGCTAATGTGACTAACAATGGTAATGGTGATAGACTGGGCAGTGAGTGCATTGTACTGAGATGAGAACACACCAATCACTTTTGCAGCTGTTCAGACATGAATAACCCAAGCACTTAGGTCAGTTGTGGCTCTCGGGTCATGAAAATAGATGTGCAGCCAGAATGGGGAATGAAGAAAAACATCAAGAGAAATAAATAAATAAATAAACAATTAATTGCGTAGTGAAAAGGAAATATACCCTTCACACTGGTAGCCTTATTTTTAAATAAGACAATACTCCAGTGTATAGATATCTTAGCTGGGATGGAGAAGATTAAAGTTCTTGTGTTGGTTCAGACAGAAGAATGGTCTGATCCTCGGTCTTCCCTATCCAAAGGAGTTTCTTATCCTGTGGATCCTGATAGTTTTAGAAACTTGAATGCAGTGGTATTGAAGGATGATCCCCACTTTGAAGAAGAATATTATCCTTACTACGGAAAACATGCACGTTCCCTCTCTGGTCCCCATTTATAAACTGTGGTGTTTCCAGAAGTCAATATTTCCTATTAAAAGAGAAACATTTGAAAAGCTTTTATCTGTATCCTATTTTCGCCCAAAGGAAATACACACATACACACACACACACACATCCTACTGAGGCAATAAGATGCTCAAAGCTCTTTTAAGCAGATATCATTTTCTTCACTGGCTGCTGGGACTTGTCACACTAAATTCTTTTCTTTTCCCGGCATGACATCATCTCCCGAGTTGGTCAACCTGTCTCAGTAGTGGATCTGAGGACCCATAGCTCCTAAAACGGCTGAATTTACCCTCAATAGTAATAACATTTGCACTTCTCCTCTGAGGGTCAGCACTAGAGGGCAATACAGCCACGCATTTAGCCACACACCAGTGATTTTCAGTGGACGGGTGTTGCTCCATTGACATGAAAAAGAAAGGGTGGAGATGAGTTGTCAAAACCATGAGTCAGAGAGAAAGCTGGTTCCACCTTAACCACACTGAAAATGCCAGTCCTCTGCCATGCAGTAATTTACTTTATCAGGCCACTATCAGAAATTAACACTGGGCAAAGTTGCAAGATAAATATCATTAATTCCCTTATTAGAGATAGAAGATATAATATAGAGAAATTTCACAATGACCTTGGAAAATAACTTATATGAAATCAGTAAATCCTGTTTTATTCTGATTAATTAAAAAAAATAATAATAAATCAATATCAGCTGAAAGATGTTAAAATCATGCTGAATAAATAGCAGGAAAAAAAATCCCTCAGACAAATGTGTAAAACTGATATTATTAATACCAATCTCTGTTCAGGGTCCCATTCTGAACTTGGCCTTGCCCTCTACTTTACTGAAACCCTATCCCTAAAAATGGAGAGATGGCTGATATGGGACAGGCTAAATTCAGTCTGTTGGGATCAGGATTCATTTCAACCCATCAGTGCTCATTATTCCACTAAGTGGTGACATAAACACGGAGCTGAGGTCCGCAGGGACTAGGCTTGAGCTGGCTCCCATTTCCTGGTGCTCCTGCAGAAGAACACCTACTCTGCGTCAAGCCAAGTGATGGTTTGCAGAGAAGATGGTCAGCTCCAGGATGTATCTAACATGAGCTTCTTCTCCAGAAATGTCTGTCACCCCTCTGAGACTGATTTTAAAACTCAGGGAAAATTAAGAAGAAATAAAATTGAACTAAATACCACATAACCTATGTTATGCACTGCCCTGCTTTATTCCCTCTCCAGCTCAGAAACACTCATTTTATCTATCATTACCACTGCATTTATTTAAAGTGACACTATATAGTAGGCTTGTGAATTGCCCTTAGAACTGAAAAATATGCTTGTTTAGTTATATTTTGGTATTGTTATCCTCTTGTTATAGCTAACACAAATCCCTGTATTTATTGATACACTAAGACAGGAAATTTTGCACCGTGAAAGGATTTGGCCAATACGTTTGCATAGGTTCATACTCCTGGGCTCACCATGACACTTTTGGGATCTTTTGGTATGTTTTCCATGTTTGCACAGTGGAACTGTGCCAGGCTTGCTGCTTGTTGGACTGCATCTACATAGTTAAGCTAGTATTTGTACCTGAATGTGTTTACTTTTGAACCTGGCATCAAGTACATCAGCTTGTCCTACATACACAGGGAAAATATGAAGTAACTATTCATATGAAGTAACCCTTAACTTCAATTTAAGTATCTTGGCCACTCGAATTTATTTCACAGTGCAGTGCTTCTACTGTTTCCCACTGGCATTATGTCACCTGCTGCACTGTTTCAGTACAAATCTAATATAGTGATTTCAGGTTAATAGAAACTCAGCAAAGCCAAAAAGACAAGGAAGTTGAGTAGCAAGGAGTAACTCAGGAAGGAGCATCCTGAAACCTGACAGTTTAAAGGACTCATTATGACTGAAAGAAAGCAGAGAAAATATTGCCAGTATGGAAAAAGACCTTGAGACATATCAAGGGAAATTATCACCTAAGGTGATAATTCACGCAGTAGTGAACACTTTAAACATCTGCAGCTCAGTCTAGAACTTTTGGAGCAATAGGCTGGTAGAAGACAAATGTATGTTGTTATTTAGGCGATTATTTTTAGGCAAAGCAGATTGAGCATTGACATACAGTATGAAGGCAAGTTGCGGCTTTTTTTCAAATGCACATTCTGAGAGATATATTTCACAATGTGGAAGTCCTAAATCAAACAAGCTCAAACACTTCTTGCAGAGGTAGCTGAATGAAATGTAAGGGCCTGCCTAGTAAAGAAGGCCACACTAGCTGATCCAATAGCCTATTCAGAGCTTAGTCTCTGGGAGCCTATAGTCTGAGGTACAGACTTAAGCCTCTTACTGAGAGTTGAAACAGTTTTGTATTGTCCATAGATCATATATAGAGGAGAAGGCAGACCAGACGGTGAGCAGTGGGTTGCATATGCCAGGGAAGATGTAATTTGAAAATGAATCTATCCTTACACTGAGTCATAACAGAAGTTATATTATTACCTCTCTATGTGTGGGTATAATACCTTATTTAAAGTTGGAAATGCTAGGTATCTCTGAAGTGAAGATTACAAAGCAGAAAGACTTTAGAGTGGTTAACAAGATATCACACTAAACATCATCATATGCCAGAAGATGAAAGGGTGAAATCAACAGAAATACAAACACTTAAGAGTTGCTATTGTTGTTTTTAAATTCACCCATCGTCAATGGGATACACTATCCTGTGTTTGCTCATCCCCAGTCTTTCTCAGCTCACCTAGTGTTTAGATACATTAGAAGCTAATAGCACCCAAAAAAAAAAAAAAAAAAAAAAAAAAAAAAAAAAAAAACCTTCTGATTTGCATCAAATCAAAGGAGTTTGTAGCTATCTGAAGTTTTACAAGTGGGGACTTCACTTTAGTGATGAAGGTTCAATGGCTTATTTCCTGGTACTTAAAGGAGATTTGTGCTGCACCAGTAGCTTGTTAAGCTGTTACCCTGTTTTGTTAGGTACTAATTTCTTTTAATGTGAGTTTACTTTGTCTTGCTTTGTTTGCTGTTATTTCTTGAGTGGGTTTGGTTATCTCCTCCTTAAAAGGAGATTTCAGACTGATAGTATTTACCTAAGTGAGGCATGGACATTATCTTAACCTTTAATGCATTTGTCACTTGACAACTGTTTGGGAGGACTTACTTTCTACTGCTTCTAAATAAATGTTTCTGAGTTAATCGGTAAATGTGAAAAAATTCTAAGAACTAAATGTGGTCATTAGGGTTAAGACCTTCATATTTAATACTTTCTAACTAAAACATCAAAAATGTATATGAAAGGAGAAAAATAAGAGTAGTAAGTAGGCATATTTGCATGGCCTTTTTCTTTTATTCTTTCCCTAAATGTCTACTCCAAAGCTCAGAAAAGACAGAGGAAAATCCCTTTTCAGTCTTTAATACTACTATTACTAACAACAACAACAACAATAATAACAACAGATTCCTATATATTTATTGCTGTATTTTAAAACACGCAAATTTGCTTCTGTGTACCTTTCTGAAGCTGAAGAGCTGCACATAAGCCAAATGCATTGGTTCAATGCAGAATATGGTGAACAGCTCAGGAAGAAAAAAAAAAAAAAGAAAAAAAAATTTCCTTTACAATGAACATTTACAGTATATTGCAACCAGATCATTTTTTCTAATCTCAGTTTTCACTTGAAACAAAAGTGAAAGCTTGGACAAAGATGAAGGGAACCTAGTAAGGACTTCATAGAACCCTTTTGTGGCAGGTTTTGGTGTAAGAGTTTGGAGGGGGCTGCTGGCCATGGACACAGCATGAAAGGGATCTTACCTTTATCAAGGCATCCCTTGCAAAAATAATTCATAAGGTCATTCTGACAAAGTTCCTGGCTTTTACAATCATCTTTTGACTGTAGTTATGCCAAATTGTTCTATTTGGAGAAAAATAGCAACTGCGTGAACATTACTTTAATCATGGAATGTCTCAGGTTGGAAGTGACCTTAAAGATCATCTAGCTCTAACCCCCCCGCCATGGGCAGGGATGCCACAAACTGAATCAGGTTGTCTGGGGTATTCTCCAATCTGGCCTTGAACACCTCAGGGGATGGGGCATTCCCAGCTTCCCTGGACAAACTGTGCCAGTGCCTCACCACATTCTGAGTGAAGAATTTCCTCCTAACCTCTAATCTAAATCTCCCTTCCTTTAGTTGAAAATCATCCCCCCTTGTCCTTTCATTCTCTGACTGAGCAAAAAGTTGATCTCCATCTTTTTCATAAGCCCTCTTTAAGTATTGAAAAGCTGCAAAGAGGTCACCCTGGAGCCTTCTCTACTCTTCTTAATCTTCATCCCTGTGTTATTTCTTCTGTTGGAAAGAGAGGTCCAAGCAGGGTGGACACATTCATGTCAACAATGCTGTCATGGATCTAAGGGCAACCTGTTGCAAGGGTTTGCCATTACAGTAGATTGGAGCTGATATAGAATCTAAATTCTCTGATGTGACAAGGGTTTTTAATGTACTTTGTCCAATGACCTTTTAATGTAAAATGTAAAAATCTAGGATCTGATATATATGAGATCAAAGTCAGAGGTTCCCTTCTTCTAGCTGAGTATTGCTTCATTCCCACTACAGATATTAGTATCATTTGAGGGCTTACCATAAGATGACTGTATTGACAGAAATGGAAATTGCAAGGGTCAGCTAATTCTGACAAAATAGAAAATATGAGCCAACTTTCATCTAAAATTTGAATTTTCATAAATGGAAAAAAAAAAAAAAAAAAAAAACAAACACTAATAATAATAATAATAATAAAAGGCCACTCTTATCTCTTTTCCTTCTCTTGTTCTTGATTTTAATGTCCACACTTTTTTTTTTCCCCATCTTCACTGCATACACACAGAAAAAGAAAGAGAGTGAAAGAGCCTGAAGATAGTTAAATTAGGAAATTTTTATGCATTATTTGACTGTGCAGAGCACCCAAGTACCAAAAATTAAATCATATATTGTTTCAATTTCAAGATACATTTAAGCAATGGGAAAAAAACTGCTATCCAAAAGATATATGAAAATACTTCATTTTCATGATTACTTGATTCTTAGCTACATAAAAGCAGCATTGAGCATTCCTAGCAAAAATCATAAGTATCCTTACTCATTACTTTACTGCCTTGATAAACAATATATAAGCTCAACAATTACCCCACTTTTTTTTTTTTTTTTTTTCCAGATGGAGAATTTAAGATCAAAATGGACAAAAACATAATCAAATAGCACATTTTATGGGAGAAAATACTATTGGAGCATCAGTAATTTGCATGAATTTGTACTGGAAGTACATTAGCAAGGAAAAGACTCAAACCTGGACCTCAAATTCCATCCTATTGCTCAATTATTAGGTAATTTACTGTTATTTTTTTCACTCACACACATTAAATGTAAGAGTAACTATTGTTACTCTTACAAAATAACACTCTCAGATATATTATTCTTGGCTCTACTACATATTTTTTAAATAAGAAGCTTGAGACTCTTGTGAATTTTGTGATTATTATTATTTATTACTGTAAACTGGCTTATGCAACACCTTCTGAGATCGCATTATCATAATGAACCTGAGTGCAGCACCCACAGTGCCTCCTACACAAGGGAATTAAAAATTTCTAAGAATTCAATTTCTAAGTATGATCTTTGGTGAATACCATAGAAATATGAATCACTTCTCATGAGTCACATTAAAATGTTACAAAGCATAAAACAGGAGCTGTACACGTGAAACATTTTGCATCAAAGAAGGTGGCCAGCTGACTAGGTCAGCAAAGTGGTTATAAGACCTGCAAATTTCCACTGAGATTTTCACATGTGGAAAAACCAGTGATCTCCTTTGTTCAAGACCTAAGCTCACTCTGATGCAATGGGAAATGTGAATTTTAAGTGGGCATTTTTTAACCAAAACCCAGACACATCAAAAAATAAAATAAAAATAAAAATCTTGTCGGGACCAATTTACCACACCACAAGTTTTTTAATAAATATGAGAAGCAGGTTGATTCTGAAAACAAAACTGGTTAATAACAGGTTCTTTATTGGTCTTAACATGTTAATGCCATAGATTCAGTGTTTAAAAAACAGCCGGTGTATCTGTCTTTATCCCTCTCATTACATGATTCACTGTTGTGTCTGTTCTATAATTGTGATATACCTGAGCTAGGTTTAAAGCAGGTCTGTAGTGTGTTTGGAACTGTTGATGCTACCTATGTGAGCCAGTTTAGAGATGTTTTGGGAACCTCCACTGAAACCAAAACCTCTTTGGGGAAGACAAGCCCAGAATATTTCTTTGTGGATTCATTCACCCTCTCTGACTGTAAAACAGAGGATTAATCAACCCCATTTTGGAGATGATAAACTACTTCCTGGTGAAATGGTGGGGCTTGCCCACAGTCAAACAGAAAGTCTGGGGAAGAGCAAGGAGATGCCCCCAAATCATCTCAACATCTCTCAACAAAGTGCTTTGCTGTCACAGCTTCATTATCCCAGAAAGATGTCTGTCCCACACAATTCTGGGAATATCTTAGTTATGAATTTTGTGGCCAGGTCTCTGTAAACAAAAAAGACTGACCTGATCAACTCTGTGGATGAAGGTTTGGCTTGCTAAAGATGAAGGCTGACTCCACTGTTTTAGAGACTACACAAAAGCCATATGAAGACCAAAGAATTAGTTTTGGGTTGTCTTGAAAGCCAAGGAAAACATATCAGTGTTTTTAGTAGGCTGTATAAATGGTACCTGATCCAATCGTACACTCAGAAATTACATAGGAGCAAAGAGCAGGGAGCACATGAGAGATCTGAGCAGAGTGGCCTGCATCTATCACCAAGAGAAAGTGCTTCAGCCCCCAAAGGCATTCAGATTCTATTTCCAGCAATCCATTCCCTAGAAAAAAATAATGATTTTGCTCAAACAAAGTGATAAAAATGTAGGAAAATGGCAAAAAATGCAAAATAACCTTTCAAGCATCCATTTTTGTCCTCAACACATGTTTATTTCTCCTTTAATATAGAGAAAATAAAAGATTTCTATCCCAGAGGAAAGTCCTGGGTGTGCTGTGTTATGCAGTAACATTATGCTCTAACATTTCAGTCATCTAAATATTGTTTTTGGGATTACTTTTGGAAACTTCTCTGTGGAATGGGAAAGGGGAGGGGAAGCAGCATGGTGCAGGGAGGAGGGAAAAATCCTTCATTAAAACTCCTTTAGCTCCAGAAAGGATCTCTGTGAAGTGCATGAGAAACATTTGGAATTGTTCAAAAACATCTTTGGGTGTCTGTTTTCTATGTCATTTCCTCCTAACCCACATCACTTTTTTTTTTTTTTTTTTTTTTTCTTTTTTTTCTTTTTTTTTTTTTCTTTTAATTTCTGCAGAGGAAGGTAATGATTATTTCAGAAGCAAGTGGGGAAAAGATGGATTGTCTTTATATGGAGTGCAAGCGTTCAGTAAGGCAATTAAGTGGAACAGAACATAACTAGGATTAAAACCCTGTTTTAGATCCTGCCAGGACTAAAACCGTTGTCACACAGAATATGCATTTAAGCTCCAGCAAAGTTTTCATGAGGCAATCATGAACATGACTATCTAATAACTGTAAAACCTTCAAAACAGCAGACGAAGGGGAAGTCTTACCACAAAGGAAAGGCATTTCCCCCCCCCCCTTTTTTTAATGTCAGATACACACCTGTGATAAATATAACCCCACAGCTGTCATTCAGGGCTGGGAGCCTGAGCAGAAGTGGGCTGTGGGGACAGCAGCTCTCTGCGTCTCCACATGAGCTGTTTGCAGCTAGGGTTTCGGCTCACAGTTCCAGAGAAAGCAGGTGGCAGAGCCGTGGTGAATCACCGAGCTGGCAAAGATTGAGTCAAGGTTAGGGAAGGGGTTATTACACAACTTTCACGTTTGGGGTGGAGAGCGCTGGGTGCTCAGGAAGGAGTGAGCCCACGCAAACTCACTGCTTGCTGGGCAAGGTAGGAGACTTAACCCTTCATTCTGTTTATTCCTCCCTCCTCCCAGAGCAATGAAGAGGGGAAATTATGACTAAAAAGAGAATATTTGAAATTACATGGTGTTTTTTGTGATGCTGGACTGCTGTCATTATTAAAATAGACCTCTTTGCTTTGGAGAGTGAGTCTTAATAAGCTTCAAGACACATGGAGTGAGAAAATCAGAAAAGCAACCCTTTGTATACATGTACAAAGGGAGGAAGCAGCTTTGTAAAAACCGTCTCACGTCTGAAGTTTCCACTCCGGCTGCTTCAAAACTGCTCCATTTTGCAATCTTGGGTGCAAGATCCCTGGATACTGCAACCCTTAATGCCTCCACAAGACCCAGAGCACTAGCTCACCCCCAGCCCTCTCTGCTGGGTCAGGATGACAGATCTAAATAACAGGACTAATGACAGCTGATGGTATAATTAGAGCAGTGAATTAAGTGTGGGAGTCCTGCAATTTGAGAGGTAGCTTGTGACCTCTGGGCTGTGTTCATCATTGATGTGTGCCCTGGGACACCCCTCTGCAATCAGTGGGATGGCACAGACAGAGAGTAAGCATGCTTTTCATCCCTTTCTGGCAAAAACACACTGCGTAGGGGAAAAATAAAATAAAATAAAATAAAATAATAATAATAATAATAATAATAATAATAATAATAATAATAATAATAATAATAATAATAATAATAATTAAAAGGCTTGATGTTCAACCTGCCCTGAAGTTCAGAAAAATGACAAATTTAGTGCTGGGCTGAGATATTCTTTCTCATGCTCACAGACAATCTGCTCCAGTATTTCTAGTTAATATCAGTAGCATGCAATATTTCTAAATTTATTGTACTCAAAGTAGTCTGATAAGGCATTAATAGATCTCACTGTACCCTTGTTACCCCTCCATGGCAGCCTGGCTTCCCGTTTCTAAGATCCCCCTGACTACATACATTGACTTTGCTGCTGCTGACATGATCAAAACATTTTTTTTTCCTTGTGTTACATGGTGAAATTGCAGACACAGATCTTTCTGGCACTTGCTTCTGAAGAGAAAGTGGGGAAATTAATCTGTTTAGTTTGTTCTGGCTTAAATATGGAAACATCTGTTAAATTGTCTCTGATTGCCTCCTGACTGCATTAAAGTGATGACAAATTTTACCACTGGTTGCTTGGTATGTTTCATACTTTTTGCATACAGGTTCTGCATAGTGCTCAGGACCACCATACCTGGTGGTTTTGCTGCCTGCAAATGATTGGGATTAGATTTGCAGATCAGCCTTGCATATCATATTTATATGCTTCCCCCCAGCTATCTGTTGTCACAATCCTTAAAAATCTCTCCAGGAATGTTCCAAATATGTATACATTTATATATGTGTGTGTGTGTTTACCTTGCCTCTGAGTTGGCCTTTTGACCAGAAATTGATTCGAGAAATAGGAATTTGAACATTAATCCTATTGCTGAACCAGCATATCTGTGCTAAGCAAATAGTTCAAAATGGGAGTGCAGAAATACTCAACAGAGCTAAACTGACACTTACTGATCAGCTGGAAAGATGGGCCATGTTCAGCAAATGATGGCCACCTCTCTCCCAGTTATCAGAAGATAACTCAGAAGACAGCAGAGTTCTATACAGGACAGAAAGTATTTAAAGGAGTGGAAAGATTTTAAGAGAGAAAAAAGACTTGCAGATGTCACCAGGTCAGGAAAAAAAAAAAAAAAAAAAAAAGACAAACATACAAAACTCCTGAGTATCTGAGTGGAGAAAAGCAACTAGAAAATGGAGGAGAAGGAGCAGAGGAATGAATGGACAGTGAGGTTTGGATCCTTAATCAGAAGTTTGATTCAATACGTGGTGCCCTCAGGGAAAGGGCACTGACGTGCAATATGGGGCGGCACTAATCCTTCCTCAGCTGCTGAGGCAACCCAGATTGCAGCAAGCATTTAAGTGGGCTGAACGTAATTACCTGGTTGGCATTAAATAACAGTGTAATTAGCACTTTTTTGGCACATCTCCCTCTGAACATATGGTATTCAACGCTTTTGTAAATAAGATATTTATATGACACTCCCAGCAATACTCTTAATGATGACTTTAAAGGTTATTTTCCACATTTTCAAGAAGTGCTGCTTAAATTTGGGGTGGACAGCGGGGATTTCTAGTGCACAGAAATGTTGACATGATGTGCCAAATTCTGCTGACTGGTGTAAACTGTGGCTAGAACCAATAGCTTTAGTGAGGCAACTTCTGAGGCTGTAGTGGTGGAAGACTGCATTTATGGATGATCAAGGAAATTCCTTTTGCATGTAGAACCTGGGGAATTCCTCACTGTACAAAAAAACTGAATGGCTCAGAATGCTACAGCAGAATGGCTCAGGATTATCCACAGAAATGATTTTAGCATAAATGTTGGACATTGAAAATGAATCAAAGAAGGAACTACATCTTCATTCAGTAGCTGTTTGCTTAGATCTAACATCCTCAGAATTTTCACAATTTGAACAGTATAAATGCACAGCTTCAGTGCATTTGTTGCAATTCTTCAGCTACTGTTTGTAGTAAAATAATTTCTGAAATCATCACCAAAGTTTCTCATAAAAGTAACAATCTCAGATTTATGTTTATTCATATTGTTTAAAACCCCTGTTTTTAACAGAGATATTTTGCATAGAAAAATATTGCTATCTCTAAAACTGTTAAAGGTTAAGAGGAAGATTTCCTTTGGTTGTTTAATCATACCAGTTCTGCAAGGTTTCTTGGATTTTCCTTGGGAAAGTTTGGTTCTGATCATGGATCAATCTTGAGGACTAGGAAATGTGATATTTTCCTATTTATTTATTTATTTTTCCCCTGGGAAAAATGAATTTGTTAAACATATTGTGGGACCCTGTGGCTAACCATGAGTCACAACTTTTGGTCAATCACCATTCAATACCTGTCTACAAAATACCAGGGATGAGGAGGGAGAGAAATGTAATAAACTCGGTGCTTTCTCTGCAAAATTAAATTATTGCAGTGAGCTTTGGATGATGTTAGGGAAGTGACATAGTGAGAAATATAACTTTTTTTCCTTCTATTGCCTTGAGTCAGTTGATAATTCACAGCGGTGAACAAAAGAAAGCCAGTGGATAACATATGTTAGCAAGGTCCCTGCAAAATTACCATCCACATTAGACTTCTTCTTTATCGCTGAGATCCGCTGCCAGTTCACATTAAAATTCAGAGTGCTGACAAATGCATTTCTTTTAACAAGATTGCTATTATTTTATTCTATTTGCAAGGCAGGAGCAGGCCAGCAAGTGGTAAGCAGAGCTCCTGATGCTCCTGAAGGCTGTGATTTGAGGGGGAAGGATCTTATCAGTACAGGACAGCTACATCCAGCTCATAGGTCTGAAAGTCATGCAGCCATCAGCATGAAGAATTTACCCGTGTTCCTTTTTACCACCGTGAAGTGGAGGCATCATCTGACATGCTGCACCCTTCCTTCCTATCCTCCTTCCTGTCCTGATTCCCAGTTGATACCCAGCATATGTTCTCGTGAAGGGATGATTATCATGACTTTGCACCTGGAAGTCCAAGCAGAGGTCGGGGCCCCACCACAATGCATATTATTCCAGCTCAGAGATGCTGTCAGTGCTTCAGCTGAACTCCTCCTGATTTCTGCTCTCAGGTCACCAAAAGTCCTAAGGCAGAAGAAAGACTTCAATTTGCTTTTGTATTGGAAAAGGGGTTGCAATATTCCCAAATTGTTTTAACATCCCCAAGTTGCCACCCATAGTGGTTGGTTTCTTTCTGGGGAAGTTTTGCATTTTCCCCATGCTTCTACCTTGACCCTCAGCTGTTACCAATTCATGCAGGCAATGAACTGTGATCTCTCACTGTGAATATCTGGTTTTACCTGAAAATATTTTGCTTTGCTAGACTCTAAATGCATATTAAAGAAAGGTAGAGGAATCTTTATCAGGGACACAAATAGAGTATCGGCACAGATAACTTGTTTAATAAGACTGTTAGAAGAAGTCTCATTATTTCATCAAAACTATCACCACCACCACCCCTCCAACATTAAATGTTCCAGTGCAGTGTTTTTTCACTGATTTTGGGTAGGAAATATTCCACCTGTTTGCAAGCACTGGAACTGTCAAACTTGACAACCTGTGTGTACCTGCTGTAAAATCTGTGCTGATAATCTGTGTCTCAGTCTCCAAAGATCTGAATGCTTTCAGCAGATCATCTAACCTCTCCAATAAAAATATCTAACCTCAGATCATCTAATCAAATCCTCTAACCTCTCAAACCTTTCTAGCTATTTATGAATCACATACACACCACCAGAGTGCCTATGCTGATAACAAATGTAATGCTCAAAAATACAGAGACCATTGGTAAAACAGCTAGCTGGACACATGCTGCTGCCTAAACTCTCCTCTTGGGATTGCCACCATGAATCAAATGAAGAAGAGAGCAATTCAGGGCAGTATCTCTCACCTGTTGATATGTGGGTCAGACATTTTTGTCAAGCTTATGCTTACTGGTTGAATTTTGATTGACCGTTGATGAATTCTGAGAAAAAAAAATAATAAAATAAAATAAAAAGATAAAAAATAAGATAAATATGTGTTTATGATTTTATTCTTACTAGGTGTATTTTCTACCAGTGGGTTTTTGGTGTTGTTGATTTTATTTATTTATTTTTTCCTGTCATTAGACAAAAATTGTTCAGTTATGGAATAGGAGGAACCCAGGCTGTGCACACACCATATTTTGTATATTGAACAATAATCAAACCTTCAGCTGTGAGCTAGAATTCTTTCAAGACAACCCTAATTTTCCAAAGGAAAAGAGATTAAATCTGAACTGCTGAGTCTTTTTCAGTTTCAGCGATTGCTGGCAAGAGAGGACCTGAAACTCTTGCTTTATACTCACCCTTGGTCATACGCAGTAACACTCCAAGTGGGTAATTAAGAGTCATTTGACTGTTTACTTAATATCATAACCATGTCTCTAATCTAGAGTTTTTAAGTGTTTGTTGCAAGACAGGAGTATAAACATTCATGGAAGCTTCATTTGTGATTTCTCCGTGCACTAGATGGCACTAAAGCATGGCTTTTATATACAAGGGGAAAAATCCCCACAAAAATGGATATGTAGGTTCAGTAAACCTAAACTATTTTGGTCAGGTATATTTTATGAAAGTTCTTTGATATATTATTTGTAATTTTTCATTTTAATTTTCAGATCATCAGAAACAGAGAATTAATTACACCCACTTTGATATTAAAAGAATTTCAAATTGAAAATAAATAATGCTGGGAGGTTAAATAAAAAAAAATGTAGAAACTAATTTACCCCAGGCTAGATGCAAAATTATTCTAATGTTCAAAGATTAGGGTGCTTGATGCAAGTAAAAAAAAATGTTCTGTACCAATTACATGGCTTTTTCATGAACTTTAGTTATCAAAAACATTAAAGTCACACACACACACACACACACACACACACACAAAGTAAGAAAGTCTTCAGGTTTTCCATATAGAAAAATCATTCATAATGTACAAGCAAATAGTTAGCTACATACTGTCTCCCAGACAGCATGTTCAAAACAGGAGGTAGAACTATCTTGTAAGAACAAGGTACTTTCCCCCCAACATAAGCAGCAAGGGAAAAAAATAAACTTTGTGCGCATGTATATATATATACATTATATATATATATAATGTATATATATATACTTCTTCCCCTCCCTTCAAATGAGGAGCTATGGTTTGGCTAATTTGAAGTTTCTCTTAATGTATTCTTATGTACTGTATACAGCCATGTTTGCTTTCTTATATGATCACAATAAACAACAACAAAGGAAATATGAAGGGTGGATCCCTTATAAAACTAAGCCTTCTAGAAAAAATCATAAAGAAATATATCTTAGGTCATCTTCAGTATTTTTGTCTTGTTGTAATGCTCAGGGTGCTTACGGAGATGTTTCAAGTATATGATGTTAAGATGATTCTAGGATTATTCATTGAAATTTCTTAGAAAAGAAAAAAAAAAAAAAAAAAAGAGGAAAGACAAGAACAGAGCACTAAAGGGAAAAAAATATATGAAAAAAAGGATATAAGGTTTATTATAATCAAGTTGTCTCTAGCTGTGTGATGTTGCAGTACTTTGCTTCCTGTATAGCAAAATTGTAGCTGTTGGTCTAAATGCCAGCAGCTCACACCATATAAAAGGCAGTTCACAAATGTTATGGTTTCATGCTAATGACTGTCATTGATATGGCATTGATTTCAAAAACAGTCATTTACCTGCAGGGGCTGACAGGATCTGTTCCTCAGCAAAGAGCTGGAGCTTCATTTAGCTGCTTAGCCAGCTAAAGGTCTGATTCACCAGACTTTGGCTCTGCCATGATCAGTGCTGTTTGTTTTTTTTGTTTTGTTTTGTTTTGGGAGGAGAGACCTGTGTATCTTCATGGAGATGTTGCCCTCATGTTTATAATAGCAAACCCATAAATATGTGCTATTGAATTTATTATTTGCCTGTCAACTGCATCAAAGCCTGCATCTCAAGGACAAGTATTTCATGGGAAAAAAACTCAAATGCCCACATATAACTATTAAACGTGACCCAAGAGCACACAGGTCCTTAAATTACAGTGTTTGCAGTGGTCAGCTCGTGCTATTCTGGGGGCTAATATTTTTAGCACCTCTACAGAAAACTTCCCTGAGAATCAGAAATTATACAGTTTCAAGAATACTTGTTGTCAGCTCTGCAAGCACTCATTTTCCACACTTCAAAAGCATCACTACAAAAAAAGGAAAATAGACAAAGGGAAATACATATATTATCAATGTTAAAATATATATATATTTGGTTGACAACTTTGAAATGATAATATGGTATCATCCTCACTAATGTTAATTGCTACAATTCCACCATTGAGCTGATACCTTACTGTTTAAATATAAAAGGTCATGTCTTGGCTGTTTCATAGGGATGTTATTGATCTAAAATGAACATCTTTTTAAAAAATTAATTACAGACATTATTGATAACACCTCAGCTTATTAAAAATGAAAGCCTGTTAAACTTCCTAATTTACTTTTCACCATGCTGTTTGCAATTCATTCAGTCTAGACAATTTCACCTTTTTTCTCACTCGGTTTCATTTTTTTTGATTCATATGATAAGTTAAGGTTGCAGCTACCAAAAGGGACTTTTTAAAATAAAGTTTCTTAACAAGAAAAAAAAAAAAAAAAAAAGCAACCCACTTGTCCTGATTATCTCTCCCTTTGCTTTTGTGATACATTTTTTGCTCACATACAAGAGGAAATACACTAAGTAACTATTACATACTCACAGCCCTTCTTTTTGTTCCCTCCTCAATTGAAACCTGCAGGACCCCAGTGCCCACTCAGGCAGTGGCTTTTTGCATAAGATGGGGAGTTTTTCCAACCCATCCAAGCATAGGTCTGTAGGTCTGTCTGAGCCTGAGGTCCTGTCCCAAGGTCAGCAGTGCAGGTGAACTACCTTCAGGCACTTCAACAGAGCACCTCTCTTGGGCTGCTTTAGGAGAAACAGTCCAACTGAAAATCCAACACAGGTCCACTATATCTAATTTCAACTCCTACTGAAAATTAGTGGCACTATTTTTCTTCCCATAACTCCAATGATCTCTGCATGCTCTTCAACAAGAGCAGATTCACCTCCCAAAACTGATTCCAGCCCCAAGTTGAGAGATACCCAATGTGGAAGCACTGCACCCCTCTTTGTGAAGCTGAATCTCAGAAGCCATGGGGTCAAGAGGACACTTGGGTCACTGGTGGGATGAAGTCTCTCTGATCCTTTTATCTTCTTCCACTAACTAGTAAGAAAGTCTAGAAAATCTAGATGACTAAGATAAATCCCATGCAGAGGCTTGCCATGGATTTATATGGACTTTGGACTAGTCCCCAATTCAGCAAGTAATTAAGGACACGATTATGATTATATGCATGATTAGTTAAGTACATGGTGTTGATTAGTGACTATGTCACTATGTCACATCACTGTAGCATTTGCCCAACAATAAGGACGCATCTGGCAGATCACTGTAGTATTTCAAAATATGATTTGTATAGTTTCCATAAGAAAATGTTGGCAGCATTTTTAATCAGTTATATTATTTTTTATAATGATTCTTCCCATGTCTATTGAGATTATTCTTATTTTTTCCTTCTCCAATTCCCCTTCTTTCTACTTTTCAACAAGGAAGAAAACATCTGATGGAAAAGTAGAACAAGACATTTAACCAAAACTATTAGCAAACAATGTTTCAGAGTCTGGTTTCAGGTTCTAATGTTTTCCCTTGATGATTCACACACAAATAAATTACTTTATTCAAGCAGCCATATGTTAACACAGCCAACAGTTAGAGTCTTAAATAAATATTAAAAACAGATTTAATTTTTCATTTTACAAAAGAGGTAAAACAGCATCATTGAAAAGAAGCCTGCACACCTCAAGGGGCTGTTCATTTCTTTATAATTTAGGTTCATGTAAAAAAAAAAAAAAAATGCAAGTAGAATACACTGCAGGATAGAGACATCTTTTCTTTGCATTTCCATTATCTGTTGAAGGAATTCAATTCCAAAGTACCAAATGTTATGAACAACTAATGAACACCTTCAGAGAACTAAGTCAACTGAAACCCCATCACATCAATGTTATATTCTAATACCCTTTTTTTTTTTTTTTTTAATCAGTCAGTTATATTCTTACCATTGCTCTCACTACCTAATATGAAATGTTACTTAGAAAGGAAGCCTGTCTAGATCACTGATGCTGATCTAGTGTAACTGTATAAGTTAGGAGGCAATAGAATAAAATACAGAGAAAAATCAATGCAGCATAGGAGGTTGTTTTATTCTTTAAATATTTTCCACATGCTCCTGTCCAATCTCAGCCGATGGGATGCATTGTAGGAATTGCTGTGTGCTATTCTAAGTCCTGTGTTTGCAGAAGATCTGTGTATATCACAAGTGTCCCCTCTGACCTTACAGCCTATGAATCAATGTGGGGAAGAGAGGTGAGCTTGAAGGAAAGAAATGGGTAGCTAGTAAATATGAGGTTAAGGAGATTCTGCTGTGTGGGAGATTTTTATAGACATACATAATGTGTACGTGTGGGTCTGTATGTGTCAGAGCATATCTATCTATAAAATAAAAGTTGGTTACAATAGATGTTCTTATCTGACCTACTTAAAATTGAACATGAAAGCACAGTTAATTTCATCTCCTATCTGTCAGATTGATATAAATCTCCTGTTCAGTATTAATTATTGTAAGCATGAATATTCTTCATTTTGGGGAGAGACCTGATGGCTAAAGCTACTGAAGACAGAAATCCCAAACTAATTAAAATTCCCTCCCACACCCCCTCACTGAATATGTGTGTAACTTTTCAGACAAGATTCACCACTGCTCAGGCTGTCATACAGGATTTTGCACCTTCAGATAAAGAGTGTAAAACACTTCCTCTGAGATGCATTCACAATTTTAAATTCAGTTTAAGTTCATTGTGCTGTGAAATACACAGGAACAAAGTGGTCTCAATTTCCATCTAAGCCTCACCTAAATGCTTGCAGCTTGTTTTTCTTCTGTTTCTTTCTGCTTTTATATCCTGTGATATATCCTACTTGACCTCAGTAGTTCATAGGGTTGTAGGGTGTTAGTGACGTTTTTTGTTCTCTTTTGATGAAATAATATGCTCCTAACCAAAATTATGTCAGTGAGAAGCGTAGAAATCAGGAATTGAACGCTAAGATTAATCTGCCATAGTATTGCATGAAAAACAAGTACAGAACAAAAACTTGCTTTACATCTTTGTCTCTGTCTATAGGTTTAAACAGCATAGGATGAAGTCCCTTTCTACCTGGAGACCAGTTTTTTGAAGGCCCTGATCCAGAAAATTGATGCTCCCAAACATCCACGGGAGCTTCACAGATTTCTGACCCCTACCAAACAAGGTGATCTACCTTGTAACAGTCCAGAAGAGCTCTGCCTTGAAACAACTCTTGGTAATCTCAATGTTTGGTCTAGTTATAGGAATTAGATTTTGTTTTCTTACCAGCAAGCTCCATGCTGTACACTGAACATACAAATGAAGAAATTTGGCTTTCAAACAACACTACTGGCAATGAGGTCAGGTTACTGGGACTATTCTTTGTTTTACTGCAATTGTATGTTGGGAATGTATTTTCAGATAGGGATATTTGGAGAAAGGGATAATGAATTGTGTTTTAATGGCCAGAAGTGCTGAGAGATTTTATTTATCTACCTTGTGCCCAGTATTTTCACAGGGAGAAGTGTATTTGAGAGAACAACCTGAAAGGATCAGAGACAAAAGTATTTGTCTCTGTATCCAGAACAAAAAGTATTTAACTTCACTCAGAAATGCTGAGCTATTAATAAGATGTTTTCATTAGATGCTTGAAATTAGTGTAATGGGAAAACAAACAAACAAACAATTAAACAAAAAACAACACTAATCAGACATTACCACCCCCAAACCAAGACAGACCCCTCCCAAAATAGTCAATAAACTCATAATTACATGTTCTGCCAAGATTCTTGAAAATCAGGTTTGACTCCCTGTTCTGTCAGAGTTGAAACCAGAACTGTTTCTGATGTGTTAAGTTAGTCCTATAATTGCTGAACTCCTCTGGTTGTAAGAAACGTTCAGAAAATGACAGTGGTTTTTTTTTTTTTTTATGAAATCACCATGATTTTTTTTTTTTTTCTACAAAATTAAGGTAGAAAATGTCTGGGAAGTTCTTTCTCTGAATTGCTGAAGCTTGGTTTCTCAGTGTTGTTTCAGAATTATCTTCACCCCTTCCTGTAGCACAGGTAGGAAAGAGTTTCATTCTTGAACCCTAAAGAAGATGCTGTCCAGCAGAGGGGTCAATGTTGCCTCTACCATGAAGAAGAATTGGTCATGAGAAGAAGGGCTCTAGAGACAGCACTGAACAGAAATAATTGCATTTGCATTCTTTACTTGTGGCACAACATATCTATATCTATCCATATCTATATCCATATCTATATCTATATCTATATCTATATCATCTATATCTATATCTATATCTATATCTATATCTATATCTATATCATCTATATCTATATCATCTATATCTATATCTATATCTATAGATACATTATGTGTATGTGTATATGTATATGTATATGCATATGCATATGTATATATATATATAAAATAAATAAAACAGAATGGAAAGAATACATTTGTGTCTTGTACTAAAAGTAAGGAGAAAAAGCACAGTTTAGACCAGGCAGTTCCAGACACCTTTGAATGGCTTCCTTATTCTCACAGCCAGGTGTTTCTAAGAAATATTTAGTAAATGGACTCTCATGCTGTAGTCAACAACCCTCATGCCACCATTTCCAGTGGGAAAAGAACCTCTGCAGTGGCCAGCTCATAATTGTTGGTTAAAAAAAGTACTTGCTCAGCACAAAACATCTTCACAGAGCTAGACATGTCTGTCAGGGTCAGATTTTAAGGTAAGATTTTGAAGGAAAAAACAGAACAGCAGATGAAGGACACCATAAACTGGTTTAATCTAGATGTTCATTCCCTAATCTCTCAAACATCTATGGTTTTCTTTAACTCTGCATGAACCTTTGTACAGTGTGTTTAGTTGCATTGTGCACTGTGTTTTCAAAGTCCTTTGGTTTGAGAGGAGAAAAACAGAAAAAATCCTCAACTCAGAGTCACTCTACAAGACATTTATTCATCAAAAATAATTGTGGTCAGACATTTAGCTGAGAATGCCGGTATTTGTCCTAATGTTCTGTAAATGTTTATACCAAACTTAAATGAATGTAAATACCCCATCTCTGAGCTCTGTGGTAAATCGTTTGTTCTGCACAGAGAGCGTTTGGCGGGGAACTTATGCTCCAGCCCATTCCTATTGAAATAGTTGAGACCGATGGCAACTGGCCATCTAATCCCTGAGCTCAAATGTAAATACTTTACTCCACAAGCAAAGCTGAAAAAATCTGAGCCACATTGTGGTCACTCTTGTTCCAGAGAGAAAATAATATGTGCCAGCCCTTATTCCTGATACAATTTATTTATCTCTTCATGCTGCTGAGCTCTGCAACCTGACACATTAGAAGTCAAGTCTAGGCTCTTCTTCTTTTCTCTCCATCTCAGAGCTCTGGTATTTGTCTCCACAGATTTTAGCTTATGGGTCAAAGGGACCCAAAGTCTTCTGCAGTAGACTGCAGAAGTTTCAGTCTGCTTTGAACAAAACCTTGAGAATTTGTTTTCACTGCAGGGAAAACTCCCATTGATTTCAAAGGGAAGAAGGAGTGCAGTCGTGTGCTTTCCACCTCTGAAAATCAGAGCTCCCAGATGCACATTTAAGACTAGCAACAGACAGGTATCAGTTCCGCTAATTAAGTCTCATTTATCTTAACCATTTCACTTTTTAATCAGATAACACAATGATAAGATGCTATAAAAATATATGACAGATAGTCAAGGTCTAGACTTCTCTAATGTGGCAATTTTTTTTTTATATTATGATCTTTCTTTGTATATGCAGATGAACTGCTCTTTTATTAACTTCCCTTTGTAAGCATTTCACATGCAAAAATATCAGATATGAATTTGAAAAAAAAAAAAACAAAAAAACTTTCCACAACTGATGAGAATGAATTAGCTCATAATTGCACTGATTGATAAGTTCAGTACAAAGCAATAAAATTGTACCATTATCAGGATTTGAACTTAATATGGGGAATTTTTTTATTGCTGTTTATTTAGTATAAAAAAAAAAAAAAAATGTGTCTTTGGATGTATTCTATAAGAACCGAAGTGTTGAAGTAGGTTAAAAAATCTGTAAGAGAACAGATGGCTATATAGAGATATATGTAGGACAGATATTTGTTCATTCTTATTATTTGAATTACACTATTTTTGTATAATTATTCTAATGGTAAGGATTTGTTTTATGGGTGCTTTCCATAAATATGTGCAGTATCTGGTAGACAGAAATATGAAAGAAGTGTGGCCATCTATCCCCACAGAACATCTCTGTTACAAATATAAAAAACAATCTAAGGACATCAGCATGTTTCCTCCATTATCAGCACAGAGCAATAATGCACCAGAGTTCAACTCAATATAGCAGATAAAAAAATAACAATATTTAATGTCTAGAAAGTGAAGCTAGGCACCATCCTGTCTAGGAAGTATATTTTTGGATCGGAGGCACATCAAGCATACTAATGATGGCCTTGGACTTCTGTTGAACACTTTAACTCAAATAGTTATAAGGCTTTGTTTTTCAGGTACTCTGATTCTCCACAGTTTTCATCTTCTGATTTGTGTACTAGAAATTTACAAATGGAAAGGAATCCCACAGTGAAGGCTCCTAACAAGAAACTTGCTCAATAAACTTACTTCTCTTCGTTGCATTTGTGGGTTCCAAATAAATCCTTGAGATCTTAATGGATTTCAAGGACTTTTCAATCCGTTCAAGAAAATTTTGTGTTTCTCAATACATTAATTTCTTCTCAAACTCGTGGAAAAAAAAAAAAAAAAAAGAAATATACAGTGTGACTTTAAAATTATCTCACTGGGAATATTTCGGAGAAAAGTGAATTCCATGTGAAAAATAGGAAACATCAACACGTTCTTATTAATGCTTATTAGCACATCATTTTATCATAGAAAAAAGAGGCAATATTTGGGGAAAGCAAGTAGAACATAAGGGAGTTGCCAATATGAAAATTATTTTCTTTATCTTTCTTAACCCAGAAACTCTCTGGTTCTCATGGAAAAGGCTAGTCACAAGTCAAAAAAAAAAAAAAAAAAAAAAAAAAAAGAAAGTGGGCCTAACCAAAAAAAAGTAAAACAACCCAACCACCAATGATAATATGCTTAGTGGGAGAGGAAATATGCAGAATAGCCAAATATTTAAAGGCCCCTTTTGGTGAACAGGAACTCCCACAAACAGACGAATGGTGACAAAAACTATCAAGCTACGTGATCCTGCTATCAGAGCCACATCTTTTGTTCAGGGCAAATTGCCACAGCTTCTCTGTCTGTGTCTCTGAGGCTGCTTTGTGGGGCTAACAGAAGGCAAAATAGAGGGTTGTGAGTCTTTCAAATAGTTTTGTAATAGAAAAGTATCTGTGACCTACACAGCCCTTTCAAACTTATCCTTTGAGGTCAAGTTTTCTCCATTTACACGGGGCTATCATTGAGAGCGTGAATAGGTTTTTAGTATGATTTTTTTTTAACTTTGACATTTCTTCAAAATAGGGTAGAGTGTTGCTAAAAATATTGGCTTTAAAGAATGGGTATGGTATTACAGTTTAGGAATTGCTAGGTTATCCAGAGTCTTCATCTTGCACCTCAGTACTATGTAAATATAATGCTGTCATACAAGAGAGGAAGTAGCAGAATGAAATATCACTTCTATTTGCACAATTATGTAGTTTGGTAGGACAGCTTGAAACTCATTAACTGACCTTTAAAACAAAAATCGAAATGATTATATTAATGGCTATAATTTGTTCCATAATGTTTTAATCCTTGATTGAGATTTGGTGAGTGTACAGTTAAGGTATTAGTGTCATTACCAACATATTATTAACATAGATCCATCGTGAAAGTTAAAAAATTCACTTTCTAGTAACAACCAGAGACTGTAACTCATAATTTCCTTTTGAGATTTGGAATATCTGGCACAGCTCAGAAACTTTCACTTACTGTAGTCATATTGTTACATAAGAATTTCAGTTTTTGTGATAGTGGGGCTTCAGACCCTAAGACTGCAAAGCTTGTATTGCGAATATTCAAATACAAAGCTATACATGGAAATATAAAAAAATACCTAAGTACAGGAACACACCCCAAATTTACTATCTTTTTTAATTTTTTAGTTTGATGATTGTGTTGCTCACCTCAATATTTAGAAAATTAAGTGACTTATGAATATTGAAAGAGTGAGTAATTAAAATTTCAACAGCAAAGAAAAACCTTCTTAGATCTTGATGAACGAAGTCATGCTCTTTAACTCCGCTTTGTAGAGTATTTTTTATTAAAATTATTTTAATTTATGATTAATTGACCTAAGCCAGAAAAATGTAATATAAAAAAATAAGAATTTCCCATATTTTTCTTTTCTGTTCTTTTTTCTTGACGTTTATGTCTTTAATTGTGAAGCTTTTCTTTTTTTTTTTTTTTTTTTTTTCTTCTTTGTCTGGCAATCTGTGACTTATATTGGAAACATATTTGAATAGACAGTGCCTGCTTCTTTGAGATTGCATTAGGCTATTGATGGCAGTTAAACCAGAATGCATTTTTTAACTGAAATTCAGAGTATGTCGGAACATAAACTGAGCTCTCTTAGGTGTTTGAATAGATTATCAAGATGATATTTTATCAGTATTAGGGATATTATAAATGTATTTATATTGCAGGAAAATAGATTCTAAAACATTTAACAACAAAAAAAAAAAAAGATATATTGATTTCTACCAATCCCTCAGAAATTCCATTCAGCAATTTTTGTCCTATGGTCCTAAAACAATATAAGTTGTGAAGAGATAAGATAGCTTACAGTTTTAATGGTCCTTTCTGAAAGGGAAATCACTCTGCAAGGCCCTTTAGCAAGTCGTTGTCTGAATGCTTCCAAAGCAGAACCTATACCGAAATATTAAAACATTCTTAATTTGTGTTATCTTAATCCTATTAAGGGAGAGCTAGGCAGAAGTGGTGCATGTACCCCTTCCCAAGCTTCATTCTTACACACTGCTTGAATAAGCCACCATTTTTCCTCTGACCATAAATAAAGAAAGAATAGAGCTGCAGCAAGGTACTGGAAGAACATTAGCTTGATTGTTTTTCTCACCATCTTGTTCCTCCCTAGCCAATAGTTGCTGTACCAGAAACCAGATCTTGTCTGTATGGCTTCAGAAGAGCTGGACCTTGGTGGGACATGAGACCCAGGATACACTGGGTACATTTCCACCATCATATAGCACAGATCCCCATATTGTTTTGTGTTACATAATTATCCAACACTGCTCCAGTGAGCTTTATACCCGCACAGATGTCACTCAGCCAGCAGGGGAACACATATTGTCAGGTTGTGCCATGAAAATACTGCTTTGGTGGACTTCAGCACAGCCCTTGCATTATTTCAGAAACTTTAAAAATAAACCAGATAATAACAATAAACTAGATAATAACACTAATATAATAATAATAACAATAATGACAGCAACAATGGTGTTTTGTGACTGCAGAACAGCCCTTGGGAACCATGTCTTTACTGATGGAAAAGTGGCATGATACCATGTTACGTTATGGTGTGGATGCTGCTTGTCTTACATAGATGGACAGCTGAAAGTTCTGTGAAACTTAGCACTTTGCACCTCAGGTGAACATATTTTGATACATTCACACTTGCATCCTTATACCCTGTCTTTGTTATAACTTTGTCCTGGAAAGAGAAGGAGGAGATATGAAGATAGAGTTGTAGCAAGAGTCACCCCGGTTATGCCCTGCATGTTCAGCACAATGCAGCAGGTCCGTGGATGGAGGTAACGATTGCAATCATTTTGCCATAGCAGCAAACCTCTGCGTAGGCCGTTAAAAGAAAGAATTGCACCCTACCTTCTCTTGGAGGATAGCACAGTGACTCATAACAGCCTTAGTATTGCTCAGCCTGAGATTGAGGAGTAGGAAGGGAAGAGACCTCACAAATACTGAGTTTACAAATAACAGTGAATTACTGATTCCAATACTTGCTGTCACAAACTCAGAGAATGTCACTTTTTCTCTGTTCCTACCCCTAGAAATCCCTTGAAGACCAATGCAAACTCTCTGGACAATGACATCCTCTTAAGTTAGGTGCTTTTAAACCCTGGTGTGACCTGCTTATTCCCTGATCATCTAACTTTAATCAAATACTGATTTTAGACTGTATCAGTAGTCTACCCCTTGTTTTCCTAAGTTATGTAAAAGGAAGATACTGTCAAAGTGAAAGGGTTTGTCATTTTCAAAAAAAAAAAAAAAAAAAAAGAAAGAAAGAAAAAAAGAAGTAGTTCTAAGGAATTTCAGAATAACATTATTTCTGTTTTACAAGTGAGTAAACAGAAACCTAGAAAGATTTAAATGAACTAGGCTCGGTAACAGGGTTAGATAGGAAAAGAACCCTAAAGAATCAGAATTTTTCTGATGTAGGCCTGCTATCTCTCACTGTCACTCTACTCTTGCTAGTAAAGATATCAGAGAACTATTCTTCTTCCCTCTTGCTTTGCATGCCCTTTGAAATGACAAAGCATCCTCTTGATACAGACATCAGTGAAAAAACTCTGTCTAAAAATTTCTGTAGGCATCTTTTTAGAATAAGGTGGACAATTTAGCTCTGTATCTTCATGTCTTGATGTCTTATGCACACCTTAAATATTCCAGACCTTGGAGGAACCAGTTATATAAGAATTTCCCAAATGTGGATTTTAATAGAAAGTTAGATAAGCAGCAACCAAGCTTCAGATTTCCTTTCATTGGCCATTTGTTAAGGGCAATGAACCTGGTGATGGGTCTGGAGAACAAGTCTTATGAAGAGCGGCTGAGGGAGCTGGGATTGTTCAGTCTGGAAAAGAGGAGGATCAGGGGTGACTTTAACGCACTCTACAGGTACCTCAAAGGAGGCTGTAGCAAGGTGGGGATTGGTCTATTCTCCCATGTGCCTTGTGACAGGATAAAGGGGAATGGGCTAAAGTTGCACTATGGGAGGTTTAGGTTGGATATTAGGAAGAACGTCTTTACTGAAAGGGTTATTAGGCATTGGAATAGGCTGCCTAGGGAAGTGGTTGAGTCACCATTCGTGGAGGTCTTTAAAAGACATTTAGAGTTAGAGCTTGGTGATGTGGTTTAGTGGAGGACTTGTTAGTGTTAGGTCAGAGGTTGGACTAGGTGATCTTGGAGGTCTCTTCCAACATAGATTGTGATTCTGTGATTCTGTGATTCTGCTACATCTCTAAAGTTATTTTATAAAATGAGAGGAATGAACCAAAGACCATAGACAGAAGCTAATCTGTGTGTTTTAAAAGCATTAGATAATTAAATATTTATTTTTTTTATACCAATAAGGATGATTCTGACCTGAATTTAGGCAGGGAATCCTTCACCTTACTCCTTTCCTGTGGGATAATCACCAACACCTGCTGCTCTGCAAGGATGCATGAGGCATTTAAAGAGCATGTACAGATCTTGTGAGGTGCCTAGTGAGACCTGGGTGTTCCCAGGGCCAGAAAGTATGCACACACAGGACAGGCCATCTTCTGTCTTGATGAACTTAGCAAAGTAATTAGCAGGAGCTCACAGTGAGTGGGCCTCCTTGCAAGGAACAAGGTAAGATATTATAAATATTTTCCTCTTCAGTGACCAAACTCCTGGGTCTTTGGGAGTGGTGGCACTTATGCAGAGTCTGCAAGCCTTGCAAGATGACCTTAGGGTGAGTTGGCCTCCTACCTCGGTTCCCCCTTTGATATGACAAAAACACAATGCTAACCTTCTTCTTTACTACATTAGAGATAGACGTGTTTTAAAAATCATAGAATCATTAACATTGGAAAAGACCTCTAAGGTCATCTAGTCCAACTGTCTCCCTGCTACCAATATTACCCACTAAACAATGTCCCTAAATGCCACATCCAACCCTTCCTTAAACACAAAGAATCAAGACCACTAAAAATACAAACATGAAGAGTCATCTAAAGATGAAGCTGGCTGATGCAGCTATAGTGCATTGAGCAGAAGGTCCCACACTTCATTTAGTTGCTGAGTACCACCTAGACTAAGGATTTAACCCTCTGGGCTATTGGAGGACAGTGTTCTTTTGTAGCAGATACTGATGTATTTTCTAGTTCTCTCCATCCTACTATGAATGCTGCAGAGATGTAAAGAATAAAGGAAACAAAGATGAGTTGATGGGCTTTCTCTGTCACAAAATGCTAAGGTTAATTTGCCAGGAGGGACTGCCACAGCTTTCATGATGTGTGTAAAGCTTTAATCTCATGTAATCACCATTGCCAAACTACTCTGCTCAATGGGATAAAATGTCCTCCCTGTGCCCACTAAGTGGGAAATCAGTTGATTAGAAGTATTTGCAGAACCAAAAAGCTTTCTGCATGCTGCCTCCAGATGAACTTTTATAAATCCCACCAAATCCTAGCTTGCTTTGCACCATGTTGCTAATAGTTTGATCTATGGCCTACTAATGAGGTACATATTGCTTCAACTCCAATACAGGTATTAGGGTATCTACTCCATTCTGCAGCTCCACAGAGATTATAGTTGTTTGTGCCAGGAGGAAAAGGAATTTCCAGGGCATAAGTCATCATTTAGAGTTATTAACAAAAGGATTTATTATGTTGCTCTGTTTCAAACGGCGGTATATATGATGCCTAGAGCATGCCAGAATGCAACTACCTACCACATAATGTCCTAATGAATCACCACTTGCTGGAGGAGCTGCAGAACCTCAACATTCAATCGTGCATTTCTTCCCCACACACCAAATTGACAAATAAGGCCATAATAGCTTTGCAATTTTATCAGGTAGAACTGATCTCAGGAAGATGAGTACATTGAAACCGCGTTGAGAACTATGTGTGGTGGGGGGGAAATCCACATTTTGAAAAAAAAAAAAAAAGTTTTGATGTTGCAAAACAGCTCTAATGCAAAGTCCATGCTCACCCCTAACCCTGCAGACATCGGGGGTCTGTGACTATGGGTTCCTTAGCTATGACTTCAGGGCTTGTAGAGTCAAGTTCTACTCTTGCAAAACTTGCAAAAAGAACCTCACTTTCCAGATCCATGAAGACGTAGCTGAATAAAGGCTATTCAATCCTGCTTGTTCATGCTTGTTCTCTGCCTAATTTATAGTAATTGAAGGTCAAAGGCTCTCTTCTCTAAAATAGCAGTTAAGAAATAATTCCCTTTTTTACTGAACCAGGGTCTGGTAAGGTTTAATTAAGCAATGTTTAGAGTACATTTTGACTTCTCCAGATAGCAGGAGAGACAAATTATTATTTATCAGCTTTTACTAATTTTATTTCCATTTTCAGGCTTAAAGGTTACAATATTTTGTTCTGACTTTGCTTTTAGTAAAGGCGCTGGAAATTTTCTTATTGACTCCATATAGGAATAGTATCAAATAATATTTATTTTTCCATGGTTAATAGTTAAACTCTGAATGAGATCCAGCCTTTAAGTATACCGAGAAGCAAGTTTATCTCTTTGAGTACTCCCTTGTACTCTTCCTCCCTCACCATTCCTCATGTTAAGAATTGGGGTTGAAACAAGTCCTGCAGTCAGTCCCCTTGACATCTTGCACCATTTCTCCTGCATCTATTTATTTACACTTCCAACTAACAAGCCTATGGAATGTTAACTTTTTGGTAAATTATTGATTCCTTTCAGTTGCTTATGGGGCAGAAGGCTGATGGTATTGCAAATGCTATATTTTTAGGATCGTATTAACAGCTCAAAAGAAAAAGCTCCTAAAAGGGGAGAGGTAACTCATAAAAGTCTATTTTTAAAACAAAGCATGGGCCAGATTCTGCTTCCACCAAACTCTGTGGTACAATTTCCAAAGCCTGTGCTAAGAGGAAGCTCAAGCACAGGGGGTGATGAAGCCTGTGATTATACAGCACGTTATGTTAAAGAAAAAATAAATGAAATGCAGATGCTTTTATATAATTCAAAGACAGGACTCAGTGTTTTCTTAAATTATTTTTGGTTTCGTTTCCCCTCTCCACACACTGATCCCTTGGCTACAAAGAAAAGCTTCAAAGAACATAAGCAAATCCAATCCTTTTATTTGTTTTGCTATCCCCCAACATTTCTTCAGAGAAAGAAAGAAAGAAAGAAAGAAAGAAAGAAAGAAAGAAAGAAAGAAAGAAAGAAAGAAAGAAAGAAAGAAAGAAAGAAAGAAAGAAAGAAAGAAAGAAAGAAAGAAAGAAAAAAAGATTTTCTCTACTTGACTCTGTTGCAAAGAAATCCTGATTTTTAATTCCTTTTCATCTGATGTATTTGTGCATCAGGATTTAAAGATGCCTTAATGGGGGACAAGGTGATAGAAAAATACTGCTGTTCATTCCAGTCAGATGTGGCTTACGCTAAGTCATGTTGATTCAGCAAAACTTGTTTTCAAACAAGAATCTCCATGTTACAGGTTACTGAAGCCTAATGTGACTAAATGGTAGATGAGAAACTCAGGGTGAGTTTGATAAAATTTCCTTAAAACTAAGAATTCACATGTGAAAAAGTCAGCAGATGAAGAAGAAAAGAGTTTATTGCAAACAGATATATTGCAAAGTGCAGGGTATCATATTTTCTCTGAGAAGAAAGTATTTAGCTGAAAATATTTGACTTTTTATTTAGTCATTAATGTGATTCCACAGTGAAGGACATTTTCTTCTTGCTGTCAAGGTTCTGATCGAGCAAACTTCTTAAGCCTGTATGAAACCTGAGCATGTTTGTGGTTCGACTGGGATAAACGGGGGCACAATCACATGAATAAGGTTAGATATGTGACTGCCTTTCTGAATCAAGACCCTGTGAAAGTTACAAAACTTTGAATTGCAAGATGTATCAAAAATTTCCAGTACACGCTAATTCTTTTTAATTTCTTTACCAAGTAGATGGATATTACATTGTTCTCAATTAGATTATATGGACTTTGTTTACAGAAGATTCCTGAAAACCAGTAAAAATAATGCTAAAATTCTGATAACTTTTAAGCTTTTTACACCGTTTTACCTTACTTTACATCCCTAAAGAGAAAGAAATAACAATCAAGTAAGCAAATTCCCAACAGATCTGGAAGAAAAATATCTCTGAAGTGTACTATTTTTAATTATTTGTGAGGTGTTTAGAGTAGTGCTGAGAACATGTGAACTCATGACTAAGTAGATAATTTTACCCATACTGAGATCCAAAATTTAGCACATTAAGAATCCCATTATTTTATTTTGTCTTGGGAGATGATGTGAGAGAAAACTGCCAGGAAAAAAAAAAATAAAAAAATAAAAAATTGAAAGAATTAGAAACAACTTTTTTATGGAATTGTTGAGGAAATCACACACTATCATCATGTATACATTTATTTTCAACATATAAAGTCTTTGTCCAAGAAGAGATGTTCATAAAAACCTCTCAATTCAGTCATTTGACAGATGAGATCTGTGCTTTATGTCAGTCACTGAGTTACAGGCCTCTCCCCTATTCTGTTACTGTGATTCTTATTCTGTTTATCTTTGTGCCCACACAGTATATCAGTATAAATTTATACATGTATATGCATATTCTATACATACAGCCTATCTTTATTATGCAGATGATAGCAGTGTTAAGCTTGCTGCAGAAGGGCATTTCTTTCATTTTTCAGAGGAATGCTAGGCAAGGAGATCTATTCTTGAAGCTCACAATATTAGAATAAGAATGAAATAATTTTCATAGCAATACAGCAGGGAAAAACAGTAAAACTGTGAGAACAATAACTGCAAGGCTTTTTTTTTTTTTTTTTTTTTTCTTTTTTTTTTTTTTCTTTCTGAGATGCAGCAACACAAAACCTTGCTTTGAAAACATTTAGAGCAACCTCAGTGCTCAGGAACAGTGCTCAGGAATGGAGTTGCTGGGGCTCTGGGGCTGATTCACCACTGCCCTGCACTCTGCACAATCAGAAAGCAAAGGGAGTGGAAATTGTTAGCATCCTCTGCCCCAGCACAGGCTTATTTTACTCCCACCTTGCTTGGTGCAAATGAGTGCAAAAAACAACACAGCGGAAAGATGTAGCCATGGTTCTATGCAAAACAGCAGATTATCCATTTTCTTATGTGTTTCCATGGTTCTTTTCTTCTCTCTCTCTCTCTCTCTCTCTTTTTTTTTTTTTTTTTTTTTTTTTTTTTTAAGTTAATGGTGGTGCTGCTGTTATTGAATTAAAACTGAGACTTTCATATTATGGGTTCATATTTTTTTGTTTGTTTTCTTCTGTACATGTAAAAGCCAAGCACATTAAACAAGTTCTGTGACTTGTGAAACTACTGAAGTCCTCAGAAGCTTTCCAGTGGGCTAAATGGAGTTCAATCTGGCAAGAATTTCAGCGTAGGTTTCCCTACTGCTGAATTATAGCAAGGATATTCTGTACCTCCTGAATACAGATCTGAACAAAGGTCCTGCCTCTTTTTGGCTTAATTTTCATGAGCTTGCTGGTGGCTTCATTGCTCTCCCATTGATGTGAACTGTGGTACTTGGTGACTCCAACTTCGAATCCAGTAACATCTTTGGGACCCTTATTGTAAGCCAAACTTCTTGCTATGTTGAATGAGAAGTCAACTATTTAAGTTCCATGAGACTTCATCTTAAACCCTAATGTCACAATACAGCTCTTACTGATCAGATAAAGCAAGGTGTCTTGAATCAAATTATCAACCACCAGCTTCTTGGTACACTCATTCAGTCTGTAACTAGGCACAAATACAGTATGTTTCACTACTCTTGTGAAATGTCTTGCTTTTACCTGAGGATCTTTATTTTGAGTTGTTGGTACCCTTGATACAGAAAAGTCAAGACAAGATAAGAATAAGTTCTTGTGGAATAGATGAAGTAGAAACCACAACAGAGCTCTCTAGACCTCGATGTTGAGGAGATTCAAGCAAGAGCTACTCACTGGAAGTTCATTAATACACAGGAAGTCTAAACTGACTCATCAATAACTTTATTATTATTGTTATTTTCCTTCTGAAGAAACCCAACAGATTAGTTACATAACAAATGCACCTGTAAGAAATTACTGAGGCTAGAGAGAAGCCCTTTAGGGCCTAGTGCTTTCTGAAGTCTGGCTCCTAATTCCACCTGTCTGACTGCACTGAGGGAAACATATCTGGCCTTGGGTTGGACTTACCAATGTCTAAAGAAAATTCTGCCCCAAATTTTCCTTTAGGTTTTACAAGCTACACATCTTCAAATCCTAAATAATAATAAATCAAAGAATCATGTACCAACACAGTCTTTGATTTTGATTGCACCTGCAAATACAGAAAAAGAGCTGGAAAAATGGCCTTCTTTACTTTTTATGTTGTTTCTCCATTCAAATAAATAAATAAATAAATGATGCAACAATTCTTATTTGTGAATAATACTGTGAAGAAAAGAGTTGTTTGGAAAGGATTTTAGAAGCTATGTTACTGTAAATCATTGTAACATAAGGCCTACTTCTACATAAATAATATATTCACAACTGCATTTTAAAATTTGCAATCAGTGAGAGGAATATAAAATGAAATGTATGAGATACTGTAAGCAAACTGCTTCTTAGCATCTCTACCAAGGTAATACATTTTAACTTGGTACATTAAAACAAACAAACAACAACAACAACAACAACAACAACAAAAACACTTTAAATCCTAAGATCAATTGCAAGTGTAGACAGACTCCAGGTTTAGAAAGAGCATTCTGTCTTGTCAAGCCCACCTTATCATCTCAGTAGAATAAACACCATAATTATTCTCACATTTTTGTTTGTTTTCTAATTGGATCATTTATTACTTTCAGGAAATTCAAATCAACATCAGATTTATAACACAAGGCTCCTGAAATATTGATTTGGTTATAGAAATGTCAAAGTTGGCAGGTAAGCTGTCTTGTTGCCTCAGGAGTCTTTTGCATTAGCAGAAATTATGGAAAAGGCCTTTAGAACTGAGTAAGTTTAACAGTTTTTCTTCTGTGTTACACACAGTTAAAAACTCTGTTCTTTTACCGATATTTTAGCTTCATCTATCAGCCTATGGTTAATAATATTGGTGGGTTTGAATCACACGCACAAAGGATGTGACTGTAGCTGTTCTATTTTGCAGAATGGATTCTACTTCTTAGTTGGTTTTAACAGCTTTTTGGATGACTATTGACAAAATTTTCTGTTTAGTTACCAAAAATCTACTAATATCAACCATGCATGATCTAGAAATTCCTCCTTTGTATTCATTGTAAATTCTCAAGTTCTCAGTGTGTGCTTTATTTATCACTGAATGAAGGTTTTGCTTTCTGTTACTCACCAGTTCGTGTTTCTACTTTTCATCAAAAATGAAAAACAATTTCATAAAACATAATTATCTCTAAAAATTATATTAGAAAACTTGGTTTAATTATCTGCCTTCATGATCTTAAGGATTTTACTCACAGATTCATAACCTTATTTTGTGAGTGAAATTTATCATACTAGTTAGCATAAAGTACCTCTTCCAGCCATGTATTTACTGCAATATGTCCAATTCTTGAGTATTAGAGGGACTGATTTTTTATGCTGAGCAAAAAATAAATAAATAAAAATGTGGACAATAGATAGTTTGACATTTTATCTAAATCTCACTGAAGTCACTGGAAAAACCATCTGAAATTAACCACTACCCTAATAACACATCATGACGTAAAGTAAAATCCTGCCACAACTTACGATGTTCCTACTCATAAGAAACTCCCATCAGCACAAAGTGTATGGTGCTTGGAGTTTGCTTTCCATTCAATAAACCTTATTTCCACCATAGACACAAAGAAGCTGTTACAGGAGGACAATTCTTTGTACATATGTTCACTGAGCTTGTGACACTGGATGTCCTCTAGTACCAGCAAAAGAAAATGGTTGCTTCTAGGACTTGGTTCCTCTGACTTCATCAAAAGAAAAGAAAAAGTAGAAAATCTTTTTATCTTAATAATCTGTGCAGAGAGATTAGTTTGGAAGTAGCTACCTGTAAAGGGGATGAGCAGAAGATACTCCCATGAATTCTCAAATATTCCATAATTCAATGGACTGTTGCAAAGTTGGGGGCCTAGAGGAAAGGAGGTTGGAAAAAAAGAGGTATTCTGCCTTTAAGATATTTTTTTTTGTGTGTGTGTGGAGATTGATACTTTAAAACTGGTGATAAAATAGGGTGGTCAGAAAATTTTCGTTTCTTTCTTGATACATATGTATTCGATTCTTAAAGACTTAAGTTTTACAAGACAACAAATGGAGGAATCAAAAGAGAAAGTAACTGTTCGTGTATACACTTCTCCTTAGAGCCCCTATTACAATTATGTATTTTAAAATGGTGAATAAAAATGTAATACAAATCCTTAAATATAAAGATTAATTCATCCAATTTTGCAATTTCTTCTTTCTTTGTCAAAAGTAGTCCAAATATTGTCTGAGAAGTGAAATATTTTTATGAAATTTTTTAGCAAAATTGTTCATACAACATTTCTAAAAGGAAGAGGAATACACAAAATAAATTAGCTTTACAGTTTCATCAAATTTAGAAAAAAATGCTAGGTGTCCCTAATCATTTCTTATCACTTATGGAAACTGTCAGAAATGAGTTCATATTCGGTACATTTTGCATGAAAATATTTTCTGTGCATTACTGTGAAGGCAAAGTATCTCATCAGTCTTAGATATACAGGAACATTTATATTCAGGATACTAAATGTTATTAGAAATTAGAAATTAAAATGTTATTAATGTGTTCCACTGGGGATGGGGAGTGGGGGTGGGGAATCAATTGAACAAATAACAGGTTAGCTACTTTTTTGGGGAGGAAATCGAAACAAAAAATGGAGTTTGACTTACATTTGCACAGACATTAAGCAAAGGCAAAGTGACTGAAAAAAATATTTATAAAAACAAGGGCTATCATCCCAAAAGCCAATACTTTAATGTGTTAAGATAAAATAATGTAATACTTTCTATAAGTATATAACTGATTCTTAAATACAGAATGACAACAGAACTACCTGAGACTGGATTGCAAGAAAGGGAAAAATTATTTCTGAAGTCCTAAACCTCTGTTGCTGTAAACACAAATATGCATAATGATAAATGTATATTAAAAAATGGGCAATTGTTTGAATAATGACTCATGTATTTAAGTATTTATTCAATTACTTTGATGGGAAAAAAAAAAAGTCTACAATATATCCTAGTGCTGACAAGCTTCAGTAGGCTTTCATGTCACATTTAGATCCATGATAATGCTCCCTAACTGTAGCAGGAATGGGGATTGACTTTAGCTTTTATTCAATTGCTTGTCTAAATGCACAACCAAAAACCCTGAGTACAGGTGGGTCCCGCTGCAGTTTAGTTATTGAAGCCAAAGATTAGCAACCGTATCACCTTGATTTTAATCCTCATTTTTCCTTATTCACAGTAACCCTAGGCTTTAATAACACATATTCGTTCTCCTTTATTCACCTGCAAAACAACAGGTTGTAATAATTCTGAGCTGCCTCTGGGGTGCTGGCTCATAATCTTATTTTATTTTTAAGTGCAATAAATACTTTAAAAACATTTTCAAATTATAACTGAAAGGCACAACAGGAAAAAGTACTGTCATCATAATGATCTGCTGAGCTTTATCTTGAACAAGTCCTTAATTACAAAGGAAGCATGTATGTACAAGGTAATCCCTGACTTGGTGAAAACTGGTGCTGTTCACCTTATTGCACTTGCTGTACTTATTCTTGAAGCCAGTTTATCCCAAGCAAGGATGTGGCCCAAATCCTTTTATTTTCAGAAATGTGAGCCAGCAGTGGCTGTCCTGTTTATTTAACAGTTGAGCGTGAAATTCAGCATTGCTGCACTGATCCACAAACACTTGCCTCTCCAGCATGACCCAAAGAGTTGGTATCGCATAAAGGTAGGACTGCATTTTCTCAGAGCTCACTAGAGTATGGACATGGACTTTTCTGAACCTACACAGTGATCAATTCATGCTCCAAAATGTTAAACAACAAAGTACAGCATAAAAACAGTGACCGAGTTGTGGCCTGTGTCTAGCAACCACATTCTTTCCCTATGCAAATCAAACCACGCACAGTACAAAGGCCCTTCTGGTCCACTTTATTACAGGAAGGAAAAACCCACTTTTTACCAGCAATGGTCGGAAAAAAATGAAATATTCAAATTTTATCCAAAAAAACAAAACAAAACAAAACAAAAAAACTCGGCACAGTTTTTCACAGAATTTCTTTTTGCTCTTTTCAAAGTATTCCTTTAAATAGATCTTTGCTTTTCTGTATGCATTTTCCTGTGTAATACGTCTTTAATTCACTGTCTTTTTCCATACACATCTTCTGTTCTGAGCAGAGAGACGGTATATATTAAACAAAGCAGACATGGTCTTAATTCGCTTAAGGTCTTGCTCTTTCCCCTCATTACAAGCTAAGTTAAACAATATTATTAAAGCATTTTCTTAATGTTTTTGAACTTACCTTCATTTCTCTTTTTCCCTCCACTAATGGGAAATGCTGTTACTCATTCACAGTCCATCTGCCTAATAGAAACTAGCTTCTGACAATTAAAGTGCTAGCATGTAAATTCTTGTATGACATGCCCCTATCTGAAGATTAATTTGTGCAATTCATGACTGATGAGATACATTATTATCTGCAAACTTATCACCTCTCTTACCCAAGTTCCAGCTCAATCTGATCTTTGTTAAGGCTTAATGAAAACAAATGCAGTTCTAAGAACAATGGAAAAAAGGTGCAAAATGCAATACATTTTGTTTAAATCATTTTTAGAGATACTGTCTGTGGGTGTTAGTACAGTTATGAATCGTTTTATAACCAAACTTGAGGAAAAAAAAAAAAAAAAAAAAAAGGAAAACAAAAAATAGAAAGGCCACTTGTTCTTAGAAAACTAACAGTCAGTCAAAATGTTTCCCACCTTAGTACCAAAACAGGTTAAAAACAGAGCTTCAAAAGATGTGAAACAGTAAATTTATAATTAGGGAACTTAAAGGCAATCACATAATTATTGACATTTGGAGATGGGTTATTTTCATTTTAGAGAAAATTGACTCATTCTGTCAGTCTCCTCTGGGGATTACCATGAACCCTTCCACAGAAAACCTATCTTAAGCATAATCTCTTGCAAGAAGTATAATATTTATTTATTTATTTATTTATTTATTTATTTTTAGCAAAACTGATATCCTATGGGATTTGGGGGCTTGTCTGAATGGCTTTCTATGGCTGCTAGATTCTGGGAATATACTGCTCACCCAGAGTTGACAGAGAGGCTGGTCCTAAGCTATGTTGTAACACAACAGTAATGTTGACCATGGTGAATGGGTAGTTCAGTGAAGTCAAAATCACAAGTCCAGCCATGGTTGCCATGGTCTATGGCAACCATGTCATCACAGCTCAGGCAATCCCTATGACATCACTTTTTTTTTTTTCCCAACCTTCCATTTTTCACTGGATGTCACAGTTTGCATCTGAGGAGCATTGTATGAACAATGTAGCAGCTGAGAGATTTGAAACCTAGTTCAGCATGTACTATGGACTTACCTTGAAAAGTGGTAAGAGTGGTTATGTCATCTCTTCCTGCCTGTTTCCCTTCCCATCCTTCATCTGCCTTTCCAATTTAGGCTGCAATCTCTTTAAGAATGTGTTTCTTCAGTGTGAAGTGCTTATTTCTAGAGAGCTTCTTGGAATTATCACAACAAAACCAAATCACCATGTCCAGGAGACTTGAGGTGTTGAAATCTGCTCTCATGTGTGCTGACAAATGCCAGTGAAGTAACTGTGTTGCACTGACATATCAAACTACATTTGAGCTTTTCTTACTAAATATTGTAGTAGGGTGATACTTTCTTATGTCAAAGAACTGTTCTGTTTTGGGACAGAGCAAAACCTGCAGTTTCTGTGGTACAGATGTTTTCTCAGGACACGTGATTTCTATAGTTCTTTAACCCTACTATCTTGACCACAGAAGTTACAAAGAATGGCTAGAATGAGCAAAAGCTTAAAGCAAAAAGGAAGAAGAATATTCAGACTACTCAGTGGGAGCCTTGAGGCCAGACTGAGTGTTTGTTGGAAAAAATGAGAGCCTTTACATGGGTTTCAGGGAGCTTTGGAGGAAGCCCTCAAACAACTCTGCTGCTTAGTTCTGCTTTAACTTTGCCTCAATGTGGAGAATTCCTCCGTAGCTTACAAACAGCACTGCCAAGGGCAATGTTTCATGTTTAAATAGCAGGGTAGTGAAAGGGCTGGGAGGGGAAGAAAAGCCTAAAACTTCTCAAAGACTCTTGCAATGCCTTTTCCTTCCTGTGCTGCACATTGATCTCTTTTTCTTAGATTAAAACCTCCAGCATCTGAAAGACGCCCACAACTGACACCTATCCCACTAGACTGAAAACCATTTGAAAATGATGTTGCACTGTGGTTTTTTTACAGTCACACAGTGATCAGAGTGAAATAGATTTAAGACAAGGTTATATACATTTAAATTTTTTTTTTTTTGATTGCTTGTCTAACAGCAAAACATTGTTATATGCCATTAAATGATAAGGACTGAAAACAGCACATAGATATCTGTTCATTTCATAACGCTGAACACATTTCTTATCCTTCTGACATTACAGTAATTTAACTTTGCAAAGTTATACTCAGATCCTGTGAATTTTAAATGTTTTTGCACATGCTTATACAATTCATACTATGACATCCATTCTCAAAATAGCTGTCAAGCCCTCGTGCTTTAAAGAAGACGTAATGTATTTCCTTGAAAGACTGTATACTACAACACTAGAGCAAGGAGACTATTAAAGAATTTTAAAACAATGATGTGAACCTATATGGCTTTGCATGGTATAATCATCATTTATCAAAATATCATTCAGCAAATTACATTTCAAAAGTAAAAAGATCCTGCACTGCTCAGGATTGAGAGTTCAGCTTGTTTGGGAAAGGGGGAATTAAGGTGGAATTTGAAGTTTTTTTTTTTTTTTTTTTTCCCATATTTCTTGTCTAGGGACAAGAGTAATGTCCCTGGATTTCAGAAAAATGAACTTTGCGTTCAGCACTGGATCAGCCTGGGCAAGTGAGAAAATGCAATTCTGAATCTTAAAAAGCAGCGTTGTGTTCTTAATCTATTTAGCAACCCTCAGGCTGCATTTCAGATCGCCTGGCTTTCGGTAGTCATTGAGTCACCTTGATCAGAATCCTGGCTGCTGGTGGCTCTCCCTATAGTCACTGGAGAAAGATAAACTCCTAGGGAGGCCTGAATCACCCTTCAGGGTGACATTAATTGCAGGGAAGAACCCATGCCCAAGATCCACACCACCGTGAACCAACCCTGGTACATAAAATTCAGGGAAAAAAATGAATTTCGGTAGAAAAAATCCTTCCTCCCTCCTCCTTATTTCTAATGAGGAGAGATGGTTGTTTTGAAAGGGCAACACAGAGAAATAGTTGTTGTGTGGTGAGCAAAGAACGAGGAAATGAATTGGACGTACTTTAGAGTGCTCTTTCATGGCAGGAAGGGGAAATGGGGTTAAGATCAGACAACAATACAGTAGGCTTTCTCACCTTTAACTTGAAATATTCACTTTTCTACTGTTCTATTCCATTTTGGGTATCAGGACAGATATGGGTTATGTCATTTGCTTGACTGTATTAAAAGCTATAGCCTACAGCCTTCTTTCTGCAGGTCTTTGTGCTGTGTTTTTGGAGATGGCACCAATATAATCCACAGTATAAATCACAGGAAATTCCCAAGACAGCCTGAGATTTAAAAATAATAAAAAAATACCAAAACACACTGAGGTCAAACTTTTTTCTTTAACTGGAAGATGCCATTGCAAGAGTGATCTAGGTCAATGAAGATCTGATTATAGACTTCAAATGCCATCTGAAACACTGAAGGTGTTGTGATCCTAGACAGCAGGCCATGAGTCAAATCCTGGGGATAGTTAGGTGTTTTAGTCCATTTTTGATGTACAATGACTCAAATGATTCTTTGAACTGTTAGATTCTACAATAAATCAGAATAGGGCTCTGTCATGTAGGAAGTCTGTGAATAGAATATTAATTTCTTGACCATTTTCAGTCTAGGTGATGAATTAGCATAAAAAGTAGGAAGAAGTAGTACCATATTATTGAGGTTAACCAGCCCTGAAGATTTCTCTTCATATCTCTCAAACAGCAGCAACTATTATTTTTTGTATTTTGGTGAAGGAGTACTGAGTACTCTGAGGTGAAATAATAAATGGTACATATCAGCAGACAATCCTGGTGTTAGATCAGCTGGTCACATCCTCCAATGAACCCAGAGTCTTATGCAAAATGGATCTGTCCTGAATATCTACATGAGATTGCAGCTCAGTACAGCAGCAGGCTTGTGAATATCGAAAGTCTGGGTGCAGACATCAATGCAAACCTCTGTGCTTTTGTCATCTCAGAATTAGGACACTCCATAAACATTTGGGTTAATTCTAGTAAAACTGATAAAAAAAAAAAAAAAAAAAAAAGTTTTTTTTTTTCCTAATAAATGTGGGCCAAATTCCGAAAGAAACTCTGTGTGGAAGGAACTCTTCTGCTGAGGAGAAAAATCAAAAGCAATAAGGTTATTGAAGCAAAGTTATATATTTCCATGACGTCAATAGTTTAGATGATGGTCTAGGGAGAGATTTTATGGATTGTGCCGCTCTTGGGAATCATACCTGTGCTGGATTAAAAACATATATATAAAGGCACCATTTTAAAAGTGTCTTCAATTTTGAAACACTAAGATATTTTTTTTCATTGCTCAATAAGATGACAATTAAAGAATCTGATTCTTTTGACCTTGGACATTTCAGCCTCACTGGCTACTTTAAAGAGACAGGAAGAACCCCAAAGAATCAGTAGGGGAAAAAAAATATATATAAATATATCTGTTTTCATTGGATGTACAGATGCTGACAAATAAAGAAGAGACTTTGTAAACTAAATTTTTATGAGGCTTGAGAGAAACCTAGGTTAGAATGAAGTTTGCTATCTGCTATCTTCCCTGTATAATACACAGGGAAACACACATTCTGGCAAATAACAATAAAAATAAAATCATAAATTGATAAAATAGGTCTTTTCCATCTCTTTAAATTCTTTTTTCTTTTAAGTCATGACACACAGTCATTTGGTAATGTCATTTCAGTAATTCTGGCTTTCTTGTCAAAATCACTACCCTCATTACTGTTGACCGCAAGTACAACAGTATGTGGTAGCCTTGTTTTAAATGCTGATAATCTACTGGATTGCCTTTGCATTTCCAGGGTACCTACTCTGCTAGGCAAACAAGGGAAAATAAAAATGGTTAATAGGAAACCATTTTTGTAGTGGCTTTAACAAGTAGAGGGTTTACATAATGGTTAGAAATGTTCATGGCAGAATAGAGATGAGCACAAGTCACTAGCCATGGTTGAGAAGCAACACACTGGGCTCTGCCAAAGAGCAGTGCCAGGGTACTGGAGTGTGCACAGTGAATTGTCAAATACATTTTAGGAAATGTAAAAGAAAAATACTGGATTCTACTCCATGTACCACCAGGCCAATTAATCAAAGACCGCTTGACAAGTCATGAAAAACAGATTCTGTGACATAGAGGAAAAAAAAAATCAGAATCCGTCATTGTGCCAAATCAATCAGAATTTGTAGGCTGGATCCTGAAACTCACTTGGCTATATGTTAATAAAAACAACAACAACAAAAGTTTGGACTATGCCAATATGCTAATTAACTGGTCAAAACTGGAAAAAAAAAAAAAAAAGTAATATTATGAATATAAACTGTGGCATTTAAAAATGGGAGTAAAGATTAAAATCTGTTACTCTTTAAATCATAAACATCGACATACTTTAAGGTATACAGGGATTTTTTTTCATATTTGTCAAACATCAAAACAATGTATTAAAATAAGCTGTTGTTATCAAACCTGTGGCTTCAGAAAACTGCTGATGTTAAGAATTTTGATGATCATCTATGCCTCCGGTGAAAAATAGATATATTCCTCTCCTTTCAGTTTTGTACAAAATTATAGAAGGCAGTAGCTTCATATTGATTTACTATATATAAATAAAGCTGATTTATAATTCTTTTCACAGAATATATATCCTAAATAAGTAAATATATAAATGTTGAAATATCAAGAAAACTAGGGATTCTAGCATTTCACCTTGAATTTGCAGAATTATCTTAATCTCAAAATCCGTTTTCCCTTTCTACTGTTTGCTATTTCTTGTCAGTTGATATAAAACCAAGAATAATATCGATAACAAGACCTTTTACAAATTCTTGTCATGATACTTATTCAAACTGCTGTCATCTTAATCTGTCTCAGACTATGGGAAATATTGAAACGTTTAGGACACAGCTATTAAATTCTTCCCAAATTGGATGCCAATGTTGAATTCAGGCATGTAAGACATTAGTCCTAACTGTACAGTTTTCTTCAAATTGTATTTCTTTTATAGAACTCATTGAGACCAGGAAAATTGTTTCAGCACTTCCAATATTCCATCTGAATTAGTTTGGCAAGATATAGATTAAAAGAAGGTTAAATTAATAAAAGAATCATTGGGGAATTCATAAATAAATAACTAAATAACAAGGAACCAAACTTTAATTTGCTCACATTTTAATAAAAACACTTATGGAACAGACCCATTTTTGTCATTCTCAAAGCATTCTCCTAGACATCATTCTGCTTAATTTTGTTGCGAAAGGACAGGCAAAGAATGGTCTCAATTTTTGAAACAGATAAGCACATAATCAGCTTTCTAAACTCAACTACATTTATTTGAAGCCTTTAAAAGAAATAGGACCATTCCTTAATATAAATGCGATAAGAAATATTTGCAAGTCTGTGTTTAAATTTTTGATTATTAGTCATTTTTTATTTGTACAAATTGCTTTTTTAATTGAAACATACAAAGAAAATATGTTGGGTTCACTCCTGAATAATTCACACTCAAATACTTTACCTTAAACAAAAAAAACAAACAAACACATACACACATATGCATGCACACGCACACACAAAACAACACTCAAAACAACAACAAACAACATCAAGTATTTACCTTTCCATTGAACCCAAGCATGGAGAGCTTCAGCCCCTTAAATTTATTTTGAGAAAGTTATGAGTATCTGAAAAGGGAGGGAATAGGTGGAACTGATTTATGAATGCCACACTGTGTAGTTGAATCCTATTTCCCTTTCTGTTGTTACAGCATGTTGCTCCTTCCCTACTGATTAACAAATAAAGGAAACTATATACCAGAAAGATTCTAGTCTTTCCAAAATATGTATTATGCACACTGCTTATGATTGCTTTGATCTTTTCAATTTCAAAATTGTAAGTCTATTAAAGGTTTAGTATACTAAGAGTCAGGAGCTAATCTTACATTAAAGTGATTTGACTCACAATAGTGTGAAATGTTGATACAACCATATATGCAATTTATTTAGATGCCACACAAAGACCTTGGAAATGGTGGTCATCCTTTTCAAAGACTAGAGAAAACACACCTCATAACTTCCTTCTGTAAAGAAGCCTGAGACACGGACAATCTCAGATAAATGAACTTCACTGAAATGTCCATATTCATCGTTTTCATTGCAGGTAGCTTGTGTTGTTACCTAGGCAGCTGTCCACAGTAAAACAAAAAATAAAGCAACAAACAAACAAAATAACCGCACAAGATTACCTATTTTTGAAGCTGCTAGTGTTATATTTATATAACATCAATAACACATCAGTTATATGTTAAAACAAATTCTTCATATTAACCCCACCTTGAATCTGGTTTCTGCATAGTCAAGAAGTATGTTATCACTTGAAAATTAATAACACTACAACATTGTTTCTATGGTTTCCTGCAAACTACAAATCAATTCTTTTGTGATCCACAAGATAAAAACATGTCAGACCAGGTAAATGCCAGCATGTACCTGATATTAGCACTGGTACAGAAATCCCCAAACTATGTAATTCACTGTAGGGGTATTTCTACCACTCAAGCCCTGATGTCAATCAGCTATGTTAATGGGGCAACGAAGTGATTCCTAGTAGAGCACTTGTCTTGGTTCCCTCTAATGAATGGAATAGAAATTTTACTTTTCTAGTCCTGAGTTCTATTCTTCTAGTCCTGAGACTTAGTTTTTGATTGCACAAGATGTTGTCTAGTTCTGATACTATATTGACTGAAAGCATACATGTCAGTGATTTGCTGGGCAATTGCCGGATTAGCTAGAACCCTCCATGCTCAAACCTCTAATGTTATCTGAAGAAGATAGATTTTTTTTTCCTTTGCTCTTACATGTCTCAGGTTCTAAACCTATCTGCTAACATGCATGGAGTTAATTACACTGGCTCTATTTCCACATCCTTCTTCCAATGGACTATATTTATTAGTGTGATTTAAAAGAGAGAAGGGAGAGGGAGAGGGAGAGGGAGAGGGAGAGGGAGAGGGAGAGGGAGAGGGAGAGGGAGAGGGAGAGGGAGAGGGAGAGGGAGAGGGAGAGGGAGAGGGAGAGGGAGAGGGAGAGGGAGAGGGAGAGGGAGAGGGAGAGGGAGAGGGAGAGGGAGAGGGAGAGGGAGAGGGAGAGGGAGGGAGGTTTCAGTCTTCCTAGGTTTTATGTTCTTAGGCAACCACAAACGTCTGTATAATGGCAGAAACCAGAGCCATAGTAGCAGGTGACAGATTTTGTTTCTCCCTATGCAGCAGTATCAGTGAGAGAAAGCCCAGATGAATAAACACACTTTTAAACTGTAAATTTCATTCAGCTTGATGTTATTGAGTAACATAAGGCAAAGAACTATTCAAAAACTGTCATCTTTGGTAGTAAATTTCCACCTGATCTACTGAAGACAAGATACTTCGTTTTCCAGAACTTTAAAATTTCATGGAGGAGATGTAAATATTCAGTTATCTACTATATTCTGTAGTGTATATATATGATTAAGATGCTATTTTTTAAGACTGATTCTTTTTTTTTTTTTTTTGAAAAATTTTCCTGTTTTATTTTTTAGTCATTCTTTTCCTTTTTGTCCTTTTTATTTTTCTATTTTTTTTCAACTTTAAGAGCATCAGAGGTGTTTTGCTCCATAATAAATCTCTTTATGATGGCTTGTTATGTGACAAACAGATGCAATGTCATCATTCTGTGACAAAAAATCAAGTATTCATCACTACACATTTTACGTGGTTAGAACACTGATACTTTCCATGTATTAAATAAGGTCTGAATATTTCTGAATATTAGCTATCATTAAGTTTCTTTTTTTATTAGTGTCTGAAATAAATAAATAACAACTTAACATATCTCTGAGGGCAGAGAAATAGCAGGTAAGGAGTTGTTTTTCAGCTCTTAAAATGACCATGACTAAAAATGTTGCTTTGAACCCAAACCTGGAATTGTCAGTTCAGACAAATGTTAATTATTGTGATGATGCTCCATGTCAATTACTTCATGATTTTTACTGATGCTCACATGAAAACTGCTGAATTCACTTCAAAAATATGTATTATTCACTTTCTTCTAAGAATTCTTTAGTGTCTGAATACTAAATACATAGAAAAAGCCTATGAGAAATCACACAGAAATAGATCTGTGTAATATATATTATTTTCAAATTGTGAATATACTTGTATAGATTTTAAACTGACCTTTTAAAAATAAATAAATAAATAAAATAGGCAAAGATACTGCAGTGAGTGGGTCTAGAGGATTACTGCTAGACAGAAATGCAGAAAGCCCTGAAGGAAAGGACTTGAAAGGAAAGAAGAAACAGTAATAGAGGAACTACTTTTCTTTGGGTTTGTTGAGGAATATCAGAATTATTAATTATTAGTAAAGTTTCCCTCCTCTGGTTGCTACATATGGAAACTGCAGGTCCTTCCAAGGTCTCAACAACAAAAGGACATGGTATTCTGTTGTACTTCTTTCTGTGACTTAATATCATTTTAAGGAAAATTGTTAGAAAATAAAGAGATGGTTCTGATAACAATAATAATTCATTTTAATGTGTTTTGACTCTAAAGTTTTTTGAAAGATTGATTTTCTACGTTGCTTTTTTTTTTCAAATAGAGTTATTTTTATTATTTTTCAACATTTCAATTATTAAATTAAAGTCTTCAGCCAAAAAATTTTAGATGCATTTCTCTTTATGAAAACCATATTTTCAGTTTAACACAAGTTGAAAAGTTGAATTCCAAATTAAAAATAAGTAAGGAAATAATTCTAATTTAAAATCTGATTTAAATTTGTCTTCTAAAGCAAGTACCAATATAGATACGGAAAGTACCAAGCAAGTACCATTACAGATTATGGAAAGCCTCCAGCCTCAGGTTACTCTCCCTCATTAGCCCTCAGAACTAATAGTTCTGCTTCTTTATTGCTTTGAGGATTTTCACAATCGTTTTAACTTCCTTTTCTCTAGAAGGGATAAAGTCCAAGTTTCCCCAAGTTCCTCTATGCTTGTGCAGATCTCAGATAGTGGTCCTACTGTTACAAGATTAGCTGCTTCTGTAAATCACTTAAGTAGTCAATGACTCTGATCTTGCCTGAAACCTCTGAATTTAGTTGTAAAAACTAAGGAGAAAATACACTGGAAGTAAATTTAGGTGAGGAGATTTTCTATACAAATAACAATATGTAAAAAAAATAAAATAAATCCGCTATCAGTTTTTGGCTACTTATTTGGACATTGATTTAATCTGAACAGTGACTGGAAGTGTTTTTCTCCATTTTGTTTTATAGATATTGTGCCTTACCAAGCTGCCCTAGAAAATAAGAAAAAAGATGCTGGGATACTTTGAATTAAGCTTCAAGGTGGAAAACTCCAATTTTTCATGACCAGAAAGCACAGCAGGCTCTCATGGAACTAGTATTTAATTAAAGAGTTTGATATTGTTGTTCCATTTTTAATAAAAGTTAGGATTTAGGAAAAAAAAATATCTTAAGAAGTGAATAATTTTCCAAGACTGGCTCAAGACTGAGGGCCACCTAGGCTCACATTCCTACTCCTGATAGGAGACAGATCAGGTATATAAGAGACATGGCATATCTTCTGCTGGGTCTAGTCAGCTCCCACATCAAGATCAAGTAAAGTCTCAGGTCCTCAGGATTACTTCTGAATTCTGATAAGATGTTCTACTACACGCACTCACACACACAGACAACACACACACACACAAACTCATAAACTAAGATTGTAAATAAGCTAAAAGGATGTATGTTAAAATTTTCTGCAAGTGCAATAGAGATTCAATTATTTATTTATATACATTTTTTCAGCTAGTATGTCTGATGGGTGATTCAAATTTAGATTTTGGAAGCAAGTATAGTTGACACTAGAGGTGGGTGTCTGCAGTCAAGCCCAGCATGTATCTTCAGTTCTTTACAAAAACGTTGGTCCCTGTGATGAGGTAGGGTCAGGCATCACTACCAATTAGCTATATAAAATACCAGTTGAAACTCTTCCTCTTCCAAATTAAGCTTCAGACCAGACCTAGCTATACTTTTGAACATAAATCTTTCTTACATGATTGTTAAAAGCAACAGTTCCTATTTCTTATGAAATTAAAAATAGAAAGGAAAACAACATCCCACCAACCAGCTGTTGTTAACAGGTTTCAGATGTTGGGCTTGCAACTCTGCTAGGGAGTGGATCTGATTTAGACTAATGGCAACAGGTTTTCTTATAAAACAACATCAACAAAACTTTTCTCAGAGCCCAGTGTGTTTGCACAGTCACATGGCCCTGATCCTCTAATATATCCTTTTATTTTTTTTATTTTTTTTTTCCAAAGATATAGTTACAGTTCAGCTTCATCAAAGAACAGATATAACTCCAGAGAAGGTATCCTAGTTTATATAGGAAATTCAGTAAGTACTATATAATGGGAGTGTCATACAGCTCCCTAAGGACTGAAAGCATAGGATGAGTGAAATGATAAGGAAAAAATATATATATAAATAGGTAGATAGATAGATAGATAGATAGATACCTTTGAGGTCAAATCTTTCTAGTCAGATTTATTTACCAGGCTGAATTGTGGTTTTACTGCTTTGTACAGGTAGGGAGAAACCAACCTTGTGAGCTGACCCCTATTAGACCAGACACTTGAGGTGGACCTGCACCCACCTCTCCTTTAAATAAATACTTTCAACTTCTAAAGACAGGTTTCATTATTACACAAACTAGAAATAGATGAGAAAATCCAATTCTGCTGGGCAAGAAATATAAAATAACACAGTTCAAGAACAAACATTTCCTCTTCTCACTGCATTCTTGCACATCAAAATTTTCTTCCCTGTTGTCTTTTTGCTGTCTAATAAACCAAGAGGTATCATCACAATGGCAACTAACATTTAGATAAATTATGAAAAAAAAAATCAAATAATTTTACATTCCCACAATGATGAAGCCCTATATGTACATATATATGTATGTACACAGTATATTTCTAATACAGTAATGGTTGTATGAAAGAGTTTCACACAGGATGTCAGTGAAGACTTTGTTCTCACCTCATTGACTTGTGGTGTTAAGAATCTGAGTTCAAGTTCTGCTGGGTCAGGACAAGGATCTGAACCACAGATTTTCAGAGAGCCTGTGAAGTCCAAGATGATTTTTATCTGGTTGTGATAAAACTGTTCTGTTTCCTCTATCATCTTTTAAAGCAACGGAGGAAGGGGAAAAAAATGGTGCCCAACTGACCTCAAAAGAGGAAATTTTAGTAAATACATGGAGAAACTGGGGCTGGTTATGCATTATAAGAACTGTGACAGTAGATGATGTACTTTGGTGGTTATGGCATCTTCATCGTATGTGAAGGTCTTTCATTTAAATCCTTTCTTGAACCCAACAACAACAACGAAACAACCAAAACAAACAAACAAACAAACAAACAAAAAAAAACACATGATGTTCTGAACATTATGTTGCAGGTACAATCACTTTACTCACAAATTACAAATGAGATACCATCTATTTATTACTGTTATTTTCAATGTTGCTGATGAATATTTTCTGGGGGAAAAATAATAATAATAATTACAGAAAAGGGAAAAACAAACCATACTGCAAAGGAACAATCTTTTTCTATCTGGTCAGAAGAACCTTCTGTAATTGATTTGGATTTTCGTGCACCCTAAAATCTACTTACATGCTTTTTTTTTTTTTTTTTTTTTTTTTTTTAATTGAGAGATATTTATGTATATAATTCTTCAAATCCTGCACGCACCTTTTCTCAGGTAAATATTATTATCAGAGTGTTACACATCTTTTTATATTTGAATGTGGAATTTTGTTTTATGACAGAGATATGGTGTCTTTTTTCTGGAACCTCTGAGTTCCCATTGTTTATAAAACATATAGACAACACATTTTCTCATAGAGAGAAAATGAAAGAATTCTACAGTCTATCCAGAAGAAGAACTATATTAATTTGGTAACAATTAATAATATTCTTCCTAATTCTTCCCTAGGACACATAAGGAAGAATTCAGGATGGTTTCATTTAGCCAGTGTTGAATTCCTTAGGCCTTAATACAGATCCGTTACACTCAATGGAGTTACTCCAATGATTATGAATTGGAACATGACCGAGCCCTTATGCCTTTATACATGACATGTCAGTGAGGTTTAGCAGTGTGTAGATTGTAGAATAACATAAGAAAGAAAAAAAGAAAGAAAAAAAAAGTATTTAATTGAAAAAAAAAATGAAAAAAGCAATTTATACAAATTGCTTTATGTACAAGGCAAAACAGTTTTTCAGACTTTAGTAAGCAGAGTTCTTTATACCCACCGCGTTCGTGAATGAAGATATGTCTGAAGGTCTGAGTCACTTCCATGCTGTGTAACATCTGGGGGTGGCTCACAGGCTACCACTTCATATGTATTGCTTGGTTCAAATCACAACTGCTGAACCTGTCCCAGATAGTTTCAAAATCATTCATAATCCCAAGCCTTCAAAGTCTGAACATTGAATGAAAGTTGAACTCATTCAAGCACACCCATGAAAGGGAAAGTTTTGTGATAATTTCTCACTTATTATTTTTCCAAGGAAACGATGAAGCTTTCTTCTCTCCACCCCACCCAAGACTACCACACTAAAAGAATAAATTCATGTTTGCTTAAACCAAGCTTCTTTGCACAGCCTCTCCCTTCCACTTGAGCACTAGTTTGTTCTGAAATGCACAATACAATCACCATGTTTTAATATTACTAATTCTAATTTAAAGAAATTTCTAGCATCTATCATGAATCACATTAACAGCAATATAATCCCATCCTTCCTAATGAGTCACTGGGGCTGGTGTTCATCCCTCTGAACTTTAGCATCCTGTAAGCAGCCTAAGTTACCCATCTACGATCCCTATTGGCAAGAGACAGGCACCTTCACTGCACAATTCCTCACGGTCTGAGAAAAAAGACCAAAATAGACAGGATGACACATCTTTGGAAATGTCTCAGCTTGTGTGACAGTATTCAAATCTCTTTTCCTCGGTTAAGCCATTTTAACTCTGGAATTATTACACTACTTTGCTTCTCAAGACTGTCGCTCAGATTGTTCACAAACTGCTTTGAAGGTGAGAAATGTTGAGTTATGACTCAGGATGTGTGACTGTGGCCTCCCTCTAATGACAATGGATGCCAGTTTTGGTTGATGTGCTAAATACTAATTAAAGACATAAATGATAAATTCAATGTGTTTGTTAGGCCATGAAATGTGAAGATATAGTATTGGGCATATTTTAGACAGGTAAATGTTTCTTCACCTCTGTGTAAAAGTGCACATACTTTTACATGTAAATCATGTAGTTTTATCAGCAAGTGAACACATGAGATATCTGCAATGACCAATATGTATTAGCTTTAGAATTCAAAAATCAAATCAAAATGTAGGTTATAACTTTATCAAAAACAGATGTACAATCTTGGTCTGTATTTTAAAACAACACTTGGCTATCAAGAAGTTAAATGTGTGTCCATTAAATCGCCCTCCATTTCAATTGTTAAAGACAAATTTTAGCTCAAATTTAAAATCATGTCAATGAAAGTTAAAAAAACAAAACAAAACAAAACAACTTAATTTAATTTTTCTCTCCTAATATTTTATTTTTTCTTGTTGTGAGAAGAAAGCTAGGAAAAAAAAAAAAAAAAGCCCAAATCAGTAACACTCACAAAATATTTTAGTTCTGATCAAAAATAATGAAAACCTGAAGAGCAAAGAAATTTTAATTCATTATTTTTGAGAGTTTCTTCTTTTGAGCCTTTGGAAAAAATAAATTATGTCAGCCTCCAGCCCTCCACTATTCACAATTCTCCTTCTCTATTCTCTTTTATACTTAAAGACAAGATAAAGTAACATTATTTGCCCAGATTTATTTCTGTATAAATGATTCATAATAATGCATTTACACAGCAAATTTAGATCAAGTGGGAATGAAAATGCATATTCTTACATAAAGGAGTAAGAAAATCAATTGTTTTTGGCATCAGCACTTGCAGACAGGAGTACAGTAAAAAACAGGTGGGTGGCTTTGTGGTAAAAGTAGGGGGAAAAATAAATTCTAAGAAATAGGGGGGATAGTACCTATCTGGAAAAAGGTATGTTATTTTTAGACCTGTGGAGCATAATGTGCTAATGCACATGTTAAGATTTGACCATTGTGTTGGTATAAAAGGTCAAGTTCTCAAATACTATATTTTCAGACTGATTTCTGATATGCATAAAGAGTGAAAATAATATCAAAAAACTGATAGTAATTCAGGTGCTATGGATGAAACAATTTCATTTGCTATATCAGATTGAATTGTATTTTATTTATGTCAGTAACACCATTCATTTCATATTAATGGTAAGCACTGAATTAAGTTAAATGATAAAAAAATACAGCAGGTAGAACGAGTAATGTATTCTTTACTGTCCATTCTTGGAAGGGATGGTTTTGAGGTATTCTTAAAACTGCTATATTCTTCCAGGTCCTTCTAGACATCTGGAGTATGTCAACTGTTAATAACTGAGACTAAAATTGTTTCCTAGACAATCAGCCATCACAATGGAAACCCAGATGCTGCATTCAAAAAATTTAGAAATATCCATGAGGAGAGAAAAAAAAAAAAATAGTAGACCAGTTATAAGCTCTCTCCTCTTTCAGAACAGGTGACTGTTCAAGAGACAGTCAAGTACAGGAGAGATCTGGACATATTAGAAAGAGTCCAGTGGAGGGCCACCAAGATGATCAAGGGCCTGCTGCACCTCTCTTATGAGGAGGGGCTGAGAGGGCTGGGATCACTCAGCCTGGAGAAGAGGAAGCTCAGGGGGATCTTATCAATGCCTATAAATACCTGAGGAGAGGATGAAAAGATGGAGCCAGGCTCTGTTCAGTGGTGCTCAAGAGACAGCTGCAAAAGCTGCGAGTCCAAGCAAAATAAAACAATTCATTTACTTCTTCCCATCAGTGAGCAGGTATTCAGTCACTTCCATCATGCTTAATGGTTCCTAGGGAAGACAAATGCTATCACTCCAAAAGTCCATCAAGTCGTCCTCCCTTGTTCCCTTCCACCAGTTTTTACTGATGAGCAGGACACCATTAAGTATGGGATATCCCTTTGATCAGCCTGGGCCAGCTGTCCTGTCTGTGTCTTCTCCCAGCTCCTGGTGCACCCCCAGCTTTCTCATTGGCAGGGCAGCACAAGAAGCACAAGAGTCCCTGGCTCTGTGTAAGCACTGCTCTGCAACAACTAAAAATATCAGTGTATTACCACTATTTCCATTAAAAATCCAAACCACAGCATTGTGCAAGCCTCTACAAAGAAAATTAACTCTTTCCCAGCCAAAGTCTTAACTTCAGTGCCAGGATAAGAGGCCATGATCCCAAACTGAAACACAAGAGATTCTGTCCAAACACCAGGAAGCACTTCTTTACTGTGTGGGTGACAGAACACTGGCATAGGTTTCCCAGAGAGGCTGTGGAGTCTTCTTGAATATCTTCCAAAGACATACGGACATGGTCCTGGGCAACCTGTTCTAGGTGGCTCTGCTTGAGCAGGTGACTTGGACCAGATGACTTGGACCAGGTGACTTCCCACCACCATTTTGCAATTTCATGATTTTCTGAAGTGCCTCTATGGCAGGCGGGTAGTTGGTTCATTTTAACCACAATGTACTATGCAACAAAAAACGAAGGACAATTGATAAATCATATTTACAGTGTTTCCATGGACACAATGACAGCCATTCTGGGAAGATGCTATAGGGGGTCTAAGGATATTACAAAAAGTATACCATGCAAACAGGTACTGTTTGGTCCAATAATTCAACTCCAGACATATCCCTGTTGTAAAAGCATCTATAATCAATTCTTCAGTTGCAGGTAGGGATCTGAATCCTCACAGGATAATAATGATGCTAAGATGGGCCCTGTTGGCTATTTGTACTGACCCCAAGTTCTGCACAAACTCCACACAGACCTGCATATATCTAATTGGAAGACGCAGGCTGCATTGGTCAGCTTACTGAGATGTATGTAACCAGTTCACTGCATAATGCAGGAAAGTAAAAGTCTCTGACAGTAGCTCACTGAGACTTTGGTAATATCTTTAGTATGAATTAGACGAGAGTGTTCCTTTCACCTCTCAGAGCTCTTACCACAATATTGTCGTGTTTCTGTTTCACATGTAATGAACAATTTTTTCCTACAAAATGGCATTGAGAGATATGTGGGTGATCTAGCTGACCAAGAAAAGACAAATTCTTCCATTCCAAGTCATATTTAGTGCTGAGGTTAAGTGAGATAGTCCTAGAGGTATTTAACTTGTGTTTGAGGTGCCTTTTCCTCTCCATTAAATTGATAGAGAGCCCACATGATCAACTTACAAAAGAGGTCTAATTTTTGAATGTGAAAGGGAAATGAAATTTTTCCCAACTAGGATGAAAATGAACCAACAAAATGATTTGGCAATGAAAAAAAAAAAAAAAAAAAAAAAAAAGCAATTACCAGTTTAAGAGTGTTAAGTCAGTTGTTTCTCAGAGACAGGTGCCATTTGCAAGCACACCAGTGTCATTTGCAAGCACACCTCAACCTTTGTCTAGATTAATATGAACAAGGCTAATGCATTTTCAAGAAAGTTTAGTTTAAATAGGAAAGGAAACCTTGAAAAGACTGTGAGTCTAGGAATAGGTACAGTGGTCTACTGATACATTTGGGAGTTGAATGCAAAAGAGAAACAATCTAAACAAAAACATTTTCATGAGTAAGGATGATATAAATTTTCCATTACTATATTGAGGCTGGAAATAAGGATATGATCATATGTTTTAGCAAGGGGATGACCTATATAAAGCAGGATTCACCATCCGATTCCATATGCCTATGATATAGGCTGTGCAATCTCCTTAGCTATTCATGTCTCATTATACATGACACATCCTTCTTGATTCACATTAGCCACAGAATGCTGGTTTTGCTGACTATGTCTTTTCTCTTAAAAGGGGTGAGAGAAGTGAGAAGAATACCCTTAACTGTGAAAGTGGGAAAAGAAAAAAGAAGCTTAGCGCAATGCGTGTATGTGTGTGCTCATTTGTAGATGTCCCTAACACTAAACACAGTGTAAAACGTTTAGTCAGAAATGGATTAAGACATCAGGCTGGAACTGAAATTCAATTTTTTATCTGTCTCACAGTTCTTAATGGATTTGAGATTTCTTAGCTTATAGAACATCTCATAAAATGCATTGAACACTAAGAAAAGACAGTCGATCACCTTTTCCTATAACAACATTTCCTAAGACCAGAGTCCTAGGAAATATACTAAGGGTCATTTTCCTGTTGTTTAAACATAGAACAGGTAGATGTTGGGCAAGGTCTCAGAAAGAGATCATTTGTAGTCTCAGTGGCTCCAGCCTGGGACAAGGTATTGAATTTCTAGGCCACAAAGACTGGGCACTTAGTCTTTGACCTAGTGACTAATCCAGTTACTCCTTGGAAGAACATCCCACCCAGAGGCATATCTTGAAAGGCAGAGTCCATGCTAATCAGTGCAATAGCATGACCTACATCCTACCGCAGAAATCCATGTATGTGAAATATCCCTGTGAGGCCTGGGGCACACCAGAGGTTAAAATAAGAAACATATTTACTTAATAGTTAGCTAAAGCCCTAAGAAAAGCTCTTATAATTATAAAAGCTCCCAACCTCCTTTCCACCCCCCATTCTTCCTCCTTCCTGTGAAACTACAAAGAGAACACACATCAAAATACTTGTTCAGGGCACAGAATGGCATCCAGTTAGTTCTTCTGAGGTTAGGTGATGGGATGTCACTTTTTGTCTTGAAGGTCAGAAAGTATGATGACAAATGAACAGAGAGATCAAGAGAAAAACCAAACAAGAAAACTAGTTTCAGCAGTAGAGAGCAGCAGAGCAGAGACTCTTGTAGATGTAGCTAAGGTAATGTAATGATACCCTTACAGAGCAGAATAGAGATTGAAATCCTGTTCATTTTACCCTGGTGACAGGGCCAACATGCTTGCCAAGGTAAGGTGAGCAAAGGTCAGACAAAGATATATTTCTTACAGACAAATGCCAAATGTGTGTACCCATGGAGAAATTTTCATGGTTTCCAGTTATGTGTGATATAAAATATGGCTTCCCCGCCTCCAGATCTGAGCACAAGAAGAGAGGGAGGGTAGTGTTGTCACAACAAAGTTGCAAGTGGGAATTTAACATGTGGAGAAATTGCATCAAAAAGGTTTTCAGCAACTTGGGGAACTGAACGCAGGTAGTCCTACAAAGAGAATAATATTACCTATTGCCTTTGTGTAGTCTTTGGTTTATTATAATTTCAAAATATAAAATAATCCTGAAATATATGATCTGCATGGTTGCAACCTACTGATATGTATTTTCCATCAGATATACCCACATGTATAAATAGGTATACCCACACAGATATACCCACATGTATAAATAAATCATAGTGATTTTATGCATCTACCCACTTGGACCACAACATGATCTTGGTGCCTGAAGGGGAACTGAACCTTTTTGTATTTCAACCCTTTATTTTTGGCTTAATATAACAAGCAGATCACTTTCTGTCCTGAATCTGCAGAATTTTGCATCCATGATTAGAAAGGATATGGAATCAGGTAACACATATTTCTTTTATTTTCCCACCTGTAAAAAAGTTAACAAAGCTAACAAAGCTGATGTTGAAGAAGGAAGAGTTACAAACATTGATGACAATAATTCTAAAAAAATATAATCACAGAGGATATCAGCATGAGATAAGTCTGGATAAATGAAAAAGCATAAATAATCTGTAAAGAATAATGTGTATTCTGATAAAAGTTTGAATTAGAAAAGGAGCCAAGTCATTTTAAATCTGATCTTCATTATGAAGCCAAAATTTCAAGAATAAATTTATTTATTTATTTCAGAAAGAGAAAAAGAAAGAAAAAGGAAGGAAGGAAGGAAGGAAGGAAGGAAGGAAGGAAGGAAGGAAGGAAGGAAGGAAGGAAGGAAGGAAGGAAGGAAGGAAGGAAGGAAGGAAGGAAGAAAGAAAGAAAGAAAGAAAGAAAGAAAGAAAGAAAGAAAGAAAGAAAGAAAGAAAGAAAGAAAGAAAGAAAGAAAGAAAGAAAGAAAGAAAGAAAAAGAAAGAAAGGAAGAAAGGAAGGAAGGAAGGAAGGAAGGAAGGAAGGAAGAAAGAAAGAAAGAAAGAAAGAAAGAAAGAAAGAAAGAAAAAGAAAGAAAGAAAGAAAGAAAGAAAGAAAGAAAGAAAGAAAGAAAGAAAGAAAGAAAGAAAGAAAGAAAGAAAGAAAAAGAAAGAAAGAAAGAAAAAGAAAGAAAGAAAGAAAGAAAGAAAGAAAGAAAGAAAGAAAGAAAGAAAGAAAGAAAGAAAGAAAGAAAGAAAGAAAGAAAGAAAGAAAGAAAGAGAAAGGAGGGAAGGGAAGGGAAGGGAAGGGAAGGGAAGGGAAGGGAAGGGAAGGGAAGGGAAGGGAAGGGAAGGGAAGGGAAGGGAAGGGAAGGGAAGGGAAGGGAAGGGAAGGGAAGGGAAGGGAAGGGAAGGGAAGGGAAGGGAAGGGAAGGGAAGGGAAGGGAAGGGAAGGGAAGGGAAGGGAAGGGAAGGGAAGGGAAGGGAAGGGAAGGGAAGGGAAGGGAAGGGAAGGGAAGGGAAGGGGAAAAAGAAAACATTATTAAGAAAAAATAAATGAGAAATTTTCAGTTCTTCATTGGGTAAATCAATCAAACAAAAAAGAAACATGAAATCATCAAAAGAAAAATGTTATGTTATTCACTTCTGTCATCCTAGTCTTGGACCACCTGCATGCAAGATTTTTCCCCTCTTATTCACAAAATAATGTACACCTCTCTTTGTTTATAAATACCATATGTTCCTGGGGACATTTAAATAACACCAATCAATATCTCTGATTGTACTATTGAATTTAAACAACTCTGTATATTTTTTCTTTTCCTCCTCAGAAGAGAAGTAGAGGCAAATCAGAGGAAAGAGAAAAAGAATAAATATATATATATATATTTTTATATATATAAAAGTATTGAGTAGACAGGTGATTACCCAGCAAAGCCTTCCTATACAACAATATAACTGCTTGCTTGTTATGCATATGATTAAGCATATTTCTGGATCAAGGTTTAAAAGAAGTAAGAGAGTATTGGAAAACTCATTGAAGTTTTCAGGGAGTCTTCCACAGATTTCAGTGGCTATTGAGAAGATCTGAATCTACAGAACGAGAATAAAGAGATATAGGTTCTCAGAAATATTTGCAGACTTGAAGACTACCCTATAGTTTATTTACAGTAACTTTAGGCATACTTCATCTACACTGATTTCTTTTACATGTCACAGTGTGAAAGACTTCTGAACGTTCCTTTTTCTGAGAATAAGCACATTATCCTATGATGCTAATGCATCTTTTGTCATTTAGCATTATTTCAGGTGACTTCTCTCCTATTCAATCATATGAGATTGCCTGGAAGATAAATTCATTTGGGGATAGCAAAGAACTGTACAACAGTATTTTCAGTATTTTAATGTGTCCTAGGTTTCTTTTTCTTTTTTTTTTTTTTTTTTTGATTTTTAATTCCTCCCTTTAAAGTTTACTTGACAACTGCATTTATTTCATGCTGCAGTTGTTACAGGTTAACAATATTGTTTTATCGGGAAACATTTATCTTCAGGATGAAAGTTATCCTAATACAGGAGATATCTTATCCAAGGACAAATAGAAAGGGGAACATTTCCAGAGTAATGTTAATGTCCCTAATGCTATAAAAATAAATGAAATCTGATTAACACCTCTAGAAAGAAGTCATAGCTTGTGTAGAAAATATAGTTGCCTTGATTAGTAACAATACTATTTTTTAGCTGTTTAAAACAGTACATTAAAAGATGTGATGGCATTAAAACTATAAAAAATAGCTTAGTGCTTTGGCATTATAAATGGAGCTTGAAGTCTTAGAATCTGGAGAGATTTTAAAATCAGCTTTTCTGTAGTGAGAAGGCTACACAAGCTGCACATCCTCACCTCCGCAGTTTTCTGGGAGTGGCATGAAAAATGGCATTTGCAATGGGGGAAGAGTTGAGCAGTATGACAAGGGGGACTTCAGGCACTTCTAGTTCCTGCATGCTACTTCATCAGAGAACTCCTTCAAATGCATGTAGCCTTCAGCCTCCTCATCACTTTATGGGGTGGAACACCCAAATGCGAACGTTCAGAGCTGCCAGCATCAGGATGATCTAACCAGAGACAAACATCTTAGATGTGGAGCCAGTCAGGGACAGCTGTTTTGTCAGTAGAGGTGCTTCCTTGGCAGCAGAGCCCAAAAGCTGTTATCATCCTGCTGATCAAAGAATGATGGGACAAAGACAGCTGAAAGTCACAGAAGACACAGTGTGCTCTTACTCAAGTAACCATTTTTCAAGCACTTGAGATAAAGAGGGTTTCATGAGAAGCCTGATGAGGTAGTGTGTGGGGAGCAGAAATATTTTCTGTTTAAGTACAAAATGATCTTCCCTGTGAGACTTAAGGCTGTGACAACCAAGAGCAAAAGGCTTTTGTTCAGCTTCTGCACCATTTATTCTTTCTTGCATTCTGGTAAAAGCACACATCATTGTACATGGCTTGCATGTGAATTCTGGAAAAGTTATATTGTAGGGGATATGCCCAAGGTCCATCAAAGAATCCTCTGAAGACACCTAAAGAATCTGAGGGAGACAAGGCATTACTGCTTGGAGTCCAGCTCTTCCAGGGAGAATCTGATAGAAAGTCTAACTCCTGAGTTTACCTGGAAGCTTCAGAAAGGGAGCTCCATTGAAGTTATGACCACAGGTGATGACCTGCAGATAAGTGTTTCACACGTTTATCTACTTTTATCAGAAAGGAAAATATGCAACCAAACTAACCAAATGCAAATAATAGTTATCACCAAGCAGGAACACAAACACCAGGTCTTCTCCATGGTCCTAATGTCATCTGTTTCCTTCTCTGAGGATTTAGCTCATTATATTTTCTTCTCTGTTCTCCATTTTTTTTATTACTATTATTTTTTCCCTTGCTTTTCTCTTTTATAACAAATTCAGAGGTATGTGAAAACTAAGTCACCATTTAGGATTCTGAGCATCAGCAACTCTTAACTGCCCAAAGAAATTTGTGTCCAAGGAATTTCACTTGACACAAAATTGAAATCCTGATGTTAGATCCAAACGTTTTTTTCAGATTTAGACAAAAGATGACTTTTGCTTGAAATAAAATGGAGGATAATAAACATAGAAAATGCAAAATTGTCCTTATATTGCATCCTGCTGTTAATTGATAATCATTAGTATGAAAGCAAATAAAGGTGGAAGCAAATAGGAATATATGTGACATTCCAGTCATATCAATCGATATAACATTCCTGTTATACCAATTTCTGGATACAGCATTTTGAGACAAGCTAAGAGGGATCCCAAAGTTCCTTTTTAAGGATATTTTCATCATAATTCATTATGAAAATGTTAAATAGAACAGAAAGTCCTAAAGACCTTTTGACCTTCCCCCCCCCCTCCCCCCCCCCCATCAAAGAAATAAATAAACCAGATTTATCTCTGGTTTCCATGAACATCACTGTGGTACCATTGTGGTTCCTGAGGTGGAATTGGAAATAGAGTTAACCAAGTCTGAAGATTTTACACTAGCTGTTACATAAATGTCAAAAACTAATGCAAAGAGAAGGTGGACATAGCTGCAGAGACCTAGTAAACATGTTAGACACCTACTTTGGACCTAAGTTATAGACATTAAGTAAAGGAAGCTTTCATAAATACCTGAACTTCCTACATAAAAATAAGAAGGGTGCTTTGAAAACCTTCAGTCTTCCTGTCTTCAGAGGCAGATCCCTTAAGGAGTTTAGATAGGCAACTTAGATGAGATCTAGAGAATTTCAGAGGCTTTTAACTCTCCATATTGCATCCAGGAACATTGGAGTAGGTGCCAAAAGTGTTGATATATATAGTCCTCATCTGCAGAACAGAAATTGAAAACTGCCTTTTAAAATCAGAATTGCAGCTGCAGGAGACTCCCATTTTCTGCTAGCGTTGAAGTTATCTGAAATTCATGTCATCATTAGAACTGGAAAAGATGGATTTTCACTGAGAAGTGTCACTTAATGGAAACTAAATCTTTCCATAGAAATATATGCCTGACCTTAGAAAATGATTTAAGTTATAATATTTTCCTTCTCCACTATCCTGGCAAACAGGAAACTGCCACAGTGAAAGAAAATTACAGTTCAAGTTCCTGCTCTGTGTATCCACACCAGAACACAGATAAGCAGTCATTCCATCCAGTAGGTCACTGATTCTTTCGAGACAACTGCTATGAACTTCCAATAAAAACTCTTCATGTCTGGATTTTTTGTTGTTGTTGTTCAGCTCAAAGGAAAATCTAATTGTGGTTATTTATTATTCTGCTGACATGAGCAACCTGAATCAGTCTGAAAACAAAGAAACCAAAAAGTTAAGTTCCTTTTTCTATTTCATCTGTTGTTTTTCTTCTGTATCTCTGTATTTAACTATACTTATAAAGTGACTCAGTGCTCCCATCATGAACACACAACTGAGTGCAAAATAAAGTCATATCAAAGATTTCACGCCATAAACTAGAATGCTATCAATTCCTACATAGAAAGGAATTGAATAGAAAGGAATTATAACAATATAAGTTACCATTCTGTATTCTGACGGGATTCCTTTCCTTTAGGGAGTGACAGCCTCACTGATGTAGTTACAGAATCACAGAATCACAGAATTTTCTAGGTTGGAAGAGACCTCAAGATCATCGAGTCCAACCTCTGACCTAACACTAACAGTCCCCACTAAACCTAAACCCACTAAACCCTAAGCTCTACATCTAAACGTCTTTTAAAGATGTTTTAAAGACCTCAACATAACTGTTAATTGAGAAACAGTTTGCTCCTCTGCAAAAACAGAAAAACCTTCCTACTGTCTAAAGTGAAATACATTGCTGCATCTTTATTTGTTGCATTCATATACACTTAAACACATCTTGTGGCTACAGAACTAAGCTGAATTTAACTTATAAGGCTGTGGGATCGAGGTCTAAGTTCCTGGCTCTGGCTGGATTTTGATAGTGCTGTGAGGCAGTGACAGACAGCTTTAATTTTAACAGGAGAGGTCCACCATTGCAAGGATGAAGCTGGGCTACTTACTTCTAAACATAAATCACAAAAAGAAGATTCCTGCTGATAGAGAAAGGCAAGTGTCTGCCCAGTAAATCCATGCCTGTATTCAGCTGTGGAGAGGAAAAGGAGAGTTATAAATGGAGGAAAAATGAGAGTTATAAATGGAGGAAAAACTTTCAAAAAAAAATCCACATGCTGATATGTTGAAACAGTTTGAGGAGTGGTTTGGCTCTTGTTTTGCATCTGTTCTTGTTGTCACAATCAACAGCAAAACTGTTTCCAGAAGCAGAAGACATCCAGTGCCATGTAATTTGCAACCACTGAATACATTTACATCATTAAGAAATAAAATCTTCATATTTCCATTATTTAAAATTTCCAAGTTATCACAACCTGTAAACTTTTGCTATTGAGCTTGTCTATACTTCAACATTAACATTTGCATCTCTTTTTCTGGTACATTATTCATTAGCTTATTTATCTATCTTTTCAATTTCTATGCCCATCTGCTTAATTATCTTCTTAGAGAGATTATCAATGCTTTCCATTTTCTTTGATGTCAATTTGAAAAGGGACAATGAGTTTACAGACAATTATCATTTCAGCCATTTTGATGACATGCCATGCCCTTTGACCAGCTTGGCAATCATCTGACCCTCCCTCCTGACCTTTGTATAATTACCTATCCAATTTCCTTATCACTATTCTCCCTTTGTGTTTCACTCTTTACTTTCAGTTCCTAAAAGAAGCATAGCTGTGGTCACTGTCAAAGTCGTGGTGACCTTGCTAGAACTCTTTCTGTAGCCCTAACAAGATAACCAAATAATGACTTATTCCTTTATCTCAATGTCAAGTAATTTCTAAAACTTGTGTGATGTCTTCTTTTTCTCTCTTTTTTTTTTTAATGTGCTAATTAACTTGACAACTTTTTCAACTTTTTCCTTTTTTTTTTTTCACCCATTATTTAAATATAATAAAGCACGTCTAATTAGTTTAATTCCTATATTCTTTTGAAATATTTACAGAGTCCAGTTTCCTTCAAGACTCATGTTCCTGTTCTACTACGTATTATTTTTATGTGGCATGGTTTAGTGGTAGACTTGTCATTGTCTTGTCATAGACTTGTCAGTGTTAGACTAGGCTAAAGGTTGAACTAGATGATCTTAGAGGTCTTTTCCAACTTGAATGTTTCTATGATTCTAAGATTTAAAAATACAAAATCTAAGGAAACTCCGTGGAAGCATTTTTAAAATGTCCACCTTGTTCTATGAAGTTTTCCTACAAATCATTCCCAAGCAGGTCTGCAAATATCCTATTCTTTTTCAAGATGGAATGTAGGGAAAGTTTCAGGTTCAGCTTTAAGTTGTTTTCCAGATCAGGCTGGAGGATATTTTTCCTGCTTTCCCTGACGATTTATGTTTCTCAAAAATTCTAGGAGAAAAACATTGACCACGCTTAGAGACTACCTGAGAAAACCATAACTGACAAAAATATATATATATATAATAATTTTGCTTACAGATTTTCTCACTTATTGCTCTACTTCTGAGGCTTCTATAGACCACAAGTATGTGTTATGCTTTCTAAATGTTCCATCATATAGCTCAAGAGCAGGGAGTCAGTCTTTTATTTCTCTCAAGTGTATCAGAGAATGAAGTTTGATACCTACAGAATATAAATAAATACTGATTGTAAAACCTGATTGTACCTGTTTCTTTAAAAGCCTTTTTCTCTTCTGGAAAGCCCACCCTGTTAGAGTGCTGAGTGTTATAATTTGTTAAGCACAAAGCTGCAGGAAATAAATCACAGAATAACAATTTTGGGAGCATCAAATCCATATAAGTGAAATGGAATGGGTTATGGAGATCTCCATGCCGGGACAATCCAAGCTATTTTGTAGCATCACTTCAGGGTTCAGATGTCTTCAGCCATATTTATGCTGTTTTCAATTTGAGTTAAAAAGCTTTACATGCACATGCAACTGGCAGGTAGCTCCTGTCCTATATCTCCTCTCTGGTCTGATAACAGGGGTAACTTCTGAGGAGACAATTCAGGTGTATGCAGCCACAGGATAAGCATGCCTGGGGAGAAGTTAAATAAAGGCTGAGAGTACAGGATCTGGCATGTTGTCTGGGGATATCAGGCAAGCTGGCTTCAGAGAAAAGGCAGCTATGAGAAGGAATATCTTCCAGAGGACGTTAAGTGGGACATGTATTCTACAGTCCTTTCATCTGAGTCCCAGACAAACCATTACATTGAAAAATTGAACTGAAACCTTTTGATAGATATATAAATTTTGAGGTCAAAAAAGACTGTTTTCATTACCTACTATGATCTATGACAAGCTGTGCTGTGGGCTCTTACCACTCCCACCTATTGCCATCCATGAATGCCTTGAAAGAGGCAAGATCTCATCAACAAAATTTCTCTGCAATGAGAGCTCTTAAGTTTGCCTTGAATCCCTCCAAACCTGCACATAAACAAAATCAACTAATGTTAAATGTATGATCAATAGGCAAAGGCTGTAAATGAACAGCATTCATCTCTTCTTCAAAACTGACATATTCATGGAGGGAATCAGTGCCAAACCAAATACAAGCAAAGCAACAGTCTGGAAATACTTTAAACATATTATTTGAATTCTCAGAAGTATCATTTTTAACTTAAAGTAAACATTGGCATGCAAACCTAAGAATCTGCGTAATCCAGTCTTGAAGTGTAACTTTATTTGTTATGGGGATTTGCTCAAGGAAAAGGGAGGAGGGAGAGGTGGAAAAATAAAATAAAAACACCCCTCCTTCCAAAAAGCCCACCCTCCTTTTCTACTACAAAGAAAAAAACAAACTGGTTGTTGCTGCAATACCACAGACATTTTACAAGGTCATGGATGTGACTGTCTCAAGCTGCTTTAGCAATCTGGGAGGAAAGATGGATCAAATTGTTATGCACTTGGATGTTCACTTGGCATACTGAAATGGGTATTTGCCATTGTTTTAATAGGAGTGTTTAGGAGTGTTAAAATAGATTGTTTAACAGGATGTGCCAGACAGATCTCCACCCTCATAAACATGGCCACCAGAAGCTGTGGATCTATATGAGGCCATATACCTCCTTCTTTCGGAATCTCTTGTGTCATGCTGCAGTTCACCAGCTCTATCTGAAATAGTGCCAACTTCTGGCAATCCCTAAATAGAGTTTTCAATTAACAGGGAAACAAAAACCTCTGAAAAATATAGCCAGGATGTAAATAGGAGGTGGTTTGAGCACCTTTTCCAGCTGTGAGATAAATAAGGGAAAATATTCTGTTAATATTTTAACAAGAATGTGGTGACAAAACAGCCCTCCCTTTCTGGGGATCAATTTTATGCACCAGGGAAGAAACAGAAATCTGTGTGATTTGTCCTTTCTAAGTATTAGAATCAGTAACCTTATTTAACTAATAAAGTAGATGAGTCTTCTTGGTTTGTTATGTTTCAAACTTCCATCTCAACACACTTATCTGACTTTTGTGGTTCCATGTTCCTTGACTTTTCTCTTTGCCTGTAGTATCTTCATTACAAGACTAAAACCATTGAATTTCATATCATGCCTATTGGTATGCTACGACATGACATTTATACTTATCACCTGAAGAAATAGAAGTTGTCAAAATCCAGTTATTTTAGAGAAATATGAGTTTCATCTCTCTTAACTTCATATATGTAAATCTGAGTTGTCTAATCAAAGCTTGTTATCTAGATTTTCTCTCTGGACAGAGACTGAGAAACAAGCTACAGAGAGACTCATCCTGTCTTGAGGTAGTTTTGTAAAATGGGTAATAGAAAACACCTTCTAGAAGTATTCAGCTATCCTCAGGAAGAAGAATTCTTGCACAACTGCTTAAATTGGTATCTTAACTTTTAGTTGACTAATGTTGAAGTGATGAACCTGACCCATACAGTCCTTTGGAATCAGTCAGTGGCCTAAAACTTAGCTGGATGTTTTAACAACTTCAAACCTGTAGTTTGAAACCGTGTTCACTCAGCATAATGTACAGGTGACTGAAGAGGACAGTGATACCTGAACTCCACCATTTCATGGTCACTGTAGTCAAGGCTGCTTTTGACCTTCATATTTTCAACAAGCTTTCTGGTTAGTGAGAATGGGGTCCAGCATAGCACATCTGCTTGTTGGCTCATCTACCACATGGAGAAGGAAGTTATCGTCAATGAATTCTCGTAATCTCCTGGATTACTTATGCCCTGTTGTGTTGTTCCTCTAACAGATATCAGAGTGGTTGCTAAGGCTTGTGAATGTGAGACCTCTCCTATCTGTTTGCAGAGGGTTTCATCTGCTTAGTCTACCTGATCAGATGGTCTGTAGCAGACCCCCACTATAATGTCACCTTTCCATGTCCTCTCTTTAATCCTAACCCATGAACTCTAGATAAGCTCCTCATCTATCTACAGGCAGAGCTCCATACAATATGGCTGCTCATTAACAAAGAGAGCAACATCTCCTCCTCATCTACCCAACCTGTCTTTCCTAAAGAGCCTGTATCATGAGCTAATGCATCACTAATTCAAAGGATCTGCTACATTTCAGGACATACCATCTCTGAAATGGTATCTTTAGGGTGTGCTTATATTGTGCCCTCAACCATCTGGGTAATTTTTAGAGGTGGTACAGAAACACCCACTAAACGGAATGATGAGGGCATTTAACAGAGAAGGTTACATTGGAACAGTTAGCATCATTGTCATTTACCAGTCGAAAGCAACCAGAACTAACAGCAAATATGAGAAATTACATGGACAGTTTATGATAGATTTCTGCTTTCATGTACTGCTTCATATAGAAAGTGGAGGGAAATTTGCCTCCACTTTATATTAAACAACTAACTATTCATTGGAATAAGGAGACAATATGGTTAAGTAGTTAATGTGTTTGTATGGATCATATGATTATATTTTAAAACTATTTCTTTATGACTGATTATTTAGAGAAAGTGGAGGCACTTTAATAGGAAGCTCTGAGAGAGATCTACCTCCGTACTGTCACTGTCACCTGAACACAGATGATTTCCCATGCTTGGCACTCTTATCTGGACAGTGAAAGTATGAGGCTGAAATCTGGTCTAACAGGAGAAGGACTCAAAGGTGGTTATTCTTCCAGTCTTGGTGAGTTCTTCCAGAAGGCATTGTGTACATCAAAGTGAAGACCTATATTTTTCCCCCTGAAAACTGAAAACCTTGTCAGTTTGTCCTGATGTAAAGTAGAAGCAAAAATAATAATAAAATAAATAAAATAAATAAATAAAGTAAAATAAAATAAAATAAAATAAAATAAAATAAAATAAAATAAAATAAAATAAAATAATAAAAAAATCAAAGGCAGAATTGAAAATTATAGTAAATGTTTTCACATCTTGGGAGTTCCTAGTTTTACCTGAAAGAGCCACCAAAGATGGTTTTAACCAGCACTACTTTTAAATTGCAACACTTACTAATAGTGTGAACGCAGCCTCAGAAGCTGCTGAATTATCAAACCCGTATTTGTCTCTAATGGATAAAAAGAAAATTACAGTCATTTTTATTTAAAGAAGAAAAAAATAGATTTTAAATCTCAACCTTTCTCTTCTTTTCCTCTCTCTTAAAAAATGCAGAAAACAAAAACAACATAACTGAAAGCCAATTTACCTCAGGAAAATAATTTGGCTTCAGCCTTTATCAACAGCTGCACCTCACTTCAACACCTGTGTGTATAATTTCAAGTGATGAATGATCAGGGAGGCTGTTTTGTATTAATGAAACACGTTGTGGCAAAGTGTATATTCATATTAACAGGATGAGTTTGAGTTGAACCTATCTTATGAGACTCAGAGCTCAGTGGTAAAAGCTGGATGTATTGGCTGTGTCTATATTATTAAACTTGAGTGCCTCCAAATTCTGAGGCCTGAGTAGATATGTTGGCCATGTCCCAGCCTGGTGTAAAGGTAAGACTATCACCACTCAATCCCAAAGTTCTTGTTTTCATGAAAGGTAACACAATGTCATCATACAGAATCAGTGCCGCTCCGTGATTATGATGAGCTAAAATTCTATGGCATTTAATTTTGTACCCAAACTGTCAGAGCCCACAAGAAGAAATTAGCTTCATTTGTGTAGGGAAAGCAGAAATATAACCAGTATAGCTGAACTTAATGCTTAATGTGTGAGTCACAAGATTAACCTAAATATCTCATGGGGCCTTAAAGGATAGAACTTGATGGATAGAAAAAAAAATAATCAAATAGTTACCGTTCTAATGATATGGTTTAGTGGAGGACTTGTTAGTGTTAGGTCAGAGGTTGGACTAGATGATCGTGGAGATCTCTTCTAACCTAGATGATTCTGTGATTCTGTGAACAGAATTCTGAAGAAATCATAACTATTCACTGTGTTTGATCCATATTTAGAAACAATTTCAGGCAGAGTAAAGGTGGGGAGAGGAAAAAGAGAAATAAAAAGGAAAAGTAGTCAAGGTAAATACTATTGTATTTCAAAATACCATTTCACAAGTAAGTTAACATGAATTGGGTAAAAAAATCTTAAAATGCAGATAAATCCTTAACAAGGGAAACAGAATAGTTTCATTCACACACAAAGATAAACAAACAAACAACATTGTTTTAGACTAATACAGGCTGAAAGTGGATTTCCCTGGCAAAGAGTCATTCCCCCGCTTTCCTGTAGGTCCCCTTTAGTTACTCAAAAGCCACTATAAGTTGTCCCCAGAGCCTTCTCTTCTGCAGGCTGAACAACCCCAACTCCCTCAGCCTGGCTCCATTGTATAGATGCTCCAGCCCTTTGATCACCCTGATGGACCTCCTCTGGACTCATTCTAATACTTTCATGTCCTTCTTGTGCTGGAGCCCCAGAGCTGAGTGCAAGGCTCCAGGTGGGGTCTCATGAGAGTAGAGCAGATGGAGAGAAACACCTCCGTTGCTTTGCTGGCCAGGCTGCTATTGATACAGCCCAGGACACAGCTGGTTTTCTGGGCTGCAAGCACACATTGCTGGCTCATGGCTTCTCATCCGGTCTTCTCAGGGCTGCTCTCAATCCTTTCTCTGCCCAGCCTGGATTTGAGTTTGGGATTGCCCCAACCCAGCCTTGCACTTGGCCTTGTTGAACCTCATGAGGCTTGCGCAGGCCCACCTCTCAGGCCTCTGGATAACATCCCTTCCTTCCAGTGCAGTGACCACACCACACATTTTGGTGTCATCAGCAAACTTGCTGAGAGTGCACTCAATCCAACTGTCCATTTCACTTACAAAGATGCTAAACAGTGACGATACCAGTACTGACCCTTGAGGAATACCATTTATTACTGATCTCCACTTGGACACTGGGCTGTTTACTGCAACTCTTTGTGAGTGACCATCCAGCCAATTAGTGAGTGCTCATTTAGAGCCACATGAGAGGAAACTTTGTATTTATTTACTTATTTGCTAACATCGCATTTTAGAGAGAATAATATATGTTAATTACTTAAAATATTTTACAAAAAAAAAAAAAAAAAAGCTTTCTTTATTTCTTTCAGTGGTACTTATTTTTGGATGTATTTGCCATATCATTAGCATGATTTTATAATTATAGATTCTTGACTGGTGGATTACAACAACCCAGCTAATGGACTAGAGTTATTTTATACCTTGAAATAGTCTGCCTCACTGTTCTTACACAACAGCCAGTCATAGCACAGAGAACAGACTAGAACATTCTGGAGTAATGTTTATTTCATCTCATGTACATTGATTCCAGGATACAGCAATATATTTGCTATGCATAAGTTTTGTTAACCAAGCTGTTTGCATAGACTTCAATGTTTAGATAAGGCAACATTTTCGGTGGAAGGATGTGATCTTTGATTAAGAGTTATTAGCTTTGATTCTTCTTCTTGTTACTGAGTTTTAAGGTTCTAAAAGTTTATGTTTGTTTACTTGGTGATTTTTTAGGTTTCCTGATGCTGATGATCTAATAGGAACAGTACTACCCACAATATTTTCTTTTTAATAGCTACTGTAATTTCCTTAATACTTGGCTACTATTAAAAAATTCCGATTTTAGATTTAGTATGTTAGTTAAGGAATTCTGAAAATCTGGTGTCCAACGGGCAATGTAGACTTCCAGTTGCACTAAACTGGCTCAAACACATCTGGCCTCTATTTAATCTCCAGTTTACTCAGTCAAGCCATTCAAATGTACAACTTGGCTTTTCTGTCTTTCAGTTTGGAATGCACTCGTTAGGAAGTGAAAGCTGAAAACTTCTATCAAAATAGTTTTAACCTCAATAAAATCAGATTTTGGTTTCTTCTGTCTTGTTACAAATCACCTTTAAATATAAAGAGTGCTTGATGACAAGAAGGACCTCAGATTCCTGAAGAGAGAATGCTCATGGTCTATCAGGGAAGATATAGGGATGTATGTCTCCCAGGATGGAGTGCAATCACACCTGAAGTAGTTTTAAGTAAGCAGCTGATTTATAAGAATCAGTATAGCCACAGAGAAGAGTAAAATAATGTAGTAGAGATAATTTCACAGTTAATATCTTATTTTTACAAGAACATCTTTTCCTACCATTAGAAAAATTTCTCCATCTTTCTCTTAAGCATGCATACATCCATACACATATACACATACAGGTATTTCAACTTAAAAAGGTGACAACTTAAAAATGATGACATTTTTGAAATATGGAAGAAATAGCTTTTTTCTGAATTGGAAGGAAAAACCCTCTGGAAAAAAATTAGGCTGATCAAACTGGAATTTTTACACTTTGTATTATACCATATACTTACTATAAACACAATGATAAGAAATTCAAAAATAAATTCCATTTATTTTCAAAACAGAAAAGAAAGAATGACTTATTCAGGAATGGCAGAAAAATTGTTGATAGAATAGACAGAAAAAAAAAATAAAAAATAAAAAATGAAGTTCTAATGAACTTCATTCTAGCCTGAATCAATTTTTCATTTCAAAGCTCTGTGTAAGATGGAGTTACTGTTCTTAAGTACATTTCTATCCACTGAGCTATAGATTATCTCTTCCCAAACAATATACGTTAATCACAATGTTATTTTTATTGTATTTTAAACTCATATTTGAAAATTAAAATATAATTTATTCACATTAATTATAGCAACTATGTTATTATTTGTACACATGGTCTTTCATTTTGTCCATTTCCCAAGGTAATTCCATGTGTTACCCAAATAGTTTCTTAAGAGAATGAGATGCATTTGACTAATTACTCCAGGTGTGATATTCCCAAATGAAATGGTTGCTTAAAATGAATCCGATGCATGTCATTGGTGTCAAGGGGATTATCTATTTGCCTAGATCTAATTATGCTAAAGGGAATCTCAAATGCAATTAGCTGCTTTTCCCTCTTTCATATAGCAAGAGAAAATTAGATGCTTAATTAATAATGAAAGCTTCTTGATTTTACCAATGGAAATTAAAAGTGTGTGTTGATATTTTAAATAATGGTGATATTTGAAGTTTAGCTGAAGTTTACTTGTTTGTATCCTGAACTTATTTTATATGAAGATCTATATAGAGTATTTAAGTTGGAGATCATTTTACTTAACCATTAACTGCAAACTCTAAAATGACTTTGATTCCTATGTTTTAAAAGAGAGGAATTACATAGGAAGTGACTATGTATTTTGTTAGGATGTACATTTTAGCAATGAGGAGGATACAAGAGTGTAAGTCTTTCATTATTATGAACTCACGCTCCACACTCCTACTCTTTCTCCTCTTGGTCCAAGTTTGAACTGTATGGAACTCATGCAGATGGAACATAAAAGTCATTCTTTGAATCTCACACTAAACTTCACAGCATTGGAATTTGACCAACTTTCCCCCCCCAAGAAAAACTGTTAACATGTACAAGATTTACCAAATTCATCCAGATTTAGTATATTTTTCTCTGACATAAAAGATATCTCTCACTGCTGCCAGGAACAAATTCTTTTAAACAAGCAATACTACTATGTACTACAATTACTAGATCTTTTAACAAAACCAGTTCTATGTAGAAGCAATAGAAGAACCAGATGCAAAAAAGCCATCTTGATACATATTTTTGGTATATATTATGTGCATACTACTAGGTTACATTTTTCCTCTTCTGTTTCCTCTCCTTCATCCTCACTTCAATTTCATATAAATTTTCAATTTGTTTCACTTGGTGTCTCCTTAGGAATCTTTCTCTGAGTCAACTTATTTATTCCTTTCTTAACAGGATAATTTTGTTCAACTTCAAGGTATATATTCAGTCCTTCAATGTTTCATCAAATTTGGAATAAGAGGAAAGAAGTCTGTATACCATTATGAAAATGCCTTTATTTTACTGCTTATTTAGAAGACATATACTGTGATGCATAAAATATGAATCTATTATATCATAATCTAATTTTCTCTCAAGGTTTTCCTATCAAATATTCTAGGAACGCTGCAAATAGGTACAAGTCAAGGTGGATAAACCAGGCAACATTCTTTAGGACACTGTAGTCAGTTAAAGAAAACTTTTAAAAAATCCTCTATACCCTGGAGGTAGAATTTGTCAAGATGCTCACATAATTGAAATTTTCTACGGCTGTTAAGAACCAAGAGAATAGAAGTTCTTCTCTCCAAATGAAATCTCACTGCCAGATTTGTATGACATTTCATGATCCAAGCTTAATTTGTTATACATTGTTCCCAGAAGGTGAGATGAGATTACATGGAGCCATACATTAGTTAGAAGATTTATTTTACACTTACCCACTCAAAGTTCCTTTCTAGTTATTCAAACAGAATAGAGCAATCTTGATTAGTTAATCTCTCTACATCAGCGTTTTTTCCACAGAGCACTTCACAGAAATGTTTTAAAATTTCACCACAATTAAAAAAGCAATTAAAAAGGATTATCAAAATCAAAGTTGATCTTTAATTACTGCCAATATCTAGATCTTTATTCCATGATATACTAGATAAAATACTCTTTAAAATGCTTTGTTAATAGCTTTTTATTATAGAGAACATAAGAAATTTCAGTCTTTTGAGGCACATCCCATTTTGGATCAACTTCATTTTCAGGTTGTCATCTAAAACTTTATTTCCATCAATCTTTCCTTATTATAGCTGAGTAAGCCTTTCCTTTGTCTGCTGCCCACCATAATAGGCCACCTTGCAATGACTTGAGAAGCATGATCTGATTCTTGAGAAGCTGATTACAGCTGTAATTTCTCTTATGGAAAATTACTCTCTAACTCCATTCCCATAAGAAAAATCTCTTTTGCCATCAGATTAGTTACGTCTGAATATGTGAATACCTGCAATCAATTTTTGGTCATTTGGACTTCTAAAAGTATTGCAGGGCCATCAGTGTTTTTTGTTTGTTTGTTTGTTTTTTCCTCACACCAGTATTGGCACAATGCTGTGTTAGAAGTCTTTATTGTTTTACAGATATTGCTGGAAAATAGTTAATGAGCAGAAGTAGTAACAGAATAGCAGAAACATCTTCAGGGATGATTTTAGCATGACTAGCCTGATTAGCTGTAGTATGTGGGTGAATTGTAGGGAAGAGAAGAAAAAAAATGCTTGTTCATAGGTCTGTTCTGTGTTTGAACACATTCATGGTTAAGATTATATCAACAATAAAAAGTTCTTTCTTTTCTCACTGTCACTCTTCTGTTAGGAATAGTGGTGCAGGATTAATAAGGTAAGTACCAGGGAAGTACCTTTTAATCTGTGTTGTTTAATCCATAGAGGACACTGTGGTAAGAAATGTCCAAGATCCAGGTTCTGTCTTCAAGTTTGCCAGTGGAATTGAATTATCACAGAGAAAAGAAAAAAAAAATATATATATATATACATATATATATATATATATGTTTATTTTGTAGATAAAGCATAAAGCCTGGCTATGGATGTCAACATCTTATCCTTTGAGGTATCTGATGATAGGCTGTCCTAGGCAAACCTTCAAAAAGCCTTAATAAAAACTCATGTCAGCTATATGAATAAATGCCCAGGTATTTATTTCTGACATTGCAAGACCTTGCAAAATAAAATGTTTTAATTGAAGTAGACTTTTTATGTAGACAAATGCATTATATCCTGTATTTCACATTTTATATTTTGCTCATGAGCAGTGACAGTGACAATAAAAATATTTTGCTTATTAGATTTTCATTCTTTTAACCCTTTTTTTTTTTTTTTTTTTTTTTTTTTTAAACAGAACCCATTTTCTATCAAATTAACCAGACCTTCTTAATAAGCAGAATTCAGATGAGAATAATCTATATCTTACTATTTTGATGAGTGTCTAATGACTGGAATCATTATGGGGCTGGTGACATTTAAGAATGGTATATAAAATAGAAAAATAAAATTAATTTATTATTTATGTCACAGAAGAGGCTAGAGACCCGATGTAATATGCATTATATGTTCCTGAGCATAGAGGAAAAATCATTTCTTTCCTGGACTACACTAAACTCAGATAATTGGTCACCAAGTATCTCAGCTGGTAGCTGGTCCAAGGAAGAATCCCTGCAGCTTAATTTTGGATTGATATTTGTCTAGGCCTTTTTTTTAAAAAAAAAAAAAAAAAAACACAAAACTACTACAGATGGCAGTTCCCACTGTGATTCTTCAGTACTCTACTTATCCTTACAAGTAGGAAGTTCCTCCTCCACAGTATTTAGACTAAATCTTTGCAAATGAATTTAAACTGATCCATCTTTACTGCTGATCACAATAGATGTAAAGAATTAACTATTAACAATTCCCTTCCTCACAGCAGTTGTTCTTTTCCTTCTCCTTCCTTCCTGCCTTCTTGCCTTACCTTCTTTTTCCTCTCTCTCTCAATATCATTATCGCATTGTTTTCAGCTTTTAGTGTAAGCTCTAAAAAGACTAGTTCTTTCAATATTTTCTCAAAAATTATATTTATCCTCTTCCTCCTTTTTAAAAATAGGTGATAATCATTTTCTTGTCAATACTCCATAATTACTGGGGAAAAGAAAAAACAAACAAACAAACAAACAAACAAAACACCCATGTTCTGGAGTTTGCTGCAACCAATTCCAGAAGTTGCCTAAATACTTGAACTTCACCAGGTCCAGGCAATTTGAAAAGATCCAAGTACTGTCTAATCTCTTTATCCTCACTTCTTCTCAACAGTTGTACTCTCTTTGTTAGTAGTATTAATTATATTAGCTGCTTTATTATTATTGGTCATTTTATTTAAAACTGAAGTTAAAAGACATTAAAAATATTCTGCTATTTTCAGGGTATAAAATATCTGTCATTTTCATTCTCTACTGAATAACAGATCAACTCTTTATTCTGGTTCTTGTTTGTTAATGTTTCTATAGAAAAATGCTTTTTGTTTATTCTTTGTATCCTTAATAGCAGTACTTTGGTCTATTACTTGTTATTTCCAGTTTCACCCCTACATGGTCTATTCTTTCATTCCTGTATATTAGAGTAGTTAGTCCTTTAATACAGGTTCCTTGAGGAACTTTCCTCCTGACCCTTCATTTCCATGAGATCTTATCTCCCAGTTCTTTTACTTTATTAGACTTTTTTTTTTTCTTTCTTTGTTTTAGTTATATTTTTTTCTCTGCTCACTTCTTATGCACCTTGATCTCTGCTGTTCCATGTGTGTTCTCATGCACCCTGCCATCAGGCATTGTGTTTTCTACCAGTTTTCACTTTCTTCACTGGTAGGAACTCCTAGTTGCTTTCTCAAAATTATATGTAAAAAAATGCCACCAATCCATCCCATGAGATACCTGGTCAAAGTACTTCCTATTCTCTTTTTTACTCTAGAAAGCTGATTCTAGATATCAAAAAATAATAATAATTAAAAAAAAATACATAAAGGACAAGAAGAGAAGCAGACACAGAGGTGTCAAGCCATTTTTTGTTTTTAGATAGTAAGTGACAAAAAGATCCGTTTTCATGCTGATGAGCAAACGTTATTTGAAGGGTCTCACCTTTAAATCTTACTGCCTCCAAAACTTTCTATTATAATTAATTGTAATTTCTATTGTAATTAATTGTGTTATCATTTAAATAACGTTTCACTTAAAACCAGACAACATCTTCTGTTTCTCACTGAATTACCATATTTTTTAAATATGATAAAACCTTTCAGGTATAGTAACAGAAACAATGAACTTCATGCTGTATTGAGGAAGCTTGCATGATGTACAACTGCATTTACACTGTATCATGTAAAAAGTAAAGACAATAGTGAATTCTAGCTAACTTAGAGCCCTTGAGCCCAATCAACGTTATGGTCTCAGTAGATAAATTGTTTCTGAACACCTCCATTAGAATTCAGTTCCAAATATGGATACCTATATTTATGCCTGGAACTTACTTATCATAACCTAAAGCACCTAAAAGGGCTCAATTCAGTTTACATTTGTTGGGGTACAGTTGTATTTGAGGTGATAATTTATCCCAGCAAGTGCATTGTTAGTAGGTGTATTGTTAGGTGCATTGCTCTAGAAAGATGTCAGTCCACAATAGGTCCTATATCTTCCAGCCCCATACTAATGTCTATGACCAAATATTCTATGGCATCTCAAATGATGCTAGATAATTTTATACACAGAACTGAATCAAGTCTTCTGATATCTGAGATTGTACAAAATATTTATCTTGCAATATGTTCATTAATATATAATTTTACAAATATTTGTACTTATAAATCTTTATGGTGGTTAAATGTTTTAAGTTTTCTTTTTCTATGTAATTTTTGATTGAAACTATTTAATGGCTTCCAAGTCATACAGTATATACAGTAAATTATATACAGTAAATTTATAAGGATCACATTTACACTGTTTAATCAAAATTATTTGAACATGTAGACTTAGCTCTATCTTCATGAGAACATACACAACTATGTCACCGGAATCACACCATACCTCTCAGCTTGACAGCAATAAAAGACACAACACCCCATCTAAATTAAATTTGTACCAGGTACATTGAGAACAAATTTCAAAAGTACATTTTGAAATGTATTCTCTTGAAAAAATTACAGAGTGTTCAACCAACAAAATATGAGAGACACCTCAATTGTCCAAAGTAAGTCTATGAGAAATAGCAAATAATTCAAACCAGTCCAACGCTAAATAGAGGGATTTTATTCTGGCCTTGGGGGGTAAAACTTCATACAATTTACACTGTGATAGGATAGTAGGAAGAAAACTAAAGCTCTCAAATGTAGAAAAAAATAGTTTTGGCTTCTCATTTGGAAGGAGTTGTCTGACATTTAGAATGAGTTAAATATATGATTAGCTTTTTTTTTTTTTTTAAAAAAAAAGTAACATGACCTCCACAATCACGGCATTTATTCCTTAAATGTCAAATAAACTTTTGGACCTTGTGAATTTTAAAACAAGCCCTCTAAAAATGTTTTATCTGTTATTAGGGCTGTTTTTGTGCCAAATGATTTCAGTTATAAAACATTTTTCAAATATTGTATGCTGTTGAAATTCAATGGGATCTCATACACAGACAATAACAGAGGCTTATTTTTATTATTTTAGGACAGGTTATTTCTCTATTTATTTTTCTACTCTAAAAGCTTGCTTTTCAACAGAGATTGCAGATTTTTTCTATTCCAATTTCTGCAGGAGTCTGGTGCCCCCACAACACTTAATGGGACTGGTATTTCAAGAAAGGATGTTAACATTTTCTCACAGTGGATCTTCTAGCTCTCTGGCAGGATGGTTGGACTCCATGAACAAACTTTAGCTTCACTCCTATTAGGAACAAAAACAACACACTTTCAAAAAAGCAGATCTGTGGACTTAAACACGTATCTAGCATGTAATAAAACTACATGGCTGAGTTAATAGAGCCTGATTCTTGCCTTAATTTCTCCATAATCATGCTTTTACATAAAACCACAGATTTGGATTTCTAGTTCTGTTATATATTTTTTTTTTTTTTCTTCCCTCTGAATATATGCCTTCAAGATATTTTAACCTAATATTATTTAAGGTATTTAAAATTCATATTTTCACTTTAACATGCTAGTTGTCATGTAGCATTTCTATAAGCATAGCATATATACTGCATAAACCTAAATATGTATGCACTTACATATTTAATATTAATGCCTACTCTGGTCATCTAGGGCTTGACTCAGAGTAAGTATCAAGTGTCATCTGAAGTACTGTAAAATATTCACCTGACCTCCAACTGTTTTTCCACAGGGGCATCTCATCCCACCCCCCATCCCTATATGAATATCTGGGGAGCTTTCAAATGGCACCAGAAATATACTTTGGGCAAACTGTTATTTTGTGGGTCAAATATCTTAATCTACATGTTAGAGCCCTTAAATTTTAGATACCTATACAATGGATCATGAAAATGAGCTGGGTGTCTGAGGTCAATAAAGAGTTAGATAAATGTCAGGGAAAAGAGGGAAAATAACACAAATGAGCTCAGCATATAATGATAAGAATAATTATACAATGAAACTTTTATAAAGTTCTTCAGAGTGGGAAAGACAAAGAGGGCAATTATTCTCAAGTTCCTTCCACCCCCATCTGGAGACATTAGAGAAACCCTGTATCATTACATTGTACTGCATCCTAATATATACAAGATCAAAAGCTCAACTTTTGCCCTGCAGCTCTCAGAGTTTGCAGGACCCTGAACCCAACTTGTTTGGACTAGTGCAAATTGGTATATCCAAATCAATAAATCCCTTATTGGCCTCTTTAACTCAGTCTGAACTTGTTCAGATACCAGCCACACTGAACCCCTACCAAGACAGTGCAAGCATTAAGCAAGTAACAAATCTTGGGGCCAGGTGAGATTTTGTGAAGCAATGGCAAAGCTAGGACCTTTTCATCTATGTTTATTAAAGTCATTCTTCCCTCCAGAAAAACTATTTGGTCATCAGTGTTTTCAGACTTGTTCTCATGCAGAAATTTTATGCTGCAGCAAGACATGAAATCCCAATGTTCTCAAAATCTTTTCTTTATAATATCTGGATTTTTTCTTAATTATTTTCAGATTAATTTCCAACTAATACATAAGGATAAAATTTGGCTCATGACCTATAACCCTAAGCATGTTGTAATTCTGTTACCAATCTCCTGATTTCATGGGGGGCTTAACAAACACCATATGTGAAGCACTGAGTTCCTCTGCGTTAATAATGCCTAACGATCCAGGGAATCTCTGTGCTACTATCCTGCTTTACAACACCATCAGAATCTCAAATGTGGCAATTCCAAGGTCTGCTGAAATATGTTTTCCATGTTCATGTCTATTTTCTGTGTCTCAAGGCTGCAAAGGACCTTAATGCACCATATATCCATCCATCAACCAGGCCAGAACATTCTCAAGCTGGTGTGTTGAGCAGCATGGTGGGAGGAGCAGGAGAAGGCTTTAGACTCACAACTCAGTGTGTCCTGCTGACCATTCCCTTTCAGCCAAGGCTCTGAACTCACAGGTCTTTTATGCTCATACTCCCTTAATTTATTCCTCCACATTTCTTATCTGTTTCTTGCTTTACTTTCCCACCACCGGGACACCCTATGAACATGTAGTGAAACTGATTACATTTAAAAATGATCAGGTTTGGTGTGGAAAACTGAGGTTTGGTGCTTTATTTAATCTGGTCGCATCCCTAGGACCACTTCACAGTGTGGCTGTGCTGACGGTTATGCCAGTGTGAGGTTTGGCCTATAGGCTTCCAGTTGATACCCTTCCACAGGTGACGCACTAGGTGGATGCCACTTTCCCTAACCCTTGCTATTGCTGTGTTCATGCTGGAAACTCAGGCACAACTAATGGATTGTGTAAGAGTTCCAAATTACCTCAATCTGCATTAAATAGCTCTCAGTACAGAGGACTACAGGTGGTTCTGGGGACAGTTGGAGGCAAGAGCTTCTCATCTCTCCGCTATTGGTTCTGACCTGAGAAAAGAATCATTAACAGTAGTAATGATGAGGTCAGCATAGGATATTATATCAAATGGTAAAACACATTTGGCATGTTAGCAGTCATGTCACAAACAAACCTAGGATCCAGAGCTGAACTATCTACTCATCTGGATGTCTCTGTCAACACAGATGTTTGACTCCAAGCTCAAAGATATTCATGGGAGTACCTCTATTAACTGCAGTGGGTTTTGTGAATCATGCCTGATGTACAGGCCATGTTTCCTGCTGCTGTAAGGAAGTTTGGTCTTATTTGAAAGAAATGGCTTTAAAATCACAGGCAGTTCTGCTGTGGGTTGCGAGTTTTCCCAATAAGGTCTCCTCTCTCCTGAACTTTTTGCCTTTCAGGAAGGACTCGGTTTTTGGTACTTGCCTCAGAAAAGGACTTTTTCCCCTCCTTCTACTACTTGGTTTGCCAGATGTCCTTCAAAAATTGCCTGTCCCAACACCAACCCACAGAACTTTGCCACCTTGACTACATACTTAATGTTTTCTTAAGCCCGTATATGCAACCGCTCTTACAACACTCTGGATCTAGAGTATAATCTGAAAATGAGCTTCAAATCTAATGGTTTGCAAGCCTGTGAGGGAGACAAAACATTATGTTTGATAGATCTCTGTAAATGTGGGCAATTACAGATAAAAAAATCCTCATTAGCACCACTGAAATTCTGTGATCAGCTGCATTCACAGTTTCAACCTATAGAACATAGGACTGAAAAGGCTTCACTGATTTCTACATTGGACCAAATGATAACCCTGACAATAATGCAATCCTGGGAACCCTCACTCATTTCCAGTTGTTACCGTTGGGGCCACAGGCTTGCGCAGATCAGCCAACACACTCCTCCAGACCTGCACTTATGATTCAACAATAAAAGCCCAAATGCAGAAGGTTTTTTCTTCCTCTCCTCCCTCCCAAATGCTACTGATCGTCCTATTACCATGGCAACCAACTCCTGCTGGCATGATCAAGAAAAAACCTGATTTGGGATTTTAATTAATTGCTTGGAAATGGAAATGTAACAGTGACTGGCAGTTCAACTAAGCACATTTGCAAAGTGAATAAAAATAGAATTTCTGAAATACTTGAAATTGTTTCACTGGATATAACCCACACTTTTTACTAGACACCTTAATTTATTCTGCTTCATAAAATAAACCTGCCAAATGTACTAAGCCATTTTGTCAACACAAATCATTTGGCAAATACTTTAATCCTTCTTCTTAACAAAATGTATTGTATTAAAAAAAAGTAAATCTAACCCATCAGTATAAACCCATAGGTTTCATCTGAACATATGCCTTTTTCACCGTTAGGTCATGTGTATAAAAGGCTTTCATCTCATCTTCACAAAAGAGGATGTGTTTCTTTCAATGCACGTGATCTCTCATTAACATTTATGGCAGTTACAGCCCCATATTCAGCAGAGAATGGAATAAAAAGGCTTTTTTTTTTTTTTTTTTTTTTTTTTTTTTTTTTTATCTCCAGTCTCTCTCAGTCTTCAAAGAAAATCAAGTCGTCATTGTTTGCATATACCACCACCCTCCTCTGGGTGGTATCTGCACTGCTGAGGTGGGTGTTGGAGGTCCTGTGCTGCTGAATCTAGAAGCAGCACCATTTCTTTCACGATTTTTAGAAACAAGAAATTTCCTGATTTTTAGACACAAGAGGATCAGGAAGCTATCCTTGCCATCTCTATTAAATTCTGACTGCTTAACATTTTTCAGCATCATGTTATTTTTTTAAGGTTTTGGGGTTTCAGGGTATTCATTATTTATATGTGCATACATAATGGAATTTTGTTTGTTTGTTTATTTAATAAATAAGGAGAGATTGTGAAGGATGTAGATGTTCTACATCACACTTAAAACTGGATGCAAACTTCATCAGCCACACTGAGCTCTTCAGGTAGCTCCTCATTTTCAATATTGGCCAAGCAGGTAAGAAATACAGCATTAATGTTGTTGTAAAAATATAATAGATACTTCCCAGTGACAACATGATAAGGTTGCACATGGAGACAGAACTTTCAATAACATTGTCCAAGGACCTTGTTATTCGAGGGTCAGGTCAACTTGGTGGAATCAGGAGCCTTGCAACATTGACAGCTAGCTTACCTTTCTTCTGAGGGATTTTGCCTTTCTACCTCCTTTTAGTCTTTCCATCATACAGGCTAATGATGTCTGACAACGAAAGGTAAGTGCAAGCAATTTTACGTTAACTTATTTCTACCTATTTACTGATTTTCCTCTGATAAGCTTTTGTCAGACTTCCAGATTTACAATATTTCGTAGCTCCCATTGCCGTATCAATAATTCACATCACAGGATTGTATCACTGACCCAGAAGATGTTAAACTTCCTCATTCACTGACTTAATTACATTTGAGAGGTGACTCTTCTTGACAGTTTTCACACATCTGCAATGTTGCTCATTAGTCAATATTATCCACTCAGCCTCTGAGCCATACTCTTCCATATAATAGACATGGCTGGTGAGCAGTGTTGGATGACCTGAATTAAGGGGGGACTGTTAGCGTTAGGTCAGAGGTTGGACTCGATGATCTTGAGGTCTCTTCCAACCTAGAAAATTCTGTGATTCTGTGATTCTGTGAAGGTTAATGGACTATCTTTAAAGATTGCATGACAGAGCCAGAAGGTGTCCTGGAAAGGTCATCTCTTCATTCGCAAGCAGTATTTATTCACCATAGCCCACTATTTTTCCTTTCTTTTGTGACATCTTTAAAATGGGAGTAATAATTTCCATTACTGGAATATATATTAGTAGCTAAATATCATTAAGGCAGTAGAATTGTGATGCAAAATGAAAACACAAGAAATCTGGTGATTATTTATGTCTTCAACACTCTATCACCTATTGGTATTTCTAAGGCAACTATCTCTGTGTTATCTAAGCACTGTAATATAATACAATCACGCACAAGTTGTATCTAAGTGCAGTGGGTTTTAGTTATTAATAACACAGCACTTATCTTCAAAGTGCTTCAAAAACTAATTAATTCTCACAGCACCTTCTCCCTGTCAGGCAGGTGAGACAACTATTATTCCCATTATACATATCATTATGATTATTACTTGAGGAAACAAGGTTAAGTTACTTATCCTATCTCCCAAAAGAGATAGAGAGCATTAGAAAGAGCACCTGAGCTCAGTCATTAGGAAACAGGGTTTTCTGACCTGTTTTGAGACCACTTCAGCATGCCTTATGCCTGGGAAACATCACTGGTAACATCATAATTACATGCTTCATTAAATACTAACATGACAAAACAAGATGGATTTTTTATATATATATATATATATATATATATATATATATATAATATATATATATATATAATATATATATATATATAATATATATATATATATATATATATATTTAGGATCAACTATGCTTTATTTATTTATTAAAGGACCCTAACCAACCAGCCTGCTCCATGCCATTCAATGAGTCACCCAGATTCACCAGGCTTGTGAAATAATTTACTGCCTTGGCTGCTTCAATTTCATGTGCTTCATTGTGTTGGCATTATTTCTCAGCCAAACTTTACTGCAATAAAGCACTCTGAATTTCTACTTCTTCAAGGCAAGGAAGACACATGGAAAGGATATTTAACCACCATGAAAAAGAGGAAATAATAATAATAATAATAAAAACTATCTTAGAGCCTGCTTATTAAACCTTTCTGATTCCTTTATAGTCCATAAATAAATAAATAAATAAATAAATAAATAAAAATCTGCCTGATCATACTATTTATAGCTCTATCTCTTAAGGTTATACAATAGTATAGATATCTAATGCCATGTGAACATGCATTGAAGAACTAATTCTATTTCTTCACTTCACTGGCCAGCTTGTATTTAGAACTATGCTCAGAGATACTGCATAACCATTGGTAATATCTAATGACATTAATTATATAAGGTAGTTAGAGAAAGCAAAGAGAAAAGCATAACAGTTGTCCAAGTGAAGGCCTTATACTAATTAGCTTCATACTACAAAGCAACCTTATCAAGCAGTAGGATGACCTATAAGTTACTTAAGCTCCCACTTATTGTGTAATGATGATACAGTGGGCAGAAATTCACTAGCTGCCTCCTTGTAGGAGAGTACCTTCTCTGGAGTACCTGCCAACAAAAACATTATGTAGCAGGATGAAAATGTATTTTAATAATTTGCTGAAGGTCAACTTGACAGTGTACCCATTAAGTATAGACATACACACATACACACATAACTTTACTCCTATAGAATTAAAAACATTAGACATTGACTATTGACACACCTGTATTCTATAAGGATGAGGAGCAAACTTCAAAAGGTTGATTCGAGTTTCAGGAAAACACTCCAAGCCTTTGAGGTAAAATTCATCTGCCCTAACTTGGATGTCTAAAAACTAAACTGCTAAGTCTGAGCTCGTCAACCCAAGCTCCCTTTGCGGAGAGAAATGGGCACCTCCAGAGAATGATTCATCTTATCCCGTCACAGATGTCTCATATAGATTGGATGATTGGATGAATGGGACCCTGAAGTTGCCCATTTCTCTCTCTTGACTAAGAAGTGGACCTAGATCACACTTGGGCAATTTTTTTTTTTTTTGATACAAAATACTGTCAGATGAATCCTCTTTTCCTCAAGTTACATCCCAACAATTTCACAGTCTCACACGAAAAAAAAATAGAACAAGTAGAAAAAGGAGAAAAAGTAGAAGTTGAAGGGTCTTTGTTGTGGGTTTAGTTTGGTTTGGTTTTGATACTTTTCTCTCTAGGTAGGGCAGAATTTCAGAAATACATGTAAAATAGCACAAGAAAGGGAAGGAAGAAATGACAAGATTCAGAAAGAGTTTGTGACGTTCTTTAATTTAATAAAAGAGGGACCTGTTGGCAGGACACTGTCCATTTGATATATCTCTACTGAGCCATGATATACAGACCTCTATTTTAGCAGGTGAGTCTTTGACTTCAAGAAGATCATACAGTCAGTGAAAGTTGAGAACATAGACAAATGCTTTCAGGATCAGGCACATAAATTAATTAGAATTATGCATTTAAATACCTCTGTGGATATTGGCCTTTGTTCATAATCTTCCTTAGTCAAAGCTTCAGTCCATAACCCTCAGAGAACATGACACCAGACATATTTTCTGTCTGGAAGGGTAATGTTGAGAATGGAAGTAAGAGGGAAGCAAAAAAGTTTTACAGTTTTAGTTGGACTGTATGATCATGATTTTATTGGCAAGATTTGTAGATTGTTCCTGAGATATTCCTATTTATGTAAAATTGCTGGAGAATATTTATTTCAGAAAAAAAAAAAAATTAGTGGTAAGTGTTTGCCAGGAAAGGTCTGATTTTTGAAAGGGGATGAAGGTACTTTTAACATTTCTATGCATTTATTTAAACAAATATACAGTAACTTGGAAAAAAAATCCCCAACTATTTCTATCCAAGCTGCTTAGTCACTTCTGAATGTGCTTTAACTGCAATGAACCTTAACTACACGGAATCAACTTTGCAAAAATTTTTTTTGTAAAGACTTTCTGTTCTGTTTGCACAATGCTTAGAATAAATAAATAAATAAATAAATAAATAATAATAAAACCAAGTATATATTCCTTCCCCCCCCCCCCAAAAAAAAAAAAAAAAGAAAAAAAGTGCCTAGATGGAAAGAAGATCCAAAATCATTCACCCACCTTCATTGCATGGCAAACACTTTTCTTGTCAACTTTTTCTTGCCATTTCAGAAGAATTAAGCATTGCAAAGGGGCCCCACACACACCTTCTGACACACACACCACACATATCTCATTTTTCAGATGAGAACTCCAGGGTCGATGGAAAACAACAGCTCAAAAGCAAGTGATTCTTGTTAATGTAGCTTGGGTGGGCCATCTCTCAGGTGAGAAAAGGCACGCTGCAAAGCAAATACCTGAGGTGACTTCTGCTTGTTTGTGTCTATCACCCTTAGGGCTGTGTTCCTTTGGCTAGGGATATCTGCTGATCTTCCCTCTTAACAGTAATTATGCCAGACAGTTTTTTGGCTTTCAGTACTGCTCTATAGGTAACATAAATCATACAAATTATTACCACAATACTAAACTGTAATTACCCACAGACCCTGACATGCCAAAAGGTGTATTAATTTGATAGTATAATAAATACTTTACTACATAAAACTATAATTATTACTTCAAAATTAACACTTATACCAGCTTCATTATTTTTTTCCAGCAGTCAACTCAATAGTATATTAAACAACACCAGAAATTCTATTTAAATTCAATGAGATATGTTAAAATATAATTTAGTAGATTGTGGAAAGCTTTTCTTAAAGCTAAAAGTCACTAGAATTAGTTTGCTTTTTGGATATTATAATACCTAAAGCAATAAATTATTCAGTAGTTAAGAAGAAAAAATCATATCTGACAAGAAGCCTGGGAAATGGGAACAATATCAAAAACACATCTGAAATAAAATTGATGGGGAAAATAATTTACAAATCAATGAAAAAGCTTATTTAAGTTGCTTTAAATACTATCGGAATAAATACTGACCCTATAGGAGAAAATTCTACTTTTTTTTGTGCATGTGTGTGCGAAAGGGATGACACAATATATCTGTGGGAAAAAACTGAGGTCCCAATTCTGTAATTAGATGGGTGTGGACAAATCATGACACAGCTCCCATTTTTGTTTTATTCAGTGAATGTCTAATGCAAAATACATAAACAATCCTGGGAAGAGAGGTCATAATACAGACATGATCCTTCTCAACTGGGCATCTGAACAGCTACAAGATCAAGTCAAGCTCCCATTTTCCAGTTTCTTTGCAATTTTCTTCTTCGCCAGTGTCATTTCAGTCTTGAGGGAAATGAGTCTTAAATATACAAAACTTTCTTAAACTCAGGGAGGAATGAGCTTGGTTTTCCCTTCTGATTGACTTTAACTGCCCATTACTTTGCAGAAATCAGTCATATACTACACCATTGTAGTATACTGAACTCAGTGTTTTTACGATAGGCTCTGCTTTAGTTTGTTTTTGTTACCATTATTTTAAAAAAGTAAAGCTAATGATGGCAATCTTCATAAGCATATGTTTCCAGTTTTCCTCTAGTGATCTGATTGCTAGTGATTTTCATGTTCTCTCAATTTTCCCATTTTTACTTCAGCTTGCAAAAGGGAAAAAATAAAAAAAATAAAAATAAAAATAATTTAAAAAAAAAAAAAAAAGAGAGAGAGAGAGAAGAGAGAGAGAAAAATATCAAAGGAAAAGAGAATATCAAATTTATTTCAAGTTTTCATGTTTTCATTCCTGGGTGGTATTTCTATAATTTATGTGTTTATACTTAGGTATTTGCCATAGGCATCCTGTGTATTCAAAGGACAGCTACAAGTATCTTTGAAAGAGGTAGCAGCTAAATCAGAGGATCTTCCTTCTGCACGTGCTTCCACTAGTGAAAAAGCAGACTGCAGTGACTAGTTTAGCATCAGAGAAGATGAATCTCATCCAGAGTTTCTGTTTTTTTCATTAACAAAATAGACAATTAAAAGAGAGGAGAGAATTCCTCAGAAGAAAAAAAAATTATAATAATAAAAAAATAAAAATAAAAATGAGTGGGGGCAAAAGAAAAAGGAAAAATATTTTAAAACTGAAGATTTCTAAGTTTCTGTTCCTAAAAATAATAATAATAATAATAATAATACATATATATAAATGAATTTGTTGAAGGAGCTGAAAATATGCTCATTAAATAAATTGTAATTTGTTTTAAAATACTTGGAAAAGAAAAAAAAAAAAGTTTTATGGAGGGAGAGCGAGTCTGGTATCTAAACCATTTGGTAGGGAAGCAGAAGACTACATTTCAATACCATTGGCTGATACAGACTTAGATTGAGAAGGGATTTATTCTCTATATACTTAACTACAAGATCAACTTGCCTACATATAGGCAAATGCAAGAAATGTTGGAAAGATACGTATTTTGAAGATTCCACATTGTGAGAAAAGAGACCATGAAAAATAGTGAAAATGTCATATGTTCATATATGTTCATTATTTATTCAGCTTCTGTGTAAACAGTCTTAATGAGGTGAGTTCTTCGGTTCCTCTTAGGGTCATGGAGGATGACTGTTGTGCAGCTTTCTCATTAGCTTTAGTAGTTGCTCTTCCAATGCTCTTCCACTGATTAATTCGAATGAGGCAAATAGGTCAATGAAACTGCTTGGCAAGCACTTTTAGTCTGACCTATTACATGTATTATATAAGGCTGTATTAACGTGGTTCTCCTCATTCACATATTAGGAAGACATTAAGGGCTGTAAGACATTAAGAGAAGATGTTAGGTTTCTGGTGACATTCATGGGACAGTGAAATGTTTCTCCTCTATGTGAAGAAGAGGAAGAGCTTTCCACAGAAACATTATTTTCAGGGAAACATGAGCTGAAAAATCACTATGTCTCTATGTCTCTGCTGAGATCTGGGCAGAATTATTAAGCAAAATTGAAAAATGTTGAGATGAAAAAATAAAGAAAAAAAAAAAGGAAAAAAATCGAAATGAGAATTTAGTACAGGAGATATGAAACAGGCTGTTCAAATCCCTTGCTTACCTTGGGAAAAAATTAGGACCTCAACTTCAGATACATGTATGAACTCCTTTGTTAGCTTTCTAGGCAACAGCTGGTGAACACTGCCTAACAGGAACCCAGAGGTGATTTTTTTTCTAATAATTTTCCAAATTCTAGGCTTTTTAATGTAGAAAGTGTCTTCTTAAAGATATATTTTTGTGTGTCTTCGTAACTGATTTTTTTATTCCTTCTGCTCACAGATATTCTGCTCAGTAAATTTTCTTTTTGAATGCACATACTGACAGTAACTATAAGTTACCAAAAGTCTTAACCTATCCACCCATCTTATTTTTTTTTTTTCCTAAGTGAACTATTACAGATAACATATTGAAGTGTCATGTTGTTTCATGGAAATAACAGCTGATATACACACTTGGAATTTCTTTTTCTTTTTGCAGTACTTTGGGGAAAGCGGGGAAGAAAATAAAAAGGTCATTGTGATTGCCTAAATCTTTCCTTTTAATAATGTGGTAGACAGTCAGTGATGATGATGTGATTCATTACTTGCCTATAATGTTAATTATATATTATTAGGTGTTTCACAGAATGATAGCTGGCAATTGGTGATATGATTCATAAAGAGGTATTGTTAAGCAAATCTGTAAATCTGTTTGATTTAGGTTAAAAGAAAGGGCGATAGGTCATAAGAAGTAAAGAGAAAGAGAGAGAGAGAATAAAGAAAAGACAATGACATAATTTGCGGTTCTATTTTTATATGAACAACAAGGTTTACAGTGAAGAGCTGTTGGATACAGTTTCGGTGAGCAAGGATTTTGCAGAGAGATTAGATCAGTTACAAATTGCTAAATCTGATGACTTAGATAAAAATTTAACCAGAGGCTTTGAAAGAGGTAGAACATGTTTCTGTGGAGAAGTGATTGCCCCGTACTTCCGAGATAGAGCTAATCACAGACGGCCGCACTGATTATACCTGCAGTAAAAACTGAACAGGGAAGAAATCATTCATTTAACAGAGGATATCAGTTTCTCATGGAACAGACTGAAAACTCCATCTCACTCTGCAAATGCACCCTATCATTTGGGAAACCTCCAGAAACCAGTCCCTCAAATGGACTATAATGTACTCTATTCCAGCGTAACTCTGTCAGATCTGTGTTAGCAGCTGAAAAAATTGAATAAAATTTTATTTCCTCCTCCAAGTGTCTCTGTGAGATTCCAGAACCTTTTCCCATAATACACACACACACACACAAAAAAAAAAAAAAAAAAAAAAAAAAAAAGACAGATTTGCTCTGAGATAAATACTCGTAGGGTTAAACATTTATTCCAGACTGGTTTGTATCTGTTTGTATCTGCACTTTTTCTGAGCTGGGAAAGGGGATTGAACCTACATCTTCCTTGCTCCAGCAAGCCACAACTCATTCAGAGTGGACCTCATTCTTTCACTTATATAAGTCAAAAGTGAATTATAGATCTGAAATTCTGTTTCACAACAGGGGTACTGCCCATACAGGCCCATCTCACAACTGGATTTCAGTTTTCAGGAGTAAGTACTACCTCACTAGAACTTCTTGTTTAGAAAATAAATAAATAAATAAATAAATAAATAAATAAAACATAGAAAAACAATTTGAACATAGATTTAATTTATTAATTTTAATAGCACTTTTAGTAGGGAATGCTCCTAAGAAAAAGAGTGAATATTGAAGTTGTATTGCCTTGTTCTCAAAGAGGTTTATATCATAGAATATCCTGAGTTGGAAGGGACCCTTAAGGATCATCAAGTCCAACTCTTGACACCGCACAGGTCTACCCAAAAGTTCAGACCATGTGACTAAGTGCACAGTCCAATCTCTTCTTAAATTCAGACAGGCTTGGTGCAGTGACCACTTCCCTGGGGAGCCTGTTCCAGTGTGCAACCACCCTCTCTGTGAAGAACCCCCTCCTGACGTCAAGCCTAAATTCCCCCTGCCTCAGCTTAACCCCGTTCCCACGGGTCCTGTCACTGGTGTTAATGGAGAAAAGGTCTCCTGCCTCTCGACACCCCCTTACGAGGAAGTTGTAGACTGTGATGAGGTCTCCCCTCAGCCTCCTCTTCTCCAGGCTGAACAGGCCCAGTGACCTCAGCCGTTCCTCGTACGTCTTCCCCTCCAGGCCTTTCACCATCTTCGTAGCCCTCCTCTGGACACTTTCCAACAGTTTCATGTCCTTTTTATACTGTGGTGCCCAGAACTGCACACAGTACTCGAGGTGAGGCCGCACCAGCGCAGTGTAGAGCGGGACAATCACCTCCCTTGACCTACTAGCGATGCCGTGCTTGATGCACCCCAGGACACGGTTGGCCCTCCTGGCTGCCAGGGCACACTGCTGGCTCATATTCAACTTGCTGTCTACCACGACCCCCAGATCCCTCTCTTCTAGGCTGCTCTCCAGCGTCTCATCTCCCAGTCTGTACGTGCAGCCAGGGTTTTCCCGTCCCAGGTGCAGGACCCGGCACTTGCTCTTATTGAACTTCATGCGGTTGGTGATCAACCAGCTCTCCAACCTATCCAGATCCCTCTTCTCTCTTCAGATATCTCTTCTCTCACATAATATCCCAATGAAATAACATAAATGTCATTTATGTTATGCATCTCTCATCTATTTCCTCTTCTATGCAGCAACAAACATCCTAACGTATGTGGAGAAAGAAAGAAAAAATGCAGTTTTACCAGAACTTCAGTTGTATTAAAGTACATGACCTAGAAATACTTCATGGAAATCTTTAATATCATTTACTGGTATGTATTATTTCTTAAGGCAATGGTTTTATGGGACAAAGACAGGCCTGGGAGCTAGGAATTCCTGAATACCATCTTCAGCACTGGCTTGATTGTCTATTGCCTACATATCACAGTGATAGGGTGATTTATTTATAAAACATAGATTAGATTAGCTCAGACAAGATTAAATTACATAGAACAAGTCACCTAAACTCTCACTGTCTATTTCCTCATCTGTGATATCTATATTTACCTATTACACATGGTGACTGCAAGGATTACTTAATCTCCCTGAAGAATTATCATGATTATCATTAATCTGGAACACACAAAACAAGTCCCGATAAAGAAACAAGCTTGTGATTCATCTGAGGTGGAGCGAGAGTACCAAAACAATTCCCATCTGAAAGTTAAGCATTGTTGATAAAGGTTTTTATGATGGCTTAATCTCATGTTAGGCATCTAAAATTTTAACCTTTAGTAGAAGGTTATTGTCTAAATTTCCTCTGTAGTCGAAATATATGAAAATGGTCATCATGCATCAAATGAGTCAACCAACTACTTATTCTGGGATGAATCACTTTATGGATTCTCTCCATTATCCGTTGAAGAAGCCTAGACAACTAGACAAAAAGTATTTTAGGTAATTAAAGTTATGTGAGATCAAGCTGAAGATTCTGAACTGTCTTAAAAGACTATAGTCAAATGTCATGTTCTGCCTTCACTGGAGCACAGTAGAAAAATGACAAATGCCAGTCTGCTCCCAAGTGCTTGTCACCACATTCATGCACCCTAAAAATTTACTATCTGGATTGTCAACAAGACCACACAATAGTTTGGGGAACTGCCATTTAAATTTTTAATTAAGATACAAAAATATATCAAGTATTACCAAGAATCTCAAAATAGTTGAACATATTTTACGAGAAGACCCTGTATTTCAGTGTTAGGGAGGAACCGCGGGGAAGGGCTTAGGGTAATTTTTTTTCCTAGCTGATGTGAACCTTCGGGAACAATCATGGCTCATTCCTGGATGAAGTTGTTCCATTTTGGAATCTTTAATGCAACAGGTCATTAGGACTCATTTCTTGATTGCTTGGGTACTCTTTGGTGTCATACACATAAGCTTCAGTGTGGTCATGGTGCTGCTATATCACACAGTTCCAGGCTTGCTTAAAAGCAAGAGGTTTCTCCTCCAGAGCACATTAACAAAACCTGGTCAGGCAGCAGCTGTTCTGATGGCACTTTTTGTCTGTGAGTTGAAGGTGAGAAATTTCTTAATATTGCAAGGAAGGGGACTGGAAAAAAAAAAAAAAAAAAAAAAAAAAAAAAAAGCAGGTGGAAACATGGGAACAGGCTAAGACTTACTACTTTTAGCAAGGCTCAGATGTAGAAAGGCTTTTAGGTTAGATCTAAAGCCTTTCTGAGTCAATAAGAAAACTGCCATTGATATAAAGCATAATATGTGGGTAAAAGATTATTGGAAAGGAAAGTTCCTTATGAAAGAAAAAAATGCAAAAAGTTTGCAAATATAGGTTTGTGCACTGTGAAGCAGTTTAAAAACTGTTTCCTCTTAAAAACAATGACAAAGAAAAATAAAAGGGTTGAGCAGACATATTAAATTTAAGAATTCAGAATATGGGTGGGTTTAAACGTGCTATAATCTTGGATTAGAGGAGAAAAAATCTTTCTAATCCTAAACTGTCCCTTTGTTTTTCACAGGAAGAAGAGAGCTATTGATAAAACAGAAACCACTTTCAAAAGCCATCTGGAACTTGAAATGAATCCAGGCTACCTGTGAGTAAGATCTGCAAAGAAGGGTCTGCCTTCACTTGTGTCTTGTACCAAACTAAGCACGCTGTCAGCACTTCATAAATAATGTTAATAGTAATACTTCTTTTCACACACCTCTTCACTTCTTGGTGCTGGCTGGGACTGGAAAGAGCAGAGAATTTCCAAATGGAAAAAGAGAGCACTAAAAATTACATTTTAAAAACAAAAACAAAACAAAACCAAACACACCAAGGCTGAGCTGGAGTTTTCAGTCCTTCAGTCCAACTTTGAAAACTCATTAGGTGTAGATAGTTCAGATAAGGTATGAATCCAGATGTTTCTGTGTTTATCTTCAGCATTACTGTGTCCAAAATTTTACTAAAAAAATGGCTAGGCTCCTAAATCTGAATTTAAACTTGTAAGTAAGTGCCTTGATAGGTAAGAGCATGAACACATGCAGCTTTTCTTGACCTTAATGAGATGTTCAAGGTACTTAACACTTTTGAAAATCAGGCCACAATTCAGCAGAGCATTTCACCATGTGTTTAACATTAAACACATATTTAATCAGATTAAAGCATATTCTTAAACACATTCCTGAACCAGGATCAATTTAAACATATGCTTGTGATCTTTGCTAAATAAGGTTCTCACTTAAGTTTCTAAATAAGGATTTGGGAACCTAAATTTAGGTTTTGATTTTATAAAATCATCAGTATATTTTGAACAGAATAAAAATTTAAATGAAAGGGAAAACTATAAATACTTTTATTTATTTCATTAATCAAATTTATCTGTACTTGACAACAACCAGGTAACTAAAAATCCAGTCACTTAAGGAGAGTGAAAATGTACACAGTAGAAAAATGTATATTTCTTTTATTTGTACTCTGATTTTGATTCTTTAGAAGAGTTCTATATCAGATATTTTGACCCAATATTATCCAATAATAGAAAAGTAAATGATATTTCAGTATGTTTTGTTTTATTTTTATACAATGTTTTAATTAATAATACTGGCACAGAAGGTTTTCTGTTTTTTCTTCTAAGTTTTTTTTTTTTTTTAATTATTATTGTTTTTTTCTTTCCTTACTTATATTTTCTTGTTCTTGTAACAGAACCAGCTCCATTCTCTCCCTTTCTGTTAACACCCTTGCATACATTTGAGTTTCCATCAACCGCCCATCAATCTGTTAGTTGTGCAATTACATGTCTTTAGACAAAAACAGTGTTGAATGCCACCATTTTGATTAGGGTAACACTGACTCATTGGGACAGCAGCAATTCAGAGTGTTTCTATGCACACATTTGCATGGATTTAAGTCAGACAAAGCAGCAAAAAGGCACATTAATAAGATTGAACAAGAAAGGTGACTCTGCAGTTTGTTTAGCAGCTAGACACACACCATCAAGCTGTATCGTAACCCCCTCCTCCATTACCCCTTGTAGGTTCCTGTGAAGTAGAGGACCGCAACCTAAGCTGTGGGTTGCGGTCCCTTGCCCAAATGTCTGCCCTGTTTTTTCAGTTCACATTCGGCATATGTCAAATCCTGATGGCTTCACAGTGCTTCCTGTGTGAACATTTTCACCCTGTGTTATGTTACACAGTAATTGGAGGTAGATTATCTCTCACTGAAATAGAAGGTTTTTGGAGAGAAGGTGCTGGGGGGTAAGTGCACCGGCAGGTACTGCTTAATCATTTCAAGCTGTAAATTCATTTTCTAGCTTATAACATGATAACTTGTGTGTGCATTCATACCCTTGGTTAAACCAGAGCAAATCCCTATGTGGACACACTAATTTCAGTTTTAGAGTGGCTTATCTCAATTTATCATAAACTTATTCTGAATCTGCTTATGCCGAACTGAAATGAGCTTAATTTAAAATTGAAATAAAAGGATTAGGATAAATGAAATTGGTGTAAAATCACACCTTTATTTAAGCCACTACAACTCAGTATGGAGATAAAACCTTAGGCCATGTGTGTTTATTTAGAAGTGTGTGTTAGAGAAAATAGAAAAAGACAAATGAACAGAGTAACAGAGTAAACATTTCCAACCATGTTAAGAAGATATTATTAGGAAAAAAAAAAAAAAAAAAAAAAAAAAGAGAGAGAGAGAGAGAAAGAGAGAGAGAGTTGAAAATAATGCAAAATAATGTAATTTGAAAAGAACTTTTAAAAATTATCTAATATCCCTGATTCAGAGCTTCTCCTATTCAGCCACATTAGACAGCAGAACCCTGCAGGCATTTAATAATACTTTTATATAGTAATATTTTACATATTCACCGTGCTTTAAAAGCATTAACAAATCTTCATAATAACCATCTGAGGATGAGAAGTAAGGACTAATATCCTTTTTTAAAACATAAAGAAGATGAAATACGAGACAAGCCCCAGCTCCTGAATACTGTGTGCTTTGGTTTGGAAGTGAGCAGGCCTCTGACACCAAATATGATGGGATAAAGTTGGTCACCAAAGCTGGAGTCTCCCTCCTTACTATGTGACAGGCTGCTGTTGAAAATTTGCCTTTAGGAGACTAATGTTTTGCAGACTACAAGCCAGGGTGGCCCTTAAACATATGTTTCACATGAAATGCAAATAACGTGGAAAAGCTAATGGTTGGTCCACTGCAAACATATAACTGAGGAGATGGCAAGTCAAAAAGCCGCTTGGATCCCAGGCTTGGATTTCAAGAGCCTGACTAGAAACTCAGAATCTCTTGGTTCACTTTTTAGTTGGAAAATTTAGACCCTTTGGACCGATGTGGTGGGGGGAAATATTCACAGAAGAACCCTCACCTAGGAAAGCCAGGCCTTCTCAGGGAGTAGAGATATTCTTGAGCATCTTAAGGGATTCTGCCCTGAACCGTCCTCTGGTGTAAACTAGGCCACACACAGTCCTGCAATATGTAGGCTTCTATAAAATGATGAATTTTATAAAATGATGAATTTTCTTAAACTAATAAGTGGGATTTCTTCAAAACATAGTGTTTCCCAGATCTCTCTGGGAGGGCTCATTCTGCTTCTTTGTGTTTCATTTAAGTGAATGAGGTGTTCTCACCACAAACTGTATCTGTCTCAAACTAGCAGATGATGCTTCATAACTATTTCACAACGTTCCTTTAGTTCAAAGTACACCAGCTGAATCTCTGTGATATTATGATGGCCTTTGGTCACCTAAATGTTATGTATTTATCCAAGACTACTTGGTTATAGTTCCTTTCTTGTCCTTTGAGACATACATGTATAGCACCTCCAAGGTAATTTAGCTCAAATGAAGTCACCATCTTCCTGGCACTAGCCCGGAAGGTGTCTCTCTCTCTCTCTCTCTCCCCCCCTCTCATTCTCTCCCTTTCCTCCTTCCACCCTCCCTCTAGCCAACAGATGCACTTTAGATAGCTAGTCTAGACTAGAGACCTAAGCTTAAAATAGTTAAATTTATATCAGGCAAATATAGTATAAATGAGGAATATACCATTCTGTCTTATAGGATGCTAAAGAAATCACTTGTGATAAACTGGGATGGTGACTTCTGCTGTTGTAACTGGTGAGGGCAAATGGTTATGTAGTTAAGTTGTTATCAATGTCAGCTGGTGTGGGACTCACATGAAGTCTTGCTCTCCTGTGAAACAGGTATATATCTGAATTATATCTCACAGCCCCACAGTTTAATCCTGGTATTGTATTCCAGTTATTGTTCCATGAACCTCCTCAAAATAATTAATTTTAAAACACATTTCAGTTACCAAGTCCTTTTTTTTTTTTTTTTTTTTTTTTTTTTTTTTTTTTTAATATTAGTTGCGTACAACTGGAACATCTTGTCTAGCAAAGTTAAGGTGTCTGAGAAGAGCTCTGATCACGTTCTAGCTTGCCAAGCTGAGATCTTGGCTGGCACTAACAAGCATTGCAACATTTATTAATTCATTACTTGGGAAATTGTCTCACCCAGTTTCTTCAGGCAGCACCTCACTCATTACTAAACGTTTGGAGAATACGTTAAAGATGCCTCATGTTATTTCAGTCTTAGTCACTGTTATTTGGGTGTGGACACTCCTTAGCCTGGGCTTCAGAAATTGAAAATAAATGAGAGCTGAAAGTACAGAAATTATTCTCATCAAAACCGGGGGGAAATGAAGAAAATTTGTTATCCTTAAATCAGAGTGTATAAAGGAAACTATATTTGAGACTGAAAATATGTGATATCCTGGGACACCATGAATAGTTATTGAAATATAAAGTGGTATAATACACAAGGTATCTGAAGTACATCATATCAAACAATCTGATATGCCTTAGTATATTGACAATTTTTTCAGTGTAGACCTTAGGCACAGTGGAGATCAATACCAATAGAAAATATATAGGTAGTTAATAAGACAGACTAGGCCTCAAAAGTGATGTAGAGAATTCTGATGAGTTTGTCATTAGAACATTCATCTGGTGTGTCCTCCTCTTTTTCCAGTGTCCAGAAGATCTGGGAAGATCTCATCTAAGCAACTATATCTTCCTGAAGGGCTGAAAATATTTTTGGCATTTCGCAGTTGTAGTCACAAATGGCCCTATCCAACTTTAGGACAGATATGGTGGTTTCTACAATTTCTCTATCCTCCACAAGACTTTCTATGGATATCCCCCAGGGACCAGCCATTCATGCTTAACCACAGTTTACCACGGAATGTGTTAACCTAAACCAGCAGCGTTTTCAGGGTTCTTTTAATAAGCCAGACCACAAGCTCTCTAAGAAGCCGAGGTCTCCCTGGAACTTTACTAACAGTGAAAAAAGTGACATGAGGACATAAGCAGGACTTAAAGCAATAGTTCAAAATCCTACCCACCTCTTAGTCCAAGTGCTTCTTGTCCCCACCCCAGGAAACACCAGTTTCAGACTCAAGAGAATGGAGATCTTTTACTGTGGCTACAGTTATGAGACTCAGTGTAAAAAGAGTGAAGACATATTTAATAGGCTATTATAGAGAATATCAGGTTCTTGTTCCAAGTTCTCTTTTGCCTCTTTTGTTTTATGAATCTATATTTTATATCTGATTTCACAATGTCAAGAAAAATTTGGAAGTCTGTTAGCAAACTGAGTACATGCAGAAATGATATTCTAACAGTAAAAAGAAACTTAACAGGTTAAAATATAAAAAATAATGAATTTTTTTTTCTTACAGACCAATGATGTAGTATGTAAATTGCAAAGCTAAATTTAGTCTAGACTATTTCATAATAAAAATAATTTTTACAAATCCAGATACTATTAATTTATCATGAAGGTAAAAACACTGCTGAAAGAATGCTTTAATGGAGAATAGTTGATTCTATTGAATTCTTTACCAGGATGCTTCAGGATAGGTCAGAATAAACATTAAATACCCAATAGATTTATTGCTTCCTTGGAAAATCAATGTGCTGTGAATCAACATGAACATGAACTTTGGACATTCTGGATGTGTTCTTTCCTGGGAAATTTTGTGTACATCTGACTATACCTGCTGTAGATTTTGACCACAAGTCATGAAAGACCGTATGTATCATCATGCCAACTAATTTCTATTAATGCATTGATTTAACTAGGTTTGAGGCTGGTGAGATCTGAGAACATTCTTAAGCAAGGTAGAGAATTGAGAACTAAGCTTTGAATGCAACTTAGCTTGGTCTAAACTGACTTCAGGTCACTGTCAACATTGTGCAAGTGACTCAAACTTCACCAACATGTTAAACACAGCCAACATTTGTAATGGAGACTGCCCCACCTGCACAACCTTTGCTAACATTGCAGATAATTATATGCCATCAATATTACTATCCTCCTCTTTGATATCTGTCTTTTCATCTGCTCCTTCTGTCTGTTGCCACCACTGACTGAAATTTTGCTTAGGTGCTACTGGAATGTAGTCTAGGCTTGTGATGAACTCCCTAATACATCATACACAGTTGGCATACATTATTAACCTCTTTGGACTCAGAGTTAGGAGATTTAGGCAATATTTCCCATTATGTATTACCTGCCTGCCTGAACTGAACAATCACAGAATCACAGAATGGTTGAAGCAACCTCTGGTGTCCAGCTAGTCCAATCCCCTTTTGCTCAAGCAAGGACACCTAGAGGAGGTTGTCCAGGATGATGTCCAGCTGGCTTCTAAATAACGGTAAGGAGAGACTCCACAACTTCTCTGGGAAATATATGCTGGTGTTCATTCACCCTTCTCAGTAGTAAACCACTAATTTTAAGTCTTAATTAATTAATTTATTTATTTCTCCAGAAAAATCTACAGTCTTCTGTCAAAGGCTCATTCAGCACATTGTTTTATCATATGTAAATCAGCTTCAGATTCAGACACTTAAATTCAGGGGTATAATTATATGAACACAGAGTTGAGTCAGTTGCCCACACAGACATTTAATGTAATTTGAGACACCATGGCACACCTAAAATGTTTGTGGGCCAAACATATTTGACCAGGTCTTAGAGTAGACCCCTGCTCGTTCTGAGAGAAAGACAGAAGGCAGAAGGGATACCCTCTGGCACTGTGAATGCCAGTAGAAACTCATGGCTAAGCATCTGGATCACATGCTTACATTTGTTAAGTTGAATCACTCTCACTGGGAAGAAAGCAAAAAAAAAGTTTAGACATTTGACATACACACCTGAATAGAGTTTTAGACATTTGAGCCTTGAGTCAAGATATTCTTTACCTGGGTTTGTTTCTATTGTTTACATTAAAAATGTCTTGAGATATGCAAGGGCATCCCACCAGATTCCACCTCAGCTGATATTTCAGGTGATTGCCTCCCACAGCTCTCTTCATGTTTCTGTTGTTCATCTGCCATCCACCTTGAATACCTCAGGTCACCTCAAATAGCATTAGATACCTGTGTTTAGGCAACTGGGTGTCCCTTCTGTCTGCAAGACTTGTTGCAGCTTTTCTGTCCCTTTGCTTTCCCCTTCTTTTCCATGTGGTGTGTTATATTATTTGGTCCTTGTTTCTATATCACATGGTTGGGCAGCTTTAAAGACTCTAAGTTAGACTCATGTAGCCCACAAACTTTTTGATCATACTGTAGATGACTGATATATATATAAACTGGCTCCATGGGGAAAGGGCTGGATCTGTGATTCTTGTTATCAGAGATAATGCTTTGCAACCCTAAAAGCCTGATGAGGTTTCTGCAATAATCTCACTGTTGTATCTTGTTATACAGAAATGAATCACTGATTTATTTGCAGGTAGAGTGATCAGGGAGGAAGAAAGAACTAAAAGAGTTTTAGCTCTTTTAATTGCCATCTCCTACTTGCCCACCACAACACTGATCTCACTCATGTTTGTAATCCAGTGCAGCACCAAAGCTGTCAGTCTTTTCAGACAGATGAAAGGAGCTAAGAAAAAGCTCCTTATACAACAAATACAACAGATCTGTCAGGGGAGGTTCAAACTTCCTTCAGCTGAAGCCATAGCCACCTCTCCCCACCTCTTACCTCTTCCCAAATATTTTATGTTTTTGATTGTGAACCATACCAAACTACTTCAGGATTAATAAACTGATTTTTAAACTATTATTGACTTAAACTGGAACAAAACAAAAGTAACTTCAGTTAAAACTAAATACAAACTAGAACAGAATTTGAAAATCCTCTGCTAAACTCTTTGGGACAGCATTTACCACTTGCCAGTTAAAAGCACAGTCATACAAATATTGGGCTTCCAGATTACCACTACATTGCAAGTAGTGGTAAAATAATAAATAAAATGTTGCTGATGTTGCTGACAGCAATAATAATAACAATAATAATAGAAAATAAGATTACATTAATTTTGAGAAGACCCACTGCCTGGAAATACAGAGCATGACATTCAAGTATCATTTTTCCTTTTTAGTGTAATTCAGCATTATTATGATTACTACTGACTTTTTGGTTATCCATCAGCACATGGTGGGTGGAAATATCTTGGGGTGTGACTGATGGAGCTAGTTGTTCTTTTTTTTTTTTTTTTTTTTTTCCACTGAATTTCTTGATGTGTATGCTTTTCCACACAGATGGTACCTTTGGCAACAGCCTGCCTGGCAGGATTTCAGGCCACCATTAATCTATCAAAGCAATGCTAATGAATTTGGACTCTTAACAGTTTACTCACCATCTGCTTCTAACTGTCATCCTTCTCTGTGTTGTCCTTAGTGCTTCCCTCATGGAGGACTGGAACTTGGAATAACACTAATTAACGTTTTCTGCTTGCAAGCATCCAGAGCCTGGTGTAGCTATTGACTTATTTTAAGATTTTTGTTGAAAAACAGTGTTAAAAAGTCAAAAGCATGGCCATAGAAAAACTTGGCAAAAGACAAAGGTCATATTTTAGACCCTCAAAACTATCTATTTTTCCCTAACTCTGTAGACACTTAGTTTTCAACCAGTTTCTACCTTCCCTCTATACTAGTTTGCTCAACCAAAGTTATTAAACTCAGAATAACCATTCATAATTTGCTGTTTGCATTAACTGTTCCTGTGCTTAGAGCAAACCTGAAGAAAAATAAAATAAAAAGTGAGGGGAATATTTGCTTAAAACACTTACCTGTTTTTTCCCACTGATATCTGTTGGTTTGAATACAGATATTACCTGTTCACAAACCTCACCTCACGTTATATTCCCAGATGAACAGAATTATCACAGCTACCATGCTTCCAGTAAAATCTCTTACATTTCTCTGGCAGTCTTGTATTGCCAAGATGCTCCACACCTATCTCTGTGGATGTGATTTGCAAAGTAGGTGGTTTCCCTGCCTATCTGGCCCGCAGGACCTAAGCCAGAAACATTTGCAGAGCACAAAGAAACACATCCAAGAAAAATGAGATTTATAACCCTCTTGCTGACTTCTTTTTATTCAAAAGTCTCATGGCTTCACCTGGAACAGGGCAGTCCCAGGTGCAAGTTTCTCTTGTTCCTGAGGGGATTTGAAACCACATCTCTATTTCTCTACCTCCCAGGAGAATACCCTAACCACCAAAAGATAGTCCTGAAGATTGTGGGTCTCATAATCTTTTCCAGTAAATCTGTTCCACTCTAATTAAATATTCATTGTGCTTATGAAGATATAACAACTCTAGACATAGGTAGAATAGGTAAACTTGGTTATAATCCCATATCTAACAGATATGGGATTATGATGCACTGGGTTTGTGAAACTAATTTAGGATATGTATACTTCTATGTGGGAAGACTATAAACTTCGTTTAGAGTTTCATATGGCAGTCAGCAAAGAAAGTTAGACACTAGCAGAATGAGCATTGCAATTCTCTAGTTGTTCTGCAGCTCTAGTCCCTAAAACACTGCTATCTGAATTATTTTCTTTTAATTAAAAAAAAAAAAAGAGAGAAGAAAAAAAAAAAAAAAAGAAAGAATAACTCCCCAGTGACGTAACTGTAGATATGTGGTGATTTATTAATAACAATTGTTGCATATGGGCTAAGCAACTTAGTAAAACCATTAATTATAACCTCTGCAATATTTATAAGACTGGCCACGACAGTGACAAATTCAGCATTGCAATTTAGGGAGTTATCACATAAACAGAGAGAAAAAAAAAAAAAAACAGTAGAATTCTGAGCTAACTTCTTGTCACCTTCTAAACAGAGCAAAACAAGGGCTTGGCTTGGTAGTGAAAGTGTTTGAGGCACAGAAAACATGCTTATAATGAAACATAGATTAGGAAATAAAGATGATAAACAAACATGAGGGATGAGATAGAGATCATGAAATTGGTTGTTCCCAGTTACCCTATTTAATATTACAAGAATAATGAAATACCTTATGGATCTGAATAGCAAGACATTCAGAGATGATAAAAGGGAAGACACTTTTTCACAATGGATAATTGACCTGTGGAACTGATTGCCACATGATAGCCCCAAGTCCAAGAGCTTAGCAGGTTTTAAGAAGGATTAAACATGTATAGGGATAATTAGTTCATCTATTACTAAACAAGATAAGTTTTATTAGTCACTAGTTGCATTAAATAAGATAAAAGCCTTGCAGGAAACTTTAATTCTTACCCAGTAAGAAACTTTAAACTTTCAATGACATTTTCAAAAATAAATATTTTTGTATTTCTCTTCCATGGAAAACATATATATATATATTCTTCCAAAAAGTAAGTATTCCTTTGCCTTTCTCCCCTCCTTCCTCCCCCCCTCTCCCCCCAGCTAGCAAGCAATATGATTTCATCTTGTCTAAAAGATGGATTAGCACTGACATATCCTGGTTTATAATTAGTATCTGAACTGAAGCAGCTCCTGTGAGGTGCAATGGACATTAAGAATTTTCTTCAGAAAAGCATATGGGAGAGTTTAGACGCCTTCTCAAAGTGTTCATGAATGAGATAAATTTAATTTTCTAGAAGACATTCTACATAAAATAAAATAAAATAAAATAAAATAAAATAAAATAAAATAAAATAAAATAAAATAAAATAAAATAAAATATAAATAATAAATCCATCCCATGTGCTTTTAGGGTGGATGGATTTCTTGTATTCTAGAATGACAATGCTCATCCAAGGACTCCACCTATGTGCAATCACCTACCTTACTCTCTTACTCATTTTTAAAACATTCCTTTTTCTTGGCCCAGGTTCCATTTAATTTACCAGAAGCATTTGTAAGAAAACATTTCTCCTTCTCTTTCTAGACAATGAGTGGAGAGAGTTGTTACACCCAGACAGCAAGTTGGATAATAATGGAATTGCAGAAAAAAATAGATTAGAAGAGACTTTTGGAGGTTATCTGGTCACAGCAGGGCTAACACCGAAGTTAGGTCAGGCTTTTTAGGTATTTTAAACGTCTGATTCACTATCTGGAAGTATGAGCATCTCTTGCATAGAAAATTCTCTGGAGACAATAGAAGGAACACATAAGAACCCTAAATGAATAGTACAGTGTAAATAAGATGAATCTCTTGTTCTTTTTCCTTTGTCTATCACCCTGTTGGCCCACTTTTCCGTCTGTTTATCTGGCACTGTCGATTGCTCATAGTTATTGCCATATTACTGAAATATGCAAAACAGGTTTGGAAACCACTTGTACCAAAGACGTTCCCTGCAAACAGTATGATTGTATTGAGAAACCATATATTCTTTGGTGTTTTTCCTACAGAGGAATATTTTTTCACAATTTTTCACTTATACAATTCCTTGCTCTGAGCTCTGTGCGGAAGTGGTTAGACTGCTAGCTTGCTTAAAGCTAACACAGATATCCCAACACTATACTTCAATCTAAAGTGCAGATATAACTTATATAAATTTCTTGATGGCAACACTGCCAGTCAAGCAAACACAAGAACCAGAATCCAGTTCCAAGAACGTATGAGACTGACATCAAATTATTTCCTTCATTTGTTTTTTGATTATTGCACCCTTAGGGGATTTCAGGTACAGGCACATCATCTAGTTTCATTTCATTTGTCCTGTACATATATATATATGTATATATATATATTGTGGTAGTCAATTATGCAATAGATTACTGGAGCACTGCATGCTTTTGAATGTATTTATCTTCACATCACTCCTATGAGGAAATCAAGTACACTCATTCCCATATCACAGACTGGAAACTGAAGTACAGAAAGGAAAAACAACTTGTTGAAGGATCACTTAGGAAGTCCACAGAAGAGAAGGACTTGAAAACCCAAGACCATCATTCGCCTTAGAGAATCATTCTTTCAGTTGCACTGGAGTCTGAGATTGTTTCATAATCACATTCTTCTAGGACCTGAGATTTTAATGCAAATCACAAACAACAAACAAGTATACCCTTGTAAATATAAGAATTTACAGCAAGTTAGAGACTGACATAATCCTTTTTTTCAAATTGCATCTTTGGTCCAATTTAGCATTCCCTTTAAAGAGATGAGTGCTACAGGTTTATCCCCCAAACATCAACAATGAAAGGTGAATCTCCCCTAAAAAATCCATTGCTTATCTGGTATCACTCTTTCTGTATTACCTAGAAAAGCAGCTCATTTTCCCAAAGATGTAGTTCTTCCTTTATCCTTAACGTTTTATTTCAAAGAAGCTCATCACCCACCTCATTCCTCCCACTCTCCTATTCTAGTTCCCCTACACCCCATCCCATCTCATATCTCCACCCCATCCCATATTCCTTCCCTCTCTCTCACTCTCTCTCTCTTTAACTCACACTCCTGTGAGATATTCCCCCAAGCTCTGGAAAGATCAGTCATACATTACATGATTTGTGAGCAAGCTGGCCAGATTGCAGAGCAGCGGCAGCTCTAGGTTAAACCACAATGTGTTCCCAAAACACCTGTTATAATGCTCCAAAACATTTCACTCACAGGGACTTGCTGTAACACATAGAGACCTTTTAAGACACATCTTCACCTGGGAACTTCCTGGTGATGATTCTATAGCTTGTTTAAATACTAACCAGCTCACTGCAATGCTAAACTTTATCTCTGAATGTTTCAACAATGATGTACAATACCAAAAGGGGGGAAAAGAAAAAGACGAAAAAGCCTGAATTGTGTTGTTTAGTTTTAATTTATTTTTTACTATAGATGGGTTGTGGATAGGTGGGTTAATCTGGGAATATCTTCAGGCAATTGTTATTACCAATTTAGCATGGCTCTGTCTGCATTTTATCTTAGCTGAGATTCTAAATTAAACATGCATTTAAAAATAATGGCATTTGAACAGGGTGTCTCATTCAATTTTAGCTGGCTGCAGTGTTTTGTTATGTTTGCATGTTACTCTGTAAATGTTTGTGTTCCTTATCCTGATTACAGATGCAATTTTACAGCACATTTATTGATTTTAAAACTTTAGAATACCATTGACATCAGCCACAAGGAACATTATTTGTCTGGCAAGAGATTGCAGAAAGAATTTTAGACCTGATTAATTTGATTCTGTGTTACTTTTCCACTTGAACTTGTAATATGAAGTCTACATATTCATTGTACTGTTTGTATTTGTAAAAAGCCAATGCATCACATTGGTCTATTTAAACACATGTAAGATATTTTTTTTTTCTTTCTTAGTCATTTTAGTTATCTTGTATAAACAGTTTGAAATAAATAAGTGTACACATGAACATAGATAAGAATTCACAAGGTTCTTTTTTTTTAAAAAAAAAAAAAAAACACACAAGTAAATACACACTGTGTTTCTCACTGTAAATAACAAATCCAAATAATATTGCATTTTTTATCATCAGTCATAACTTCAGAAGTTAAGTCAGTTTAAATCTTGACTAAGAAAAGAGTTCATGATCTGACCTAAGAATTACCATAATATTTAGTACTAACAGCATTTAAACAACAAAAAAAGACTTCTTCAAGGACACCTCTCAGCCTGGAGTCTAAGCCAAGAATAAAAACTGATTGAGACTTCACAGCCATAATGTGGACTAATAAAAAGCCCATGTTACACAAGAGAAAGCTAAAACACTGCTTAGATGAAACCTATAAAATCACTGTTACATATAAAATCATTGAAAGAATGAAGAATTCACAAATGGTTTGCAGGGGCCACAAAAGCAGCCAGCATTACACAATGGTCAAGAAAATTGGTCCAATGTTAAATTGTTTTGCAAGGTATTCAATATCATATGTGACAAACAAACAAGTCTTTTGTTGCCTTAATCCCTTTACTTTCCAAACTAGAGTTTGCACCACAGCAAAATCAGAGCTAGTAGCAGTCAGAAAACCATGGGAGCAAGACAGAAGTTCTCTTATGCTTGAATGCAGCTTTTTCCTCAGTTCAGTGTTTATCCACTGAGAAAACCAGTATTGGAAAAATACAATACATTACATCTTTTTTCAACTTTCTTTAGACAAAACTGGTTTATTTTTAAAAGATTTTGTATTCAGCCTATACAACTTGTCCAACTGCATTTGGTTAGGGGAAGGAAAAAATAAGATAATGATTTATTCCATGGTTTGATATCGGGATGGGAAAAGTTGCCTCATGTTATGGTCAAAGCAGCCAGCAAGAACAGACTCCAGAATCAGATACAAGCTCCAAACACAAAGATTTGACATGGTCAAAAGTTTCACAAATTCACCTTCTCCTCGTCTCCTTCGTATGCTGAACAGGGCAGAATCCTAAAATGTGTTCACACTTAACGTTTATTTTCAGCAGAAGAGGAGGATATCTACCTCAAGTAGATTATTTGTCTTCCCGGAAGGAAAGTGAAAAGATGAAGGCTCTCCACTGAGGTGTGATGAATAGGACCTACAAAACACTTTACCTTCCTCTGCTAGGGAAAACTTAAATTTTGAAGTGAACTTTTAAGTGCAAACCAAGCATCTAATCTTTCGGAAACCCAGGTGAAGACACCAACAGAGCTCTAGTGTCCAAATTCAGTGGATGTTATATTTTGTAAAGGTCAATTTTCCCAGTGAAAAAGACATAAGGTCACATGCAGAGCCTATTAAGATTTCTAACTTCTGAAGCAGTTAGCATTACTGCCTGTTATATCAAGTCTACCAACTCATCAACAGATTGAAAGCCACAAAATAACAAAAGCAATGAAGAACTGATACTCAACTGAAGGAGGTACAACATATCTTGAGATAACCCCTCAATAGCATATTGTTCCTGCAGCGATGAGGCAACCTATAGCTTAGATATTTTAAGATATGTAGTCAGAATCACCTTATCTGACAAAACCTGTGCACAGTGATGTTGATTTTCTTAGAGTTTTTTTTCTGAAGTGGTAGCTTTAATGAAGGACATAATGTGAAATTTCAGAGATAGCTGAAAGGCTGTATTCCCATTTTATCAACAATTTCTATTTCCAAAAGAATTCATATATCACCTTCACTTTGAGTAAAGAAGGCTCTTCTGATTCAGCTCAGAAAATCATCAGCCAGTAACCAAGAAGGGTAAGGGAGGTTCTACCAGGAAAAACAGGAGTACTGACTTCAATGGAATGTAAAGGAGAAAGTGCTACAAAAGGTGATGGGAAAGAATAAAATGATAAATAAACAGAAGAAGAATATCTCAGTACTGAAAAATATCACAGAAAGAAGCTTAAAATTAATTTGGAAAAGACTGAGCAGAGTAGAGTAGTAAGCATAGTGAGAAGATGGAGATTAATCCCTTCTATTCAATTTCTAGAGGCCTATGTAAAGACAAATGCCAGCAGAAAGAGGGAAAATTGGGGTTAAGGTCACTCCAGGGGAAAAAAAAAAAAAAAAAAAAAAAAAAAAAAAAAAAAAAAAGGAGGTCAAAAGGTATCCAAAGCTTGTGGAATCTGGAGTTTTTTAAAACCTGAGTGGACATGAGCCTGATTCCGTAGTTGATCCTGTCCCAAGCAGGGACTTTGAAAGAGTCCAAAAGAGGGTCACAAAGATAACTGGAGTACCTCTCCTATAAGGACATCTCCTGAGAGAACTGGGAGAACTCCTGAGAGGACTTCTACCAGCTGAGAGCTGGGACTTTCAGCCTGGAGAAAAATATTTTACCAATGTCTATAAGTATCGGAAAGGAGGATGCAAAGAAGCCAGGCTGTTTTCAGTTGTGCCCTGTGCCAGGACAAGAATCAATAGGCACAAACTGTAAGAGGTTCCATCTAAACATCAAGAAGTGCTGTGTGAGTGAATGAACATTGAGGTAGGTTTGCCAGAGAGGCTGTGAACTCTCCCTTCTTAGAGACTATCCAAAGCCACCTGGGCATGGTCCTGGGTACCTTGCTCTAGGTGTTGCTGCTTGAGCAGGAGGTAGAACCAGATGGCCTCCAGAGGTCCCTTCCAACCTCAACCAGTCTGTGATTTTGTAATCTCCAGAGGCTCTCTTTAAATTCAGCCATACTGTGATTCTCCAATTGACCTGATAACTAGAGATGTGCTAGATTTTTATTTTTATTTTTATTTTTATTTTTATTTTTATTTTTATTTTTATTTTTATTTTTATTTTTTGTCCCATCAAGATCAATCTCTACATGCCAAAGACCTGCATTCCCTTAGGATTACAATGTTCATCTACCTCTAACTGGGTGGCAAGGAGGTGTCCATTCTCTTTAAAGACATAGAGGTTCTGACAGCAAAATTTGTATACATGTATATTTTGTATGCATAAAGACTCTGGAATTTGGTCAAGATATTCTATAGACAAACTTGGCTTTGTTCTGCCCTGCAGATATAAAACAGTATAAGTGATACCAATAGATAGGTATCAGGCCTGGCATGTTTTCAAATAGTCTGATAGCAAGAAAAAGAAAGCAATATAAACAAACCTCCTCCTCATATAATTTTATCAAAATCAATTAAATACATAATACAGGCACAATCCTGCAAGGAGGAGTCTCAAAACTTTCATGTAATTTAATACTCCTGACATCAGGAAATAAAAGAAATTGATCTATTTTACCAGTGCTTCATAATCAGATCTCCCCCATCACAATCACAGAGGATGGCCTAGGACACTACTTCCCTAAAATGGTCATGCTCTGTAAAGGTGGTTCGGTTTTCAAATGAGGCACAAAATAATGTCACTGTCACGATGCATTTATTGTCATGGTATTCAAATATCAGGAGATCATTTCAAAAAGGAGATACTGCTACATTCCACATGATGGCAGGAGATCTGTTTTTCTTATTGCAAAACCAGAACTCACAATTTAAGACTATCCTATTAAATATAGCAAGATAAGCAATCTCCTGTATTCTCCAAGCTGTTTTAGAATGATGTGTTCTTAAGACATACTCAGAAGGGACGATTCTTCTTTCTATATGAAAAAAAAAAAAGTTGAAGTAGTTTTGCAAAGTTTACCTACATGACAAAATAATAAAAATACCTTGTAAAATAATGCATATAAGCACACTGGTATTTCAGAGCAGATTTACAATGCTTACTTTTTATTTATTTATTTATTTATGAATATAATTAGGTTAACATACTATGGGGTATTTTTAGAATTCAGATTTCGTTCCTTGTGCCTTTTAATAGAATAAAACTCCCAGTTGCAGTTTAATTTGACTCATTCTAGAGTATTTTATTATAAGACTTTTCTGATTATATTTTCAAATTAAGAAATACTAGAAACATTAGATTTATTTATTTATTTTTTCTTTGTTTTCCTGTAAGTTCAAGAACTTCAGCATGCCTCTTATGGAGAGATTTTGTAGCTCTTTAATTGAAAAATCAAACATGGGATTTGTTAAAAGTATATAAAAAAGATGTTCTATGTCCAAGTGTTCAGTAGGCAGTGGGAAAAAAAAAAATAATAAAAATAAAAAATGTTTTTAAAATATTTATTTTTTAATGTATTTATTGTTATTATTTCTTCTAATTGTCTACCACCCATCTGTTTTTTTGGTACGTATAAAAAGCAAGGAAAAAAAAAACAACATTATTAAAGTAATAAACTTGACAATATCTTTCACTGTTAACACATACATTGAAACTAACAAAGCAGGAGAAAATCTCACATGATTTCTTGTTTTTCTCTTGTTTGCAGCTCATCTTTAAGCAATATACATGATTCATTAAATACTTATGCAAGCATATGTTCTGCTAAGAAGTGCACCGAGTTCATCCTCTGTTTTGCTCTACCAGGGAGTGCCCAATTCTTTTGGCAAGTTCCTCTTTATTAACTTGATTTTAAGGACAAAAAACAATCATAGTATGATATTCTGACAACATACCATTCAGGCTTCAGACACATCAAAATTAGATGATAGGCAGCCATTGGGAGAAGTTACTTATAGGTTAGACACTAAAGACATGTAATAAATATATGAATTCTAGAGCTTTTCATGTATGAACTCAGTAGTTAAATTTTACTGACTTTTTTTTTTTTTTTTTTTTTTTTTTTTTTTTAACCTGTGTCAGAGTTTGATTGCATTTGTAGTTGAGCTGAAGTGGTGGGTCGACGAGAGCAGTTAGCAGGAGATGCCTGTGGTTCCCCAACTCCCATGTCGAGTCCAACATGGGAGAGGAACAAGTCTTCAGCAAGTAACCAGGTGAAACATGGCATTAATATGAGCAACAGCTCTCAGCACATTGCTCCCTAGGGCCCTGTGGGGATGGTATTGTCTTTCCACTGAGCAAAAAAGGGAACATACTTCAGCTGGGAACCATGCTTGGCTGTACATTTGTCAGGAACTGCAAGATGGTCACTAAAAACATGATGGTCCTAAAACACTCCCAAATCTAGGCTACGGAAACAAATAGAGTCCCATGGACTATTATTCAGTGTTTGGGAAAACATGGATCCAACACGCTGTTTCAATTTAACTTAAACCTCTCTAAAGCTATCCTTTAAAAACAAACAAAAGAGGAGATATTTCCTTTTGGGTTTATAACACAGCCAGCCAGAGAGTGAAGCACAGTGCTTAAAGTCCATTAAAGGCTGGCATCCCCTTGCTTTTATGTAGACATCCACCTTTCTCTTTATGTATCTGAGTCACACTAGATCATTTTAACTGCATTTTAGTACTGTTCTGAGTTAGCTCTGGGGAGACAACTCAGCTTTTGGCTCAGAGATTAGGAACGGAAGGATAATTTTCAATTATAATATCTCTCCTATTGATGATGAATGATACTCAAGAAAGAAAACAAAAATTGAGCATGATAACCTAGTTTTAACTTGTAATCTAAACAGATATGTTCTGTGGACTTTCAGACTTAATAACAATGGAATGCCATATTATTATTTTCCAATACATTCTGGAGAGGAATTTCCCTGAATGGCTACTGATGAAAATCAAATAATAATAATAAATAATTTGCTACTGATCAGTGCTTGACATACCAGTTAGCCAAAAAATGTTTGGTTTGAAGCTCTTTTTTGTTTGGTGCTCTTTAGTTTGTTTTTGGCATGTCTCTTAATTTGGAGAAAGAATAAACTGATTAGTTTCTATTTCTTTTCTAGTCTGTTGTATGTTCCAACATTCATGAGCTAGTATAAAATTTCTGTGATTACCTTGTAAACACTTGAAGGGAATATTTAATTATGGGTTTTATCTTCTTATCTCTTTTTTATATACGCTAAGTAGATTTTTTTCTTGAAAAATGAAAACAACCTCCTCCCCCCACTCCTCAACCCTTGCAAAACCCCTGGATTTTGAGCAAAAGTAGACTCAGTTATGCCCCTTTAATAAAAGTATGAGTAGACTTTGGAGAAACTGAAGAAGCTCTTTCTTTCGTTTTCTTTTTTCTTTTCCTTTATTCAGTATAAATGTGATCTTGAAAATACACAAATCAAAATGCTTATCTTGTATTGATGCCAGCACATAACGCATGACTCCTGGTAGATGAATGTCTACCCATAGAATGTATTATTAGTCTATTTAGCTTCATGTGCTGTGCTGACCTACTTTAACTTATTCTTAATAATGCACGGTGCTGGAGCAATATTGACTCATATACTCATTTCTCATATACTATGAGGCATTAATAATGCATTGACTTTTTTTCCTACGAAGTGAAGATATGGTTAAATCAAATGGATCCTAATGTGAACATCAACAAATGAAACAGATTGGCCCTTGTATGAGCAAAATGACATTTTATAAAGAAGGTATTTCATTCTGCTTCCTTTGACAAATGTTTCCTCAAATATGCCATTGCCATTTTATTCTGGGCAAGGTCTGTTTTAGTTGGGTTTTCATATAACACTCAACAGTAGTTGATGTTTTTTTACCTGCATTTAAGAAAAAAAAAAAAAAAAAAAAAAAAGACTGTGAAGCATATCTTAAAAAGCACTGATAAATCAAATCCTCCCAGAAAGAATATCTTACAAAAATTGGTTAAAATAAATATTGCTAAAAGGGAACTATATCACAGTCTGGAGCAGATTATGAGACAGTAAAAGCAAAACAGCAAAATATAAAATTTAAACAAACAAACAAACAAGAATTCATTTTAAATAAATAAATTGCTCCACAGTGTTTGACAGCTTCTGAGTCTAATGAGACAATTCCTGATGAGGAAAACTAAAAAAGACATCAATTAATGTAATTACCCTTTTATTATTATCATCATTTGTAGCCAACAACAGAGCAAGCTAAGATTTCTATATTCAAAACTTTCATATAATTATTTTGGTGAATCATTTAAAATATCTCCTACCCCCTGCAATTCTGTTTTTCACTATTATTATTATCTATGATGAACAAACTGATTCCAGCTGATGACTGGACAAATTGCACTGCTGAAATGAAAGAATCTGGATAGTTTCTCTATTCTCTCTGTATCAAGGTAACTTGCACCTAAAAAAGCAACATCAGTATAAGCAATCAGTCCCTGCGAACAGGAAGCCAAATTCAGACATTTAACTAAATGAGTTTTTCACTTTACTTTTTTTTCATTTTAAAGCAAGCTGTGCTTGTTTTCAAGAAATGCTCTGCAAATGTTATTGGCTGCCCTGCTTGCACTATGAAACTCATATTTCAGAAGATATATCAATATCCTAACCCTGATCCTTTTAATATTTTTATCACTGTGAAGCACAATTAACTCAGGTGAAACAGTAGCCACACAGTTTTCAAATAAAAGTACACAGAATAAGAATCAGTTTGGATAGTCTAATATAATATTTCTTATTTCAAAATATTGGCTGCTTTATATAATTCATGATGTGTTCAGATCTTCTGTGCTGAAATAATTAACAAGCTTTGTTAACTGTTAAATGTTTGGCCATTTGTTTTGTTTTGTTTTGTTTTGTTTTAAATAAATTTTCAATTTTATGCCATGGATAATGCTTCAATTTGCTGTAGAGTTTCAAAACATTATTTAATTATTTTTTCAGAGATCTAATCAGTTATATATTGGCCTTCAAAAATGTTTAAACATGTATTATTGGGATTTAAAAATCTCTACCTCTCTTAAAAGCTACCAACAGAAGAAACTATAATTTTTTTTAATACCACTTTTAGTTGTTCTTCCTAGAAAATGGGAATATATTCTTAATATGCAGTAAGGAAAAAAAAAAAAAAGAAAAAGAAAAAGAAAAGGAAAGAAAGAAAGAATAGTGAATATAAGTGAATACAAAACTTATCAAACAAAACAAAAGGACTTTAACAACTTCCTTCAATAAGGTACAGAGAAACATTCTGAAAAGGTTTTCAACAGTAAAACTATTGTTAAATTTTTACCAAAAATAAAGTATAAAAAAATAACTGAAATAAAATAAAATAAAATAAAATAAAATAAAATAAAATAAAATAAAATAAAATAAAATAAATAAAATAGTAACAGCAGTTGTCATCGGTCCTAAGTATATCCCCACATGGATGTTTAAGGACATAGAAAACAGATTTCTATTCTTTTTAGGAATTTCCAGAGGTTATAGCAGGGTCTTTATCTATCATTTTCTATTTTGATAAGACTCTCCAATCAAAATGTCCAGTCAATGAAGCAGTGTCATAAGTACATCATTGTGTTAACAAAGCCTTGCCAAACATTGTGACCTGCACTGCTGGAAGGGACGTACCCAGATCACAGAAAGAATATATTGGGTAAAGGCTTGCTTGGTTGGTTGTATTGTTTGTTTGTTTGTTTGCTTGTTTGTTTTGTTTTTGTGTGTGTGTATTTGTTTTTGTTGGTGGTGGTGGTTTCCAAATACAGAAGCAAAGTCCATGAAACAACTAAGCTCTTTGACAAAAATCCTTTTCTTCATGAGATATGGCATTGCTCGCCTGTAGATACATATCATGTAGGATTCTTTCACCTGTATGTTCTCACAGGAGAGTGTACTTATAGAAAGACACTCTTCCTAATGTTAGGAGAAAAACAGTGAATTTTTTGAATGTGCTTTATTCCATAACAAAATTCTCCATGTTCTGTCTCTTTTCTAAAAAGTAATTAGAAGTTTTATGTTTAGTGTACTTATCCTTATTTTAGAAAACTAAATTCCTTGTGATTTAGAACAGGGACTCAAAGAAGCTTCTTCCCAGTTTACTGTTGTGAATAGCATATGATTGATATCTTCCTTGTTCTACCCCATCTTCCCTTAGATGCTAATCAGTCTATAAACAAAAATAATGTCTTGAGAAGAAAGGGGGAGGGGAGGGAGGGAGGGAGAGAGAGAGAGAGAGAGAGAGAGAAAGAAAGAGAGAGAAGGAAAGAGAGAAAGAGAAAAAGAGAGAGAGAGAGAGAGAGAGAGAGAGAGAGAGAGAAAGAAAGAAAGAAAGAAAGAAAGAAAGAAAGAAAGAAAGAAAGAAAGAAAGAAAGAAAGAAAGAAAGAAAGGAAGGAAGGAAGGAAGGAAGGAAGGAAGGAAGGAAGGAAGGAAGGAAGGAAGGAAGGAAGGAAGGAAGGAAGGAAGGAAGGAAGGAAGGAAGGAAGGAAGGAAGGAAGGAAGGAAGGAAGGAAGGAAGGAAGGAAGGAAGAAAGAAAGAAAGAAAGGAGAAGAGAAGGAAAAGAAGGAAGGAAGAAAGGAGAAGAGAAGGAAAAGAAGGAAGGAAGAAAGAAAGGAAAAGTAGGTGCAATGAGCTGTCACTTTTTCCACAGTAAAATTTCCCATGGAGAAAATTCCTAAGCTGCTCCCCCTATAGATACAGCTGTTGTCGGTGCACATATGCAGTTCATTTCATTATACAGTTATTGACGTTGACACAGACTTTCTTATCTCTAGCTTTCAAAGATCAACAAGACATCAATGGGATTTCTCTTCAGTGAGACATGTTAGTGCATGATGAAATTAGGTCGCACCACTGAGAGTTCATTAGAGGTGCTGTTCTAAGAAAAGTATGTAGCCAGGGTTTTGCCAGCTAATAAAAGACCCTGGATTTTTTTATTATTGTAAGTTACAAATGGAATAGCTGAGTAAGTTGTGAGGACCCATTTTTATAAGATTTAAGTACATGTACTCTTGTTCTCTACTGCTAGCAAAAATATCTCCTGGTCACACTGTGTTACAGAATCCCACAGTCTTTGAAATCAATAAAATCTTCAACTTTCTCATCAACATGATCTGCAGTAACAAACACGGGATTTACTGATAATGGGTTTTCACCAACCAAAGGAAATCGTTTTGTGGAAGAAGTGTTTTAAGTAAAAGCAACAGGGTCAGGCACATTCAGTTTCATATGCATGTAAATTTGAATATTAGGATTAGATGAAACTGGATATGGGGAGTACTGTATGGTTATTCCCATGCTATCTGTCAGAGAACACACAGTGCCTTGTTCCCCACTCTGAAGCAACCTGAATTTGAATTTACATAGTATTCTAAAATACAGTAAAACAAAATACCAATACCAAGAGAGTCATATAGACTTTCATTGCAATAAGACTCTAAATTCTACCTACAGCTCTATCTCATAATGATGAAGAAAATTATTCAATTTAATAAGTAAATTATTTTTTCCTTCCCTGAACTAAATGCAGTTATTAAAGCCAGAAGAATCACTAGTAGTTTCTCCCAGCTCACACTGTAAAATGAAAATCACATTCTCATCACACCATTAATTAATGTTCTTGATGCAAAGAGATATGTGATAGATTTATGTTTCACATGTAATATTATTTTGGCATGCTTTATGTTCCTGGAGTTACAGTGCACATCAGTAGCACATCAATGAATAAGTTCATTGATAACCTGAGTGTCAGAATGGCTATAAAACCTGTTTCTCATAGAATTTTGCACAATTTTCAGTACACTGGTCTCATGGAAATGGTCTTTTTTGATGCTCTGAAAGTGACGTACAAACCAGAGGAACTGTATTACATCTCAAATCAGACAGACTTCCTCTTCCTTTCCTTTCCTTTCCTTTCCTTTCCTTTCCTTTCCTTTCCTTTCCTTTCCTTTCCTTTCCTTTCCTTTCCTTTCCTTTCCTTTCCTTTCCTTTCCTTTCCTTTCCTTTCCTTTCCTTTCCTTTCCTTTCCTTTCCTTTCCTTTCCTTTCCTTTCCTTTCCTTTCCTTTCCTTTCCTTTCCTTTCCTTTCCTTTCCTTTTCTCCCTCCTTTCTTTTCTTCTTCTATTCTCCTTCCTTTCTTCATTTATTCTTCTTTTCTCCTTCCTTCTTTAATTCTTTTCTTATTTTCTTATTTTCTTCATCTTCCATCTTGCTGAAGGAGACAGTTCAAAAAGAATAAAAAACTTTTTGGCTTCTGAATGCAAGGACTTGATGATCATTCTTCCACTGCTTGGAGTTCATCCTCTCATGGCTAACCAGTGACACTCAAACTCAGCTCAGGTTTTTGTTGTGTTCTATGTTGCATCATAGACCTTAAGATACACAATTAATTAAATTAAAATAGACCTCTATTTCAGTTCAAAGGGTTTGGAACAATGTGACAACTATGGCACAAGCCCCCAGAGAGGTATTCTTGAACTAGGATGCTAAAGGCATATTTTACATGTTTTGGAGAGCACAAGGAAGGTACCTGTGAATGCAAGATTTGTCGGACTTGTATTGAGGCATCATGTAGGCCAGAAAGAGAATGTTTTTGACAACACTTGTCTCTATAATGGCAATTTTAAATTTACAGGTTTCAAGTCAATGATTTCTACATCTTTTTCTTTATCTGTTTCTGTCCTTCCAATCTGGAAACTTTTGCTCTTAAGCATTCTTACAGGTAAAATTCATGATTTCTCTAGAGAAAGAATGAAGACATGAATGTGTATCTAGCTCTATCTACTTGGTGAAGTCTCTATTCAAATAGCAGAATCTCTATTCAAAATTTTGTAGCTAAATGCAGTAAAACTGGTGTGTCATCAGACACAGTCTTATACCTAACCAGCCTGCTCTCCTGGTAAGATATGATCTGATGCAATTTCAAAAGAGATAACATCAACTGGGAGGAAAGTTTGTGTCAATAAGATTAGAAAGGTGTTTTGTTTGCCAGTAGGACATGATATTTCACTTGTAAAGTTTATAAGCTAGAGTTTAAAGTGAGTTTTTGTAAAGAAAAAAAAAATACTTTTCAAGTAGTGAACCTTACAATGCTAAGGCTGTAATAATATCTCCTTTTTCACACTAGACACTGAGGAACAGAAAACTAGAATATGATTCATTTAATCAAATTTTAGGCATGCATGTGTATTTTTGATAACTGCAACAGAACTTTTCTTCTTCAGTTCTCCATGCCTTAAGGGGAGAAAAATAGGCACTTCTAGGTGTGATTCATCTGACCTAATTGAGAAGAATATTTGTGAATGTGATGAACAGTGCTCTGGGCTTTGCGCGATATGTCATCTAGATCTCCATTGAATGTAAAGAGAAACTAGAATGACTTGCACAGATATAGATGCATTCATTGTCAACACCTATACTTGGTCAGGTGATTCCCATCCATTTTTGGTGACAAGTTGAGAAGACCACAATAAAACAGTTTCCCCCGTGTCAGTATCCAAACCACCCTTAAAAGACCTGAAAGTAAGGCTTTGTCAAAGGTAGTGCCAGTGTGGCATTCCACCAGCTACTAGGAAGAAAATTAATTCTGTTCTAACTGAAACCAGGACACAGTGTAACTCTCCCTCCATTCTTCCTAGTCTTTATCTTGTTATCCAAAATATCTTATGGCCTTCAACAGGGGTGCTAAAAAAAAAAAGTGTGTGCTGGCCTGCAAATTTGGTTTATTTAACATCTAAAAAGTAAGGATGCTGTAACATTTAAATACTTTGAAGATCAACAGTCCATTGCTGGAGTCATATTGCTGAAAGCTTAAGGCAAAAAGAGTGTGAAAAAGGTTTCAGATCATCTCAGACCGTTCCCCTAAGTGCATTCAACCTCTGTTGGAATTATCCTGTCTCTTTATCATGCATTTAGTAGATGAGGCTGCAAGAAGTAACTCCTCCCTCTAGTCAAGTCATGGTGTGCATGAAGTGGCGGGCGAGGATGACCAATCTGTGACCTGAGCCACATGGGGTTCCTGTGTGACAACTCTTGTACCAGGATAATGTTGTGGTTGTGGGACAGTCTGTGCATAGGATGGGAGTTTTCAAGTAGCTACATTCTTAGATATGGGAGGAAGTTAAGGAGGGCTGGTAAGGCAGGATCACCCAGCCCACTTCCATTGTGCAACAGCGTGATGGAACCCTGGGGCAATTGTGGCTGTCTTGGCTGTGAAACACAGCAGGAGTTCCCTTCACCACTGCCACCCTACGCTCCCTATTTCTCTCTTCCATACGGAGATTTTGGAATGTGACCCACAGAATCCAGGAGGTAGCATGGAAACAACAGTGTCCAAAGAACATAGATAATTGCTTACAATTAATACTGGCAATTTCACAATCACATGTGAAAGAGTTATATTACACAATCTCTTACATAACACCTAATCTTAACCCAATTCTGCTCCACTGTATATGCCTAATGCAGAAAACTACATTTGTCATTTAGGAGGAAGAATATTCCCATCTAAGTTAAATTTAAAAAAAATGAATGGTACAGCTCTTGAATTGTTCAGGGATCTGATGAAAAAGCAACATTTCTGGGCTTATTGAGGTTTATTTTATTTAAGGTATTTTTGCCATAATATCATTTGCTATCTTAACTCCTGGGATACTGATGTAGATTATTAAATTGTGCCTGAAGTAATTTTTAATGGTTGTAACTGGAAGCAAAAAAATGAACTTCTTAACAGAAAATGACAGTACATTTCGCTTACCACTAGTCTTTGATTTTCTTTTTCAGCAGGATATTCCCTATTGACTTAAAGTCATTTATATTTCAACAGGCACTTTTCCCAGTCTCACTAACCCCAAAGGTAATCTTACCCCAGTTAAGGAATGTGCCTCACTTTTGAGTGTCTTTATGAACCCCAAATTCTGTGTCAATGAAGCACAACCAAGTACTTTAAAACAACTCAACATCCCTGCAGTGCAAAACAAGATCTGCCTGGTTTGGTTACTAGTTATTGTTATTATTATTGAATGTAACCATTAAAATGCATTATTGTACAGATTTCATAAGCACTCATACCCATAAGATCTGGTTAGCTGTCTTTAATGCATATCATGCTTTCTAATGGGAAACAAGGTTTTCTCTGACTTCTGGTGAAAATTTATCAACAGAGGCAGATGATATGAAGGAAAGGAAAGCTCCTGAAGAAATTGCCCATATCTTGTACAAGAGAATTAGATATTGAAAGAGTTTTACATCTGGTCAGACTTAGTTGAATTTCTGCAGGAAAGTTAGTTTCTACATGTGATCTATAAAGTTTTTCCCCATAACTTGCAAAATGCAACCCCAAAGAATGTTCCTGAACATTCCTTCAGCTTCTGCTCTGGAGTTCAGAGGAGCTGATCAGAGACACATTGTTATTTGTAATCCAGGAAACCATAAAAAGTCATTTCAATGTCTTGTCATAGGGCAATGAGCCTGAAGGCTTGGCATTTTATGGTCTCAGTGCTACCAGTGCTTCTATGTTTATTAGGCTGGTTGTTAATTGCTCTAACTAATTGCCAAGTTAAACTTCTCTCTGTTTGTCCCTACGTGTGGTGTAGAAGTGGTAAGAAGTTAGGTCTTTATGGTTCAAGCATCCTCTTCCTTACAGTTGCAGAATGATATACTGATCAGCTGAAATAAGACAATCTAAGGAAATACAATATAGGAAATACAAAGGAAATACAAAGTAAGATTTTACCTGGGAAAAAGAATCTGCTGAAGATTTTCATTATCTATATACATTTATGAATGTTGTGTGCCCCTTTAAGATACGAAAAAGATAATATATTTTCATGCTTCTGTAGAACTAATTCCCACAGAATGTTGTGAAAGCCAAATGAATGAATGAGTTAGGGAAGAAACTAATCAAATTAATAAAATAATCTATCAAAGCTATCACATATTATGCTCCAGATAGTTTCATCTAGTGGTGATCTAAGCCATGTATGATCAAAGGAAGAACTATTCTCTTTTTCTCAGTGTACACTATCATTCACTTTTAAATAATATAAGTAAATTAAAAAAAAAAAAAAGAGGAAACATTCATTTTGATCTTTTGATCAGGCCCTGAATGTTCGTCTCATGGTCCTATGTTTCAAATCATTACTGTCATCAGAGAATATGTCAGCAAAACCAGAGTCTTATATACTGGCAAATACACTAGATCAGGATACCATTTTATGGGATGTGAATCTCAGAAAGAATGTAAAACCCTTCCATTTCAGCCCCCAGCCAGTATTTGGTTTAGTACTGAAACAGCTCTAACTGGAAAGGAAGACCTATATCAAGTGCTTCAAATGTAGACTGTCCAGCTCTTCTTAGCTGGTAGTATAGTAAAGGACTAGTAGATCTTCAAAGTCCTATGCTAGCTACCATCATTTCTTTTATGCTTTTATGACTGCAGTTGCCATCATTCTACATCACCATCATCCTACAACACCATCATCCTACAACACCAGCCAGTGCCTAATGCCTTTCTGAGATAAAAGCTGGAGGAATAAAAAATGAAACTGTACCAGTAACAGATTTGTAATTGTTTATGTATTAGAGCTCTGAAAACTATACCAGAAGTTTCTTGGTTAAATGTATATTCTGTGACTTAATGTAAGTATACATTGATTTATTTTCATTCTGAATGAATTTATGTCATGCAATTACATGAGTAAAACAGGCTTTGGTTAAAAATAAATAAATAAATAAATAAATAAATAAATAAATAAGCATTAGGACAGCAGTTATTGAAAGACACACCATATCTCTCTCTTGAAGATTTTTCTAACATAAAGGCAAGCTTCAATTAGTTCAGCATGATATTTAGGTCGTAACTATCATAATGAAAGAATGAATCATTTTCCATTCCAGGACAGAGGGTAAAAAAAAGTGGCTGTAATTAGTGACGTAAGTTCAACCTGTTGATATATAGAGCAGGACCTCCATTTGAAGGGTTTAGTTTTCAATCATCTTTATTACCTTATTAATCACCCTTAATCAAAGTTATTACTCTGTCTTTTTGATCATTGTTGTTCTTTTGGTACCTGTTGAGGGGCCCATGCAGGAAGGAGAAAGATGATAATTACAGTAAGTTTTTCAGATACAATGAGTCCTGAAATTATCCAAATCATGTTGCCAAGCAGTGGAAACTACAATTCTTAATGCTTAAAGAAATAGTGGCCCTGCTTTACTGTTGTTGGACTGTGTAAGGACACTTTATGCCACTCTGAAGTTTACATCCTTTAGCAATAGAGTGATTGCACTCCAATCTCTTTACACAGCAAAGGGAAGGGGTATATGACGTAATTCAGGATTAAACCCAGTTTTTCCTTTGTAAAGGCTAGCTGAAAAAAAAAAATAAATCTTTTCCAGTATGCAGAAAAGCTCATCTTGCACTGAGGTGCTTCACCTGCCACTTGTGATTAATTTCCCATTCTTCCAATGTCTCACTTTGATTATTAATGATAATGCTTTGATTGATGACTGGTGCCTGCTAAATACCCTATTGCCAAACAGGGAATAACACTTGTTCAAACAGATGCATGCTGGAGGGAATCATCACAACAGATGAGCCCATCTCTTCTTGGGCAAGGGCTTGAATCCAGCTCATGCTATGATCTCTGTCTCTCGACAGATATGACTTTGGTGGCACCCTTGGAATGGGTTACAAATTCCTAATAATAAAGAATGACAACCACAAAAGAGTTCATCTTGAAAGTCAATTTATGCGGTGAATACCAAGGAATCTTGGACCAAGGAAACAACTGATGGAACAACTCACGCATGGGCTTTCCCTCCTTGAAACACTCAGGTGTTTTCACCCATGCATAGATAGTACGTTAATTTTCCCACTACAAGACACTGGTGGGACCAGACATTGTAATTTTATCTCATGTTAACATAGGTGAGGTCAACCTTCAGCTGCAGGGAAGGGTGGGGAGAAAGTTGAAAATGCTGACCTCATTTAACTACTTTGCAGAAAAAAAAAACAGCAGATGTCTACTTTCCAATCAGATTTTAAACTAAGATCATTATCACACATTAATTATATCATTATTAAAAAATAAGATACACTTTAAAGTTTCCTATCCTAAAACTAATCAGTATCTAACTATTGACTGTGCTTATCTCTGCTGTTCATTATTTTTAATTTTCATTACAGAAGAACATAGGAGCCTAAACTGGGTCGTACTTAGACATTGTACAACATACACAGAGTAAACAACATAACTACCCCAAACAGTTTGCAATCTAAAAGGCAAGATGCAACAGGTGGGTGAAGCAAACAAGCAGGTGGGAGTGGGGAAATCATAATAATAGGATGTGTTAACACTTGTACATTTCATGGGTGAATCATCAAAATAGCTGAGCTTGAATTGTCCCTACTTTCTGTCACACTAGACAAATCTTGGAAATTTCATTTGTCTTGGGTTTTACTCAGACAAAAGGTCCTGTACTGTTCAAAAGTGGATCAATCTAAATGAGGTCTACGTTTCTTCAAGGAAGTAATAATGGGATACTTGCAATGATTAGGCAAGCCCAAAACAGGTTTGGTGAAGAGCTATGCATTGACCAAGAGTGGGAACCGGAAGTTATACTGAAAATCCAAATCACAAGACTTAGAGGTGAGGGAATGTAAGTGTCCATATTTGCCTGAGTAGCAGACATATTACAATTTCATTAATTAATTAATTAATTAATTGCTGCTGATTGCCCAGACCTAAAGAAATCCAAGTCACAGTGACCAGAAATGAACAACTCCAGGAATGGGCCATCTACTACTTCTCTGGGCAACCTGTTCCAGTGCCTCACCTCCTTTTACGTGAAGAATTTCTTCCTAACATCTAACCTCTTTTAGTTTAAAATCATTCCCCTTGTCCTATCATTACCTGTCCAAGCAAAATGTTGTTCTCCATCTTTTTTATAAGCTACCCTTAAGTATTGAAAAGCTGTAATAAGTTCACCCCAGAGCCTTCCTTTCTTCAGGCTAAACATCTCCAGCTCTCATAGATTTTCTTCATAGGAGGCATGCTCCAGCCTTTGTTTATTTTTGTGGCCCTCGTCTGGACCTGCTCTAACAAGTCCCTGCCCTTCTTGTTCTCGGGTCCCCAAACCCAGATGCAGGACTCCAAGTGGAGCCTCATAAGGACAGAGCCGAGGGGCACAATCCCCTTCCTTGACCTGCTGGCCACTCCTCTGTTGATGCAGCCCAGGTTGCAGTTGGCTTTCTGGGCTCCAAGAGCACACTACCAGCTCATGTCAAGTTTTTGACTCACCAGAACCCCCAAGTTCTTCTCTGCAGGGCTAGTCTTCATGAGTTTTTCTCCCAGTCTGTCCTCATGTCTGTGATTGCCCTGAAACAGGTGCTGCACTTTGCACTTAGACATCATGAGGTGTTGTATAACTCTGAGTTCACAAGTAATGCTTAATAAATAAACCTATAAGAAATGCTTAAATTAAGCCTTACCACATCACAGTTAGATATTTACTGGAGGGAACAGGGAAGTATTTGTACTGGAATTAACATGAAAACCCCCCGAGAAAATAGTGTTAGATACACCTCAGAACAGGCCTCCTAAGCAGAGAAATCCTCATCACATCACTTAGACAAAAATCTTTTAATTATGCTATGGCAGATGATGTCTCTGTGGAAATCAAATGCCCATCTCTAGGCTCTGCATCTTTCATAACACTATGTCCAGAGACAAGAAGCTATAGGTTGTAGATATGCATGTAATGAATGGCAGACAAATTAGAATTAAAAATAAGTACCCCAAATCTCTCAGTGAAACATAGAAACTCACAGATACATTTTAATAAACAGGTCTTTTGTGATTATGTGTTGCCATAGAAGGAAACTACACATGTCATCAGAATTTATAAATGCAGTATTCAGAAATGGGGTGTAAGATTTTAGATAATTTTTGCATCTCAGAGGAAAAAAAATTCTTTGAAACTAACCCACAACTTAGTCTTACCCTGATATTCATATTTTATCGACGATCTCACTTGACGTATATGTTTTTGCTTGGGATTTTAACAAAGATAGTTATCATTTCTGCAGCAGGCTTTGTAGACCTTAGTGGGTTTAATCTCAGTTTGACATCTTGTGCATTGAGCACATCTTCTCTTTTTGGGTCTGAAAATCACGTGTTTCGGAAGCAAAGCTCTAAACAGTGTGGATATTTTGGGGCCAAATGAAGTTGTATTAGTGATTGATGGTTAACCTGAAGTACAGTTATTTCAACTTTTAGAGGAACATCAAGTTTTACAGGGCTGTTAAACTCTATCACATTATACAATGAAACTACTGTCATGCTAGAGTATGTTTAGAAGATTTCACTGCTACAAAAATATATCAAAATTATGAAGGAATGTTGGGAAAGCTTGCAATGCACCAGGGAGACAATAAGTCTACTAGTCCCTCTTCAGAATTGCCAAAAATATTAGTTGGCTGTTACAGACAGGAAGAACATAAAGAGAAATTATCATTCCTGCTGTACAGTGGAAAGCTCAAAAGTTGTCACAATTGAGTAAGGACAAAATGAAAAGATGTATTGGGAGGTTGACAGTAAATAAATTTGAAAAGATGAATGAGACAATATACTGTTATAAAATTTTCACACTGGTCACTGAAAGAATCTGAAGGACCCCGTGTTCCCACATGTAAAATGCTCAAGCAAAATGTGCTTCATTTCCCTGGGGACACCTCAGACATGCTTTTCACAGGGACAACAGGCACTGGATCTCTGAGTTGGACTGTGGTCCTGCACTCTGGACATTAAACCATGGCTTAGAGAGGATGTAGAGTCATGTGTCATCCCCTCCCCCTGTCCCTCCCTCTATCTCCTCCCCCCCCCTCCCCCCCCCCAATCCAAATCACTCCCAGATAATCCAGAGACATTTTTCTTTGGTCTTTTCTTTGCAGGGTGGTATTTCAAGCTGCTGGGACTTGTTAATTCCTGAGACAGATGTTTACTGCTGCTATGAGTACAAAAACCTGCAGCACAAAAATCAGATCTAGATTATGTGCCACCAAAGACGGAAACAATGGAAGGTGCCAGATGGACATCTCTGAGAGTCAAGGTGTACCTCCTTAATCAGGCTGATTGACACCATTTGGGTGTTCAATGTATTGAAGAGGATATTTACAGTTACTCTAAACACACCAGTGGAAAATGTTGACATTTGTTTGATATAATGGAAAGTCTAATTAAAAAATAACAAATGTGAACCAAACCAAAACTGTGCCTGTTTTTAAAAGCCAAACATTCTGCCTGAAAACTGAAGAAAATATAAATATTTTAAGAAAAAAAAAAGTACTTTCTTTTTAAAGGAAAGATATGTGTTTACCTTGAAAGAAACTACCTGATTGTAAGCTCATCAGAATATTTTTGACAGAAGAAACATTAGCCTATTCACCGTCCAACACGAAATATATTTTAGTTCAAAGAAGCATAAATCCTAGAACCAAAACATTTACAATTTAAAAGCTTGACATTTTTCAGAGCATGTTTTCCCACCTCTCAATACTTTCATCATAATTTCTGGCTGACCTCTAGCCTGGACAGTCAATCCTCTTGATCCTTCTCTATATCAAAATCATCACAGAATGATTTGGAGTCAGGGAGGGAGCCCAGCTGGGAGGTAACAACTGCTTCCAGGGTCCCCATCCTTCACTGGGGGATGGGAATGGGATGGGTAGTTTGCTGTATCCTGAGATGTCTTATGCTCACTAATTCTGGCTGATTACTCTCTCATTTACTGATCTTACCCAAACACCATACATCTGAAGACATATTTCCTGGCCTAGTTTCAAGCTCATTGACTTCAATGCAAAGTTCATAGGAAAGACTTTTCAAAAGACAACTGCAGTTTTATTATTTCAATATATTTCTGTTAAATACTTATTAATGAAAGAAATAACTCTTTAATAGCTACTTGATTTTAAAGTGGCAGAGAATATTTGTGGACAGGATTATATTCTTATTTCAAAACAGCCTCCACATATCCTCACTACATCAGGATTAAAACTCTAGACATAATCTTTGTCAAGTGCAGAGGACAGTATAAATGACTGTTGATTCATATTCTTTTAGGCCTGTAAAGTTATAACTATGTAATATGAACACAGGCTCTTTAGGGTAGTTCAGAGCCAAACTGGAACCCTTCCAGCCTGCACCGAAGGATTTAATGGCATAGTTTTTATTTTCTGCTTAGTGCAGTGTACCATTAATTGAAGTTAATTGTCAAGAGGAGACTGGCTTTCAAAAACTACATAGCTCTCAACTGTTCTGGTGCAGAATGGATGCCCTGAGTTTAGGATCACATTTCCCCTGTGCTCTACATTACATTTGTCTTGTCACACAATTGTGTGATTGTGTTCAGCTAAATAGTTATGCCATGCTATTACAGCATTTCAAATTGGGGACTCAAGTAACACTGCAGGGAAAGACAGAGAGAGACGAAGAGCCAGGTTTGTACTGGGAGGAGGACTTGTCTGCTTCAACTAAACAAAACCCTGAAAGGTATCACAGGTCTGAAGTATTTAATGGAGCAGCACATTTGTTTTGCCAAAGAAGGAAACCTTGCAGAGAGAGAAGCAGCTTACAGCAGACTATGTTAAAGGGAAGAATGAACTTGTTAGCAAAGAGGCTCAACAGACACAAAGTGTTCTGTGAGACCTGGCAGTGAGTCCTTGCTCCCAGGATGACAGGTGAACATGAGACAGTCCTTTGTGTCCTCTGCTTTTCTTTGTGCAAGGACGGGAAAAATTGCCATGTGCTCCACCTTGTTCTCCAGTTTGGACATTCAGGAGACCAGGACTGCAGTAATTCCAATGAGCCTAAGACATGGTCCAGAATTCACATTGTGCCATGCACTGCAAAAATAAAAGACAAAAACCCTTGTCCCAGTGTGGAGGCCGTTTGCATCTCAGGGTGTAACTTGGCCCCAAACCTAGAACTTAATTAGCATTGATGTCGATGAGGTGTAAGGGAGAATGGAATCCAGTCCATCCTTCCGCAGCTGCACTGGCTTTGCAATGTGAAAAACCAAGATGAGCCAAAAGTGATTAAGAAAATATTTTTGAAACTGGAGTCAGCACATGTAACCACAGTTAGACAACAGGGATCAGCAGATCTGCATTGTAAGGAGGTTTGTCTTACATTGCTGTTTTAAAAGTAAAGTTCCCCCATGAAAGTCCCTCCTGATTTTATCAGCAAGTTTATCACCAGCATCAGCTGAGGCCAAGGAGTGTGACCAGCCATAGAGGAAGATCTGTGCTCTTGTCTCTTTTTCTTAGAAATCATTTATTTGGGTATTGTAAAAAACATTTTGGTTCTCATAGGCATTATTTGGATCAAAATTAGGGTAGTCACTTGATTAGAAGTAACAGAAATGCACCTGTTTCCAACAAAAATGCCACATATCATGATTTCACTAAAAATATGGGTGATCCCCATCTCACTGTGTGAGCTTCATTGGTGGTCTCTGTGCTTATGCATGTACAGGTGGCTAAATCCTGGCCAGGATCAAAATGGAAATTCCAGTTGATGTTTTCAAACACTACCTGAGTGAGTGTTTTCTGTAAGTCCAACTTCTTGAACATATAGAGAAACGGTGTTTGTAAGAATGTGTATGTCTATATACATAATTAGCTTTCAAGGGACTCATATATAGATGCTGCACAGTCTGTAATTCATTAGCAAATAAATTCCCAAAGTTTCCAGCCCACAGACGATACAAATAATGCTTTACCTGACCAGGGCTATTGGGAATGGAAAGTAAGTTCTTTTGCATGTTTTTGAAAGGAAGAAAAAGATCAAGTTATGCTGGGTGGAATATAAGACTTCCCTGTGCTAGTTTTGTTGTTCCCTTCACTGGACTCATGATCTCACTCTCATTATAGAAACATCTGAACTGATGTCCCTGGGTTCCCCCAAGCCCATTATTGATCAAGTATGGAGAGTCTATGCAGGCAAGCAAAGGACTGAAGCACATTTGTAATCACATATCCCTCACAAACACAGGACAATCATTCGCTTCAGAAGGGTTTCAATGGCATTGGGCAAGCTGTTGGACTCAGCAGAACAGAGCTTGAAAAGTTTTCTCAGGTCTTAAAGCTACAGCTCTCAATCCTGTTTATGTTTATTAGATCTCGATCGTCATATTCACACAGGACGAGCCATTACCTTTACCAGGCTTGAACATGAAGGTATGTGCCTTCTTACACGAACAGAGGCTGTCAGACTACATTGAGAGCCAGTGGAGCTGCACTCAGATTTTCTTAAAATCAATAGAAAAGAAGATTTCTGTATGGTTGAGTGTATGCTTGCACACATGGAAAATGACATTCTGTTATGTATGTCTGTATGTGTCTATTTACGTTAAAAATGGTCAGCTCCAATATATTCACATTCTAGACATATCCTCTAATACTCTGAAAATATGTGAGTAAAATTGTAGCTTAAGAAATGTTCTGACCACTTTCTCCCATGATACTGAAGAGCTGCATGTAAAAAGAGAGGAACTCACCTATATAAGAATTTATTTAATACAGCCTCATAAATCATCAGTGATTGGAAGAAGTTGAATTAATTCTGGTATGTTTTAATGAATAACAAAAGCAAAAATCCATCTCCTTTGGTGCCCCCCAACCAAAACAAATGGTGCCAACCAGTAGCTTTTAGTAATGTTTATAGTTGGCTATCCTTTGGGCTCTTTGGGTGATTAATCGGATATATAGAAGTAGATAAACATGGTGCTATTAGCTTGTCTTCACTGTATTCTGATACAGGCCAAGCTTTGCATAACCCAAAGGACATGTAACTCTTAAAAGTTCAATGTTTGGGAATTTAAGTCATGGAGTTAAGTAATAGCTCTAATGCATTTTGCCACTTGCCATATACTTTTGTGGAAAGCATATTGATAGACTGGAAAAATCCTTAGAAGAAAAAAAAAGAAGAGGTAATACTGGGTAAGAAAAGGGTTCTTTTATAAGGTTAATAATAATGACAAGATTTTATTTCTGTAATTAAGAGGGAAACAAATAATAGAGGTAAAATTATTCAGCAAAATGGGGCAGTTCAGTTCTGAAATCCTTGTCCACTGGCTGAAACATTTATGAGTTTATAAAAAATATAGGTTATGAAAATAGGAACTCTCTTGTATGTCTTGATTATTCATTTAGTGTTTCTAAAGAAACCGCTGTTTATTCACAGATTATGTAGTTAATTTACAGAATGTTTTTACATTTTTAACCTACCAATCTCCTTCTCTAAAGAGCAATATTTAAAATAGAAATGTTAATAGAATCATTTGAAATCAATGGAGCAGGATGAGGAAGAACATCAGTAAAAGTAGTTAAATTAAAAAATAAAATTAAATTAAATTAAAAAATAAAATAAAATAAATCCATATTTATCACATTAGCTGGAAATATATATATTTCTTTAAATATAATTCTTTATGAAACAAAGTGGAGACATCTAGAGATTTGTGCTGATATCCCAGGTTTGCTGAGGTTTCCTTTCAAGCCAGAGTTCAAATATGGACTGAACGTCTTCCTTCTTCTTGGTGGCAGCTTGATCACTCAGTGGCAAAGACCTGGACCAACACTTCAAGGAAATGGACTGTATTCTTTACTCTACTCTCTTGTGAACTTGGTGCAGACTCTCCAAGCTTTGCCACTTCCACTTTCCTTGGTAAATTTTGTATGCATTTTCTGATTAAACTCTGACCTTTGTTGTCTGTCTATGTGCAGTAAAGCAGAATTTTGCTTTTGTGGAAAATTGTCTCGTATTGGGGCCTTTAGATATTTCTCTAATGCAAATAATACTGTACTAAAATATGGAGAGCAAAAAAAGTAATTCCTCCTCCACTGCAACTCACATCTCCCAAACTCCATATTATTGTCTGTGCCCCATATAAGCATATGATAAAGATAGGATTTCCTTTGATATCAGCAGTATATTACTAAGCATGTCTAATTATCACTTGTGAACTGAAAAGGTTTAAAACAGAAAAGAAACAAAACAAAACAAAACAAAACAAAACAAAACAAAAACAAAAACAAAAACAAACAAAAAAAAAAAAAACAACAACAAAAAAAAAACAGGATGGTATCTGAACAGAAGAGAAAATAAAAAGAGTATGATGCTATAAACTGTCAGGGAATAAATTATTTTCTAGAACTTAATGGTGATGTTATTGGTCTAGCTCAAAGTCTGTAGTAAATTATGTCTCTATTTTAGTACTTTTCTAGTTATACCTTAACATTCCCCGTATGGTTAGTAGCAGGAATATAAGAAACAAACAGCTTCAAAAAGCATTGCCAAGTTTTACTGTGAATTTAATGAAGTGTGGGGAAACTGTAGAAATGGAAACACTGACTCAACAACTAACAAAATCAACAAGAGAGACAAAAATAAATAAATATCTAGATGTAGGGTTTCCGTTTGTTTCATTCTCAGAAAAGACGGAACATCCGTGCGAACACAAAATTTCTTTGAATTTTGAAGTGAGCTTTTATTTAGGGCTGATCCATAGTCCACTGGGGTAAATGGGATCTTTTTCCGTTGTTTTCTGTAGATTATGTATAAAATCTTAAATGGCCGGCTGTGAATTCAGAGTGAAGTATTGTTAGAGCAAAATTTGTGGCATCCATCCAAGAGAAGAACTGACAAAAATGGAAAAGTTGCCTGCTAAAAAAGAGTCTAGCTAGCCAAAAGAAAAAAAAAAAAATGAAAGGAAGGAGGGAAGGAAGGAAGGAAGGAAGGAAGGAAGGAAGGAAGGAAGGAAGGAAGGAAGGAAGGAAGGAAGGAAGGAAGGAAGGAAGGAAGGAAGGAAGGAAGGAAGGAAGGAAGGAAGGAAGGAAGGAAGGAAGGAAGGAAGGAAGGAAGGAGGGAAGGAAGGAAGGAAGAACAGGATATTTCTCGTTATGAAAAATATAATGAAAATGGTCCCTGGACAGGTTTTCAAGCAGTTCTGAAGAACAGTAATTAAGCCTGTACAAAATTTCCAATGAAATACATTTTTTAAAGGAAAATAAAAAGGATCTGGTATATTTCTGATACTAAAGTAATATTTGAGGAAAAAGTGGCTATGAATCATGGCCTGTTCTTAACTTAATGTGAATATATGACTCCCATTGGTGATAAAAGGAACTTCACGTGCATGCCAGAAGGAATTCAATGGGTATTTCAGTTCTCATCTGAATATGAAATGGTCCCTTTGAATCCACAGAAAAGGAAAGAATTCATGGAAAAAATATGTGTTTCTGATACCATTAGCTCTAAAACATCTTAGTAGATTCTAAGGCAATTTTTCCAAGTTCCTTTTAGGATTATTTTAAATCATTGTTACTAATGATTTGATTTAGTACACTGCTCAAAATGTGATTTTTATTTTTTTTTCTGTAAGAAAAGATATACTGGGAGAAATAATTGAAGAATAGTGTAATATCTCTTTGGATGGGGTTCTTCGTTTTTTCTTTGTGTACCACAGTTGTTGTTAAAAATGTATTTAAAGTGTCATATCATTTATTATTTCTGTTAGTGACCACAAATATGAATTTACCATTCAAAATCTTAGACTAACATTTAGAAGTAACTTTATAAGCCTGCGCAAGAAAACCGTGATTCTATTGAGTGCTTATAGAATGAGCTCCCCAAAATGTTACTTATTCAATACATATTTGATAGGTTCCATCGCATGATTCATTACTACAAATATTCCTAAGTGCTTTTTGAACATGACTTTCGTGTCATGTGTAACAATGTAAAAGAGGGTTAATCTCTCTAAAATCAATGGACACAGGTGAAGATGAAACTGGATCCATCTTCTACAAATACACTGCCTGCCCTCTGCTAATCTTCTGAGTATTACACTCAGAAGTATATTACATTAAAACTATCTCTCTACTCTCCAGATGGACAAAACAAAGCAAAACAAAATCCTTTTTTTTTAATTTCAGGTTATTTTGAATTTTCATCAAATAGTTAAAAATAAACAAATAAATAAGCTTTATATTTTTACAATCCCTCTAAAAAATAACTAAGAACCAATGGAGGAATTTAATTAAAATGTTTCTGAACCCCAAATACCACTCCAATATAGTCTTGAACCCAAACATTAAATATTTGTTTCAAAATACTGCTTCTTCATTGTCTTTCTAAGAAAATAATACAAATCTTTTCTAATTTGTAATTCTTTTTCCATTCCATTACTTAACACAAGGATAAAATACAAGGCATGTGAACAAGGGGAAGATGAGTGTTAACAAAATTATCCTGTTCCTTTTTTTTTTTTTTTTTTTTTTTTTTTTTTTTTTTTTACCCGTGGTTGCTTTTATGCATAGCTGAGTTTCATACCTACTAGAAAAGTCTCTTCCCCTCACTGTTCAGTGTCTTTACTGGGAATTCCAAAGGATGGCAGAAATTATTTCATAAGGGAAACAACATGGAGACTCGCTGCTCAAGAATAAGGAAAGATGATCACTTATTAAACACAGGTAGGAAATGAAACAGGAAAGCTATCAGATCCAGACTTCCTCCATAAATAGAGGTTACCAAAACAAACACACACACACACACATAAATAAAAAATAAGAATAAAAAAGGGAAATCATTGACGTTTGGTCAATCAGGACAGAACTGACTGGAATCATTCCAGGCAGAGCCTGAGTTGCTGTGAATCAGACAAGACAGGAAAGTTGTGGAGGACTAAATGCCAGCAAAAACAAGGGAAATGTGTGACCATTAAGGTCAGGCAGACTTCCCACCTCCCCATGGCTGCTCCTGTCTTCCTGGTGAAACTACATTTAGGCAGTGGCAGAGCAATTTAGCTGGTTCTTACTGACAATCTGAACTTTCCTTCCTGCCTTGACTGTCCTTTTCCATCCACCCAACCTTACATTTTATTTATTTATTTATTTATTTATTTTTTGCAAATAAATCCCTTTACAGACATCATGTCTGCTTCCCACCATGGCTGTAAAGAAGAAATCTTTCCTTCAACTCCAGGAACATAGCCATACTGATACTTCTAAGACTCCTTAATGGCTCAAGTGAGTCAAGAGGATAGTAAGCTAGACCAGGGCAAGGATTTCACCTGAAGACATTAACACCCAGAAGGACTACTATCATCACTTCTTCTGAATTCCATCATGGTACTGCATATCATGGTAAATTTAATGAGACCACTGAATTATTTTGAACTTTCACTTTTTTTTTCTTTTTTTTTTTTTTTCACAATACTGTTTAGTCCTGATTTTAAATTGCAAATGGCTGAAACACTACTCCATGTGATAAGTTGCAGAAATGATTAATTACTCATAATATTTTTTTAAAAAGCCTCTGCATACACCCTTATGTTGCTTATTGAAGGTATTTTAGAGCCTCCAACAAGCAATGTAAAGCATGATGAGTGAGGTCATTTCAATGCAACTCCCTTAATACTAAGAAATATTTCTGGTTTATTTTAAACATTTCTGTTGCAGAATCTAGGTTGTATCTCATTCTTAAATTTCTTCTCAAAAGCATCATTATTTTGATCACAGAGTTTAAGTTCTGAGTTGTGTGACTTCGGTTTTACATAATCAATGCCAGACACTGACCAATCAGTTATAGAATTCTTTACCACACAGCTTGTTTCATTGAAGTTAAAGTATTATTAATGCCTTTGTAACTATACATTAGCATTGCCCTTATTTCTAATGTTTCCACATTAGTTAGCATAAAGGAATTGAAAAGAAACCAAGGTCTCAGAAGAAAAATTAAACAGAAATGTTAAGCAAAATGAATATTGGTGCAGCCACTTTGCAATATTGACAAATCTGAAGCTGGAACAGTTTACTAAACTGATTCAGATATGAAAATATGTACACCGGAGTTAGAGGATATAACTTACTGATAGACAGAGGACATATTTTACCTTTTCTGTAACTTTTTACATAGTCATTAACTCTCACTTTCCTATACATGTATTTAAGATCCTAATCCTTAAATGTGGAATACCATCAGAGAAAGGAATCAAGTGAAATGTGTAAAGTGCTATTCTGGTTGTGTGCTGTGCATGAGCCTATTCATAGATAGATACATAGATACACAGGCAGATAAGAAGTGGATTCTCATTTGCAGAACTCCTCAAATAAGTGCATTATTTAGTTTTCTTCTATCTATTCTCTTTTATCTACTCAGACATCTATCTTCAGAGGATGTAATAAAAATAAATACATAAATTTAAAAAAAAAAAAAAAAAAAGATTTAGGAATTCACTTATTTTGAGAGTTTAACTCTCAAAATTCATCCAGTGAGATGAAATTAGCTAAATGGTTTGCAAGTTACTGTTGGCATCTCACAGGTACAAGTTTTTGTATCCATACAAAATCAGCCTTAAAAGGTCAGATTTCTAAATCTTTCAACACAGCTGGCTCATGTGTGGATGGAGCAGAGACCAAAGAGAGTTTCATGACCCAGTCACTAGCTCGTTTTTGATCCTTCAGTAAGAGACGTGGGCATGCCTGCATGACTATTTGGATCTGCCCATACTCTCTGGCAGTGTAGGACCTTATTGTTTTTTTTTCCCCAAGTCAGAGTTCTAGGAATAAGACATCATATTACACAGATGCTGATATATCTGTCACACTTTTCAAGCTCAAATCACAGAATCTCAGCTTTAGTCAAGTAGGAAACAACCTTAGGAGATACCCAGATCAATCTCCTGCTCTCAAGGTTTCTCAGGGCCTTGCCCATTCAATTTTTGAAAATCTCAAGAAAGAAGAACTGACAGCTTCTTCAGGCTAACTGTTCCCAGGCTTAATAGCTTCTATGATAAAGACTTTAATGATTATGTTGAAATGACCCTTGTAACATGAGTATTGCATCTTGTCCCTTTTGTTGTGCTTAAAAGGGTCTGACTCCATCTTTCCATAATCCTCCCTTAGGCACTTGATAACGTCTACTTATCCTTCTCTTCTAAAGTCCAGTTCACGTATCCTTTCCTCTCTTCTTCCTCAACTGCTGTGCAAGAACCCACATGTAAAGATACATGACAGAAATGCATAGCTAACAAAACACATCACATTACATAGGCTTGTCTGGCCATGTGCTAAGCAGACATGTGGTGCACCTTGTTGTATGATACAGCAGGAAAGGATATCGATCATGCTGCACCTGGGGAGTGTCCTTTCTAATGGGGATTTTCCCAGTGCAGGATCCCACTATGTGCTGTTGCACACAGTCTTGCAGCCAAGTGCCAAGAAGAGCTCAATACCGGGCTGAAAGTTAGGCTGAAAGCTATCTATCGGAGAGGGGAAATATCACTTGTATACAAATGTCAGGTAGGTAAACTGAGTCTGTAAGACTGGACAGGTTCCCTTTAGAAGCATATTACTTTGTGTAAACCAGCTTAATTCCTACACTAACCCTGTCCTCCACCAGATGACTTGTCCCATGCTGGCATAGACATCAACCTTTCATGTTATTCTCTTTAAAACAAGTGAATAAAACATGGTTAGTGTGAAGTTATTCAGAAATGTTCAAAGAAATAAAAATAGTCCTGGTTCTCCAAAGTCACTGGTAGTACACTTACAGCTAATTAATTAATCCTTTTTCTTCATTTCTCCTGACCTGGTCATGAGAAAATAAAATATGCAAATAAACAAACAAAACAAAACAAAAAATAATAAAAAAAAAAATCATCCCTAAATGTAACTCTTGTAACTATAGGGAAAACATGAGATACCAAAGAGCTGTGCAGGCACAGACATGCAAAAGGCACCTAAGTCAAGTCCGAGCTGATCACTTTCATGTTCCTCAAATTTCAACAGAAGGAGAAAAGAAAAGTAAGAATTAAGTGATTCAACTCTTTGAAAAATAGGCATCTGAGATGGGCCAGATAATTTCTGCTCTGAGAGTGCCTCCTCCTTTCCACTCTGAGAACCTAAAGTGAGTAAAACAAGTAGAGAGACTATATTTTGGATATGTGAAATATTTGTGAGATTCTCCCCATGTGAAAACATTATCTGCATCGTGGGGAAATTCAAGAATTCTTGAGTCAAAAGACTTGATTTCTGTGCATCATCAGAGACACAGCTTTGGCTGTGACTGATTGGATTGATCAAAAGGCTGACAGAAGCTTCTCCCAAACTTGTTTGTTATTTTCTGCATGTCTCTTTTAAGCCACAGTTTATCTCTAGGTAAACTCCCATACTTTTCAAAAGAAGACCATCTATGTTTCAGCGAGAAATAAATGTACCCACAAAATAAATAAATAAATAAATAAATAACATAAAATTAAATAATATAGGAAGAGTTTGAAGCAAAATAAGAATGCAATATTTTTTATACCTAAACACAAGTTTTAATCAACTTCCTGAAAACCTGCCTTTTCTTCCTGCAGCTGAAACAAAAAGACACTTTAAAAAACAGCTGTTGCTCTCATAGGGTAGTTCTGGCAGGGTGTCAAGGTGGGCTTTGAATGTTTCAAAAAAATCCTGAAACTTAAAGGCTTGAGGTTCATCACTCACTTAACCTCTGAGAAGTCATTCTGTCCTAATCACCAGTCCTTGGACTTACAAGTCGAGGATCACCCTGAAAGATATTCTTAGTAATATATGATCATAGCTCAGAAGAGAGAGAAAACTACTCAAAAAGAACCATGTCACCCATAGCTAAGCTCAGAACTTTGCAAAGAAAGCTCATAAATCAAGAGATGACAGTAAATTTTTTCACAGTGTATAAACTCTAGCATGAGAAAGAGCTTAGTTTATTTTATGGGCATGATGATAGCAGTGAAGAATGCTGCAGAGTGATATGGATAACACGGTGGCACACCTGTAAACTCCAGGACTGAACGAGAACTGTTTGCACTTCATCATTCCAGGAAGAAAAAATACCAAGTAGTCCTGCCATAACACACCCTAAATGTAGCTTTGCTGTACCATCAAAATAAATAAATAAATAAATAAATAAATTTGTCAATCTTATTCTCAATGATTATATACCCCTTGGTATGTGGAAGTTTTATAGAACAATTACATTCATTGTGACTTTGCAATTACAGTACTAGGAGGTCACAGACAGAGCAACTTTGCCAACTCCATTGATTTTTAAGGCTAGCCTGAACAGGATATAGATTTGCAATGGACTTGTAATTTTTCAATGTGTACACAAAGTGCAGTCTGATCAGAAGACAAACACTGATAAATGATGATCGTGGTAAGAATGGATCATATGCTGAACTCCACTGCTATTTCAATATAACTGATCATAATCACCCTGGAAAAAAAGAGTGTAATTAGTAATTAAGTAAATGTCCTACATACTGAAGGAAAAAAACAAAATATATATTTTAAAAACTTCACTCAGTAAGCAATGAAAATCAACCTCATTAACTACCAGGTATATATGGATTGATATTATAGCCCATAACTTTTTTTTTTTTTTTTGAACCATTCATTCTACAGCAAATAATCAGTCCTGAATAATTATGTAACAGAAAAATTTAACTAACTAAATAAATAAATAAATAATAATAATTTAAAAAAAAAAAAAAAGTTCTAAAAAGTTCTATATTGCATTTTCTCTAGAGAAGAAAACCTGAGAAAGAAAACTATGTTCACACACCATGTTGGATCTTTACCACACCACTATTTTTGACAATAATGTGAAATCCTCAGTCATTCTAAATAGTATTTAATCTACGTATGTAGTCTATGTATGGCAACTATCATCTGTGTTCCCTGCATAACAGACTAATTTGTTACAAAATGTAAAAAACAATAAAATATAATTCTCTTTGGGGAAGAGGAGAGATGTCAAAGCAAAATTAAATTTCATGTTAAAAAAAAAAAATCCAAAGGAAGATGTTTTTTTAAAAAAATCTCAGAATGTACAATTCTCTCCACTCATTCTGATATATCTTAGACTTACTTCAAGCATGATAAGGTGTTTTTTTTATATGCTCTGTCCTTAATAGCTATGCAGAAAAATTATAGAAATATAATAGTAGACACATATATTATTATTATTTTTTAACTGAATGAACAATCTGTCAAACTGTAGGTGGCACCATTAAACATTTTGGCAAAAATGACAGCTTTTTCACTGAAAAAATAATTTTGCCAAAAAATTAACACTGTTCTACCCAACTTTCCAAGATGTTCATAAAAAGAAAGATAAAATAAAAATGTCATTTTTAGTCGGTGAAATTGGAATCAATCTCCAGTTAGTTTCCTGCTGGTTTCCTACTCTGTCATATGTATATTCTAGATTGATCTGAAATCCAACCCAAACTGTTCCATGGAGGTGATTTTTTATGTTGTTTGAGAATGATAAATTTTTTTCAAGGAACAAAAATATCACAAAATGTATAAATGAAGTTTGCTTCTTTAAAACATCAGAGATTAGAAGGGAACCTTTAATTGATATAGTGGACAAGACTCATTTACACTAAGATTACTGAGCACTGGTCTGTATAACATAATGAGGACATTAAATAAGGGTGAGTGTAATTAATACATAGCACTAGTAAGAGTCAATTTTCATTGTTTTCTTGAAGCTGACTGGTATTATAATTATTTTATTTTTTAATTTCCTGGTGATATCACCTTCTTTACTAGCCTTCTCATATAACTGAGATAAGCTGTTCCACATTTTGATTTGAAAGGAAGAGGAATGGTAATTAAGTCATTTGAAAATGAAATGAGCTTATACAGTACAAAACTGTGCAGAACCTCCAACTAGCTTTGAGAAACATCTTCCTTCAAAATCTCTCCTGCCAAAACAAGACAACCCAATCCTCCTCTCACTTGTTTCAAGATCAAAGCTTCCACTGATATCTCTAACACAAGAACTCAAAATATCATTTCTTCAGAGGGGTGAAAGTCATTTTTAATGCATATTTTTGAGGTGGGAATGCCAAAGAAGCTCAAATCACTTTGAATCCTAAGAGTGAATTTGATCTATATGAGTGCCCAGGTGCACTAGATTGCACACTGAGCTGGTCACACCATTGACACCAAGTTCATGCCCTGGCCCCACCAATTTTTAAGTCCGTGCATAGCTTTTCTTCCACCCTGTGACCCAGCTTGCTCTGCACCAGCCCCATCTGTGAGCACTCATCAGTTCAGTTTTGGGTAAGAAGGGTCACAAAAGAAGAGCCTGTGATGTTGCAAAGCCACCATGTGTGTTATTTCCAGGGACTGCATGCTCAAAGTACATGTGCTAGAAGGCTCTTCCAGCATAATCCTTTACTATAAAAGCTGATACTGGAGCTCATATCCAGACAGATGAGAAATTTGGACAGATCTAAGAGAGGTGATCATTTACTGAGGGGATCAAGGTACTATATTTCTTTACCAAACAGGTCTAATGTCCAACAAAGAATAGTACAATAAACCAGACACAGACAGAAACTTCTTTTTCTTCTTGTGGTATTTGCTTCTGTTTCCTGAGACAGGAGTGACACACACAAAAACGATGCATGGGGAGAGAACATAAAAAAGATATGAGTCTGACTTTGTACTGATAACACTGGTCTATTAAAGCATCATGACAAAGAAGGCTTCAGAGATACTCTAACACCCTGTAGTTATAGCATTCAAAAGAGAGTGTAAACTGGATTCTGTTTCTAACACTAGGCGTTCTTCATCCCATAATTTATGCCATAACTTAAGAAATAAGACTGATGTGAGGACCAAAACCCAAGGTTGTTTCCTTTTATTTGAATATTATGACAGACAGGCCATAGGCGCATACAATTATAGGGACCCCATGGCATGAACTGTCAACTCTGGCCTCCACAACAGAAAAACGTATTGCTTTGTTTTAGCTCTCAAATAACATGCTAACTGTTAATTAGACAGTGTCCATGGACAAAAGATGATGGAAGTTTGAAGGCCCCATGCATAAAGACAGAATGACATTTGGGTCATTGACATTCTGGACAAATGGTCCTGTATATATAGTGCCTAGATAAGGGAGAATAGAAGCAGGTCTTGTGTTTCCTTTCCAACTAATATACATGTGTGTGTGTATAGTGAGATACAGATTGTCATGGCCATTTTTCTATACAGATTATGGTAATGATTAAATGAGCATGAATACAGACATCTGAAAACGATAACATGTTTCCATCCTATTCTGTACCTCTATCTCTTCTGTGAACATTACTTTGTTATCTGCAATGTGCAAGCCTTTTGAATAGGTGCTATTAATTTAATATGCATTTATTCTTTCTGATCTTTCTTTAATTTTAAATTAAGCGAAGTCAGTGATCAAAGAAAGGCCAGAATAATAGCCCTGTAGGTTGATTATTTTTTTTCTTTTTGGTCCGCAGAAAGCAATAAGAAGTAGCAGTGTCTGTTTTTATGAACAACTTCTGTAATATGTACCTAGGTGACAATGTGGCCTGCAATTACAGTGAAGTACATGGGAGTCACCCAGATAAACAATTACTAAGTAGAGTAAAGGCCTATGATCAAGCTCTAAGCACTCATATTTATCTTTTATGTTTTAGCAGTTGCTAAGAGCCACAAGTTTATTGCTCTAAGCCATTAAACTTGGAGCAGAAAGATGATCCCTGCCCCAAAGAATTTGCAGTAATATGTTGCTTAATTTTGTGTAACTTAATCTCATCATGTTTGAAAGATGTTTGCTCACATGCCCAAACTCTCTTCAACAGAATATTTAACAATGCTCTATAAGAATCATGTCCCAAACTAGAACCGTCCACGAGCTACATAGTTCTTCATTATTCAGCAGAGACCAAAGTAATGTCTGTCAAAGAACTGTTACCTGGACATTACTCAAGAAAAAGTGGGCTGAGGTCTTACCAATTAATTTCTTAGAAGCTACTGCTACTAAAGAAAATTGTTTTCAGACAGACATCTCTAACATGTCTGGAGTGTTATGTTAAAGATAAGCCCTGCAGAGAGAAGGCACAGCTTTGATTAGACTAATCGTTATAACAGGGAAAAAAAAAAAAAAAAAAAGCTCTGAAGAGTTATGTAGATCTTCACTCAGCCAAAGGACTTGTGCAACAGAAAGGTAAGAGGTATGGTGGTTTGATTTTGTTTGTTTGTTTGTTTCTCAGTTAATTTCATCACCTTTCTTTAAAATTTGCATTACATTCATAGACAATTCCAGCCAGTTTTCTGATGGGCCTTAGTTTTCTGCCCAGCCTTAGAAGACAACTCTAGATTGATTTGTCACTTCGAACAAAGGTACTGTTTGAAAAAATCCTTGGGGCCAGGATTTAAGCTCTGGATCGCAGAGACCAAAAGTAAGTTTAGAAATGTCTTGAAAATTTGTCCTACTCAATCCACCGGCTTCTTGGCTTGCTCTTCATCTTGTTGTTCACAAGACTAAATACAAAACCCTAAGGTTTGAACTCTGCTGGAATGGTTGAGGAAGACAAAGGTCAAATAGTCCAGTCAGGACAATTTACAGGGTACTTTCATTGCTTGAAGCATTCAACAGCTAAATTTAAAAGCTAGAAACCAGAAAAGGTATTTTGCCACTTTTCTTGAAAATATCTTAATGGATATTAAAAACTGCTTTCCCTTCATATTTTATGTTGTGAAATATGTATGTATCAAGCTTGTCCCAGACTCAGTTCCAGTTTTGCTAAATAGTCCCACTGGAAAAATAGATAAATAAACAATTATTGTTATTGTTATTGTTATTGTTATTGTTATTGTTATTGTTATTGTTATTGTTATTAATAATAATAATAATAATAATAATAATAATAATAATAATAATAATAATAATTTCGTTATGAACTTTAATGACCAAAAGAAAGCCTAGTGTCAAAAGTTCTGTTTATGCTCCTAAAATCAATTATTTCTGGCCAATCTTCCCTGCTTGGCTTACAGAGTTGGTTGCCTGTGCAGTGGGCCACCTACATCTGTGTTAGACAGCTTACAGCTCATATCTCCTCCTGCTTCTTGTTGTATGTCTACCTCTATCACCACTTTTTTTATCAATTCGTAATGCCTGAAATAATGAGAAAATGGTGTCACTTTTATTTTTTTTTTCTCTCTTTTAAGAGGGATATTTTTAATAGCACAACATTAAGGGTATAGTCTATGTGACTTGGACTGTGTCATAGAAATAAGTGGCAGTGCTTCAGAGCCTTCAGGTCTTCCTTTTGAAGAACTAGGGATGTGGAAAGAGACCTCCTCTTTGTGTAGACTCCTTCAACTCTACCACACAGCAAGAAGCAGTCCAGGGAGTGATTCATCCACAGAACTGAACCCAGATCTGTTTTATTTTTTCATATGGAATTAGAAAACTAAGCTTTGTAAACTAAAAAGAGCAGGATGAACTTCTTTAAGTTCTTTAACACTGTAGACAGAGCCATCGGATGACAAAGCTATATTTTGAGTACTGCTGTATTTTTCATCTGAGGCTATTGAGAAGTTTAGCAGGAAATTAGATTTTGTAATGACCCAAAAGACCATTACCTCCATTTTTATAATGGACAGAACTTAAGTGATGTCAGTTTTGCAGATGCATAAATCAGTAAGTTCCCTCCTCACTGAAATACATCTGTTTCTGGAGTGGATTGTGGGAGTTGCTCATTTCACTGGTATATAGTAGGTTAAGATGGGAGGCACAGATTATTTTACTATTCACAGTCACTAGAAGGGTGATCTAGGCAAGTACAAATTCAGGCATGAATTTCCGTTTCTGGAAAGCATTAACATTTGGAAAACTGAGGTGTTTGCAGGGTGTACAGATAAGCATCACGTCCTGATATCAGTGGAAATTATCCTCAGTATCAACAATAATAGTAATTACTTATTGGGAGAGGCATCTCAGTTAAATTTAGTTATCTACAAGTCAGGCATCTAATCTAAGCTAACCACCTAGACTCCCTCTATCATCAACAGACAGAAATAGGCACAGAGAGACAGAGTCATTGCATCCCAAGATAAATGTCCTGAGATAGGTAGACTGAATCACCTTCCAGAAGTGCCTATCTCTCTTTATTGACTACAGACGGAATACAGATAATTAGCCATGACTAGACACCTAATTTTTAGATACCTGGACACCTAAACTTTAGCAGGATGAATGAGAACTTAGTGATTACTACTAGGTAAACTTCCTCCTACCTGTTCATCAGTGGGAGGATGTCTGAAGCCTGAAACATAAAGCTTGGATCCTTTCCAAATTTTTCTTTTTTCTTCTCATTTAGAATTTTTGTTTTATTCTTCTGAGTACTGTTATCTCATGTTGTCTCTTTATGACCATATTTTTACAGCAGCTTTACTTATGCAGTTTGTTACTCTCAGACTGTACACAACTGTTATTTTTATTAAAATATCTGAAACAATGTGTTTTCAGAAAGGGGAATGACAACATGTGATAAATACATATTTAAAACACTATAATAGCATCATCTGTGTTTTATTTGCTTTTCTCCTAAATCTGGTGTAATTTTATGTACGGCTTCTATTTCCTACAGGATTTAAAAAATTACATCTTTTTAAGAAGATCTGTGCCTACAAATAAATCCAGCTTCATTTTACTGCAGTGCTTGATATAATTTGTATAAGTTACAGCCTAATAAAAGATGGGGGAACAAACTTTTTAAGCCACATCATCTGTTTTTTCCCCCCAGTAGAGATATAAAATTATATTTGTTCTGGTTCTTTTTATGTGGTTCATCAGATTAAGAAATTTTATTAGACCTCCTACTTCAGGCTTGTAACAATAAGATCCTTCCTATGCCAATAAGTGAAGCTTAGAGAAGTTCTGATGCGCTTATAAGCAATGTGAAAAATATAGGCTGGAAAGGCATCCTCATTTATTTAAGCACATACTTAGTACAAGATTAAAGTTATTTGCTTACATGCTGTCCTTAATATGGATAGGCTTAAAGGCATTTCCATGTATTTTCCTGAATGGAAAACACATTCTCAGATGTGCAATGAATTTTCCTTATTGTTTATTTGATGTTAAGAATATTAACATTAGATGTACTAATGGACACAAATGGAGATAGACTCTTTTACTTAAAGTTCATAGGGTGCAATGCAGGAGAAAAAGAATTGAATAGTGGGGTGAATAAAACTACCTTTGGGCTGAAATTTCCATGTAAAATTTTGCTCATATTTCAAATGTGAATAAAGTATTGTTGTTACTCTGGATTCTGGCACATTTCCTCTCATTCCTGTCTATACTTAGTTAAATATATGTTTAAGTATGTCAGTGTATGTTTTTCAGAATAAAAACTTCTCTAAGTTTCAGCTGTTAGCACAGAAAGTCATATATTTTTACAGGCCTAAAATCAATTTTTCCAAATCTTGTGAAAGGAAGTGAGATTTCTTTCTTAAAGGAAATCTAGATGAATAATGAGATGTAGGGCTTATGCTGAGGTGGTTACTCAGTTGCCAGTCACATGTGGTGAGGAGTCAATTAAAAATTTTACCAACAGTCAAAATCTTCAAAATCATTTAATCCATTAGAATACTTGTAAATGTGGATATTGAGATCCTTGGGCCAAGTCACAAACAAAGAGAGACATTATGGAAGAACACATTCAAAATTATCATAGACCTTAGGGTGCTCTTTTTTGTTTTGCCAGCTCTGAGAACAACAGTGAAACCAAACTGTGAAATCATGATGATAAACCAAGCTGAACTTTCTGTAACGGACAGGTGGGTATTATTTTTCTGTTTCTGAAAAGCATGGAAACCTTTCTTCCACAGGAAAAAGAACTGTGGTTTTGTGGTTAAGGTACTGAATTAAGACTCCAGTGTTGGATTCTGTTCACAGCTTTACTTCAGTGTGAGGCTGGGAAACTCTTTCACATCTCAAGTCTGCAGCAACACTTAGGTGCATGCCTGGAGTTAACCAAACTGAAGGTCTAATAGGTCATCTCAGTTAGTGAAGTTAATTGAGAGCATTTACATCTACAGGACCGAAACCTTAATTTCTCCAAAACCTCTCTCTGTCTCACCTCTAAATGTGTAATTTTAAGTAGAAAATACTTCCTTCTTTTATTGTGTTTATTTGCATTGTATATATAAATAAAACCTGTGAAACAGCCCTTTGGTTCTGCTCTTCTTCATTTGAAATTCAGTCTTCGGTATTGAGGAAAGTCCTTTAAAAAAGAGATGAGACAGAAGAGTATCCAGAGGAACAACAAAAACATGTCATACCGCTGGAGAGAAGATGGCAAAATTGGGGATTACTTAAGGCTGAGAATGGAAGAAAAATGGCATTAGTCATCTGTTAAAAAAAAAAAAAAAAAAAAAAAAAGTAATCTGTTCCCCCCATTTACTTGTCAGAAGGACAAGGAAGGAAGGGTTACACTGGATGATCCTCCCAGTGTCCACTCCGGCCTAATCATTTGTGATTTCTAACACTGTGTTTTTTAGTTGGATGTAAAATGTTTTCATATTGGGTCCTGAGCTTTGTGCACACCTCCAGTGCTACTGCTATATGGCAAAACTGGGTGTAAACAAGCATCTTTGTGTTGTGGTTGCTTTTGGCCAGAGTTTATAAGGAATCAGCCATCAAAGAGCAAGAATGCTTACAAATTTTGAGTTGAGAAAGTGCAGCAGTAAGCTTTTGGGGGGATTTCACAACACTGATTTCTTGGTTTGAAGCAAAATATATTTACAAGAGCATCTGCTGGTGTGTCTCTTAAATATGGCATATACTCCGTGTTTCTGCTTCATCATCATGTATAATTGGCAATAAACCTATTTAGAATTCAAGATGCATAAAACTGGAAGTCTTTGAAGGGAATAGCTGCTGAGATTGTATTTATTGTGATTTCCCACAATATTTTTCTATGCATAATGTGATAAACCTCCAAGGTGGTTGTAGGCAAAGCTAAAATATTCACAAGTATGCAGTTATTATGAATTTAGACAGGTTGTAAGACATTTTGATATCAAACTCTTAATGAATGGCAGTAAACATATTCTACATTACTTTATTAAAATGCCTATTAAAACATACACATCCACAGAATGATCACTGGATGTGTTTACTTGTTAGTAAAAAGCCCATGAAGAAAACAGCATGGAAATAAATATTCTTTTCCTGCACTACTATGATAAGAATTAAGGCATGCATTTAAAGTTCATACTATTTTCACCGTGTTCACAGCACATCCAGATACACAGATATTCAAAGGACCATTTCCAGAGAATTCAAATATGTTACCCCTCATATTAAATTGAGCTGTGGAAATGATAACTCCACATTCCATGATCATTTTTGAGATTCCAGAAAAACTTCCCCCTCAAACAAACAAACAAACAACAAATATCCAAAAAGTATATTTGACTAATTTAATACCTTTCAAAAAAAAAAATATATATATATATATATATAATTTTTTTCCTGATTTTGTAAATTTTTATGAGAAAAAAAAAAATAAATGTCAGGTTGAACAAGAAATGTAGGGGATTTTCTTCTTTTGAACATTTCAGAGCGTATATTTACAATTTGAGAATACGTATATACATATATGAGTTAGAGATGTATGGAAATCTATTCAATTCTAGTACTATTTTTATTTGCTTTACAAAGTCCTAGTTAACGTTAATGACAAACACAAAGCCATAAATCTTCTCTTAATCCTGACAGCAGGTACGTAACTCCATACTGTGCTTTTAATCTAGAGATATTGTAAATCTTAAGAGGGTTGAATGCACTACATTTTCTATAGGCAATGGATAGTGGCCATTCTCCTAATGGCAATACCACTGTGTGCTGACTCCATGGGAGGCATCCATACCTCAGTGTGAAATAAGCATCTACAAGACCAGCAATAAGAAAAAAGCTCTGTTCTGTGCAAGATGTAAAACCTTGGCCCTATAATAACCAGTGCTCGTGTTCCCGTTCATTTCAGTGAAGCAACTGTTTTGCCCTTGACACTCGAGTTTTGCAGTCCTCAAGAGAAGCCAGATTGTTTGGATG